>NC_092352.1:33997804-34362804 GCF_963676685.1 Mytilus edulis | reverse complement strand
CTATTGGATACTACCTAAAATGATTTACATTCCATTCTTTACTATTAAGTAACTTGTATTTCTTCAATTTCTTTGGTCAGTAGCACTTTGTTATATTCTTATTCTGAGATTTTGGATAAAAAAAATTATCACTGATTAAGTTTGATTTAGAATTTCAAATTTCAAAATTTATACTTAATAATCACTACTAGCACAAATTCAGATTTAAAAAAAATATAACGACTTTTTTAATCCAGTTAAATATCGTTAGTTTACGAAAAGTCATTTGATAATATATAGCTGCTATAAAAACGATGCATTCTTTTTAATCGAATTGCATTGGTAGTACTGAATGTTATAAATTCCTACGCGAACTTGATTACCACCTCCACAAATCAAATAGTTCGTTCCTGTCTATCTGTTTGCATTATTGCATAATATAGAAATAGAAATCCACATTCAATTGACATGGTATCTCAGTCATGTCGACTTTAATTTTCTGTATGTGATAAAACATGTAAATAAGCCGCAATGGGGAACTAGCTTGACATTAATTTAACGAGACGTTCTTCGCAATTATAGAATCATTGTTTACGTTCATTTATGTTTTGTTTGACAAGAAACTTGTTTAGTATTATTAAAGACTGCTAGGTGACGGTAAAGTAATGTATATGCATATAGAAAGGCGAAGAAGTCAAGTGTTTCAGTAAAGATAGAACAATTGTGTTAGAGGATCGCTTGTTAAAAAATGATTGTTTAGTGCATTTAGGTTAAGATTTCGCAGTCAAAAGTGTTGATAGAATTTTGGCTGTTCTCACAACTATTGGTACTGACATTAGTGACTAACTAAAGAAGATGTCCATGAAGCTGACAGAGAACACCCTAAATACATTATAACTACCGAAGATAGAACTATGTTATGTATATATCGACAATTGTTCACATAATAACTTACGTTTTATGACTTATGAAACTTGTATGTGCATAACGATCCCTTGTACACGCATCTTGTGATATCTATGAGAAGTAATAGATAAAAGTACATAAACCTTTATTTATATATCTGTTAAGTTTACTGTAAAAGTACAGTAATGTTTACATAACGCACCTTTATATGTAAAGTTTTTTTTCGGAATATATAAAATAAGAGAGCAACAATTTAACTTCATGGAAGCTTATCATTTCTTTTCGTAAGTCACAATCATGATTTTCTTGATAGAGGGATGTTGCTCACAAGGAAGCTATCAAATCAAGAGTTCCAAATGGTGAAGTTGAAATCATCTCTTCGTAAATATTACGGACGCCATCGCGAGTTGGTTGACCGTTATGGAATAACCGTTTTACAAATGATATCGGATATTTCCTTACGTATAGGAACATATCCGATATCATTTAAAAGTGTTCTTTTGATTATTCGTTGTATATTTTAACTTTTTTGATAATATCCTTTTTGCGTGGCTCGGTATTTATACACCCCACCTTTTTGTTTTGTCCTATGATATTTTTTATTCTAGTCTTTCATTTTTGCGTATGAGCTTTATCTTTATTAGTGGATTAAAAAGCGTTAGGTTAAATGAAAAGAAGACAATAACTATATAAAAAAGAAGATGTGGTATGATTGCCAATGGCAATGAGACAACTGTCCACAAGAGACCAAAATGACACAGACATCATATGCATTGTTTTAAAGAATCTGGTAGAACAAATTGTTCTACTTTAGTATTTTGAATAGACAAATTGTTATACATTCTTGCTCTGTTATATTAAGAACATTGCAGAATGTGACGGAATTAATCATAGTTGTGATACCTTAAATCTACCACTTATCGGGGACAGTGGTGTTACTAAAAAACATAATTCCAAACGTATTTGAACATTTTTTTGTTTATTTTTATAGGTTCACTTTGTTGTCTATTTCATTTTACTTTTCCTTTTTTTTCTTGCGCATCACAGTACCAATCCAATTTAACCATCAAATATAGTATCAAATTTTCTCTTAAATGTTTTAATCTTTATTCGTTATGACAAAACCAGTCCTACGTTAAATAGATTTATTAATGGTATATATGATATATTTTAGATGAGCAATGTAGACCACTTAAACTAGTTGATTCAGATATAAATAGTCTTCTCTTCGCATATGACATAATTGACTCAAAATAGTATTGACACATTATTGCAATAATGTTAATAATGGAGACCAAATCTATGATGATTCAAAAGAAAACTGCAAAGTAGAAAACCCATTTCACAATTCATGGACACTTTTAAACTTTTTGTCTGTTCTTAGTAGATATGGTAATCTTTATTTTAGCATTAATGATCAAAAAGAAAGTTAGGAAGGTTATATTTCCTTTATATTCTCTATTTTCAGCTATTAGAAATGTGACAATTAAAGTAGCATTTAGTTTAGTTGATTCATTTGTCAGACCTGTATTAACTTATAACGTTAAAATTTGCATGATGAACACATACCTACCATCTAAAATAGCAAAAGCGTTTGCAAACTTAGTGACATAGTTGTGGATCCATTTTGTTTTATAGATAAATCGCCTTTTGAAAAGGTTCATTTATCATTCTGTAAATACACCCTGGGTGTTAGGAGATGGTAAAACAAATTTGGCTTCTCGTCTTGAAGTTGTTGAAAATATGATTATTAATGTATGTTTTGTCTTGAAGTCATAATTAAACTGTAATTAGCACTCTCTAATATGGGTACTGTGATTAGTGAATAACATAATTTGTATTGTATCATATTGTATTGTATGTTTCCAAGGTCAAAAATGCCTTCGCCTCAATCTTGTAATTACGATTTGTTATACTCACATTTGTACACATACAGGTATACAAACACATCGGCTGTCTTTTGCTCTTTGGTCATTTTTTTTCTCTTTGACATACTCCCATTTCCATTCTCAATTGTACATGGATGTTTAACGCTTTGAAATTCATACAAAATTCGGAATGATTTATTAACAAATTGATGTAATAATCATCCAGAACACAAAATTTCCTACAATATCGTGCTACTGTTGATTAATCCAAGTTCGCGGGATACCAACTTTCGTGGATTTCGTGAGTATAAGTGAACCAAGAAATAAAATATTCAACTAAGTACAAAAAAGAGGGACGAAAGATACCAAAGGGACAGTCAAACTCATAAATCAAAAATAAACTGACAACGCCATGGCCAAAAATGAAAAAGACAAACAGACAACATAGAAAACTAAAGAATAAAGCAACACGAACCCCATAAAAAACTAGGGCTGATCGTAGGTGCTCCGGAAGGGTAGGCAGATCCTGCTCCACATGTGGCACCCGTCGTGTTGCTTATGTTATAACAAATCTGGTAAATAGTCTAATTCGGTAGGTCACATTAACGAAAGGGAATGGGATTGTAGTTACGACGTAAGGAACATATCCGATATCATTTGTGAAACGGTTATACCATAACGGTCAACCAACTCGTAGTGGCGTCCATAAAATTTACGAAGGGATGATTTCAACTTCCAACTTCACCAATTGAAACACTTTGTTTAATAGCTTCCTTGTGAGCAGCAACCCTCTATCAAGAAAATCATGATAGGAAATGCAAGCACGGGAATATCGTATCAATTGGGAGATATATACCTTGTATGCAGGTGCTTCTGGAATGTTGCTACTTAAAAATGAAAAATTCACAATTGGAAAGCTGAAATCATCTCTATTGTCGTAAAGTTTTGTTTGCAATCGACCCTCATTGTCAATTTCTAGATGTAAGTCAAGATATGAGGCCGACTTAACTGTTTCTGTTGTAACCTTTATCTCTAGTTCGATGGGATAGATGCGTTCAACATAGTCACCAAATTTTGAATACTTTAGTGAAAGAACATCATTTAAATAGCAGAAGTAGAGTAAAAGGATATTGCGTCAAATTTGCTTTAGTTTTGTATGCAGATTTTGGCAAAACCACGCAATTCTATATACGTAAAACATTAATCCCGGAAAATTAATATCCACGAAAATAAATAAACCCACAGTTTTCTGAATCAATGAAAACACATTTTGGATGTTTTTGCACGATAAACTTGGAAGTTCACTAATACGATACAGCTAAACTTAATAACACCGGTACAAAATATAAAATAACACCTGTTATTTTGATGGCATGGCTGCACAGAAAAGGGCAAATCTAAGTTAACGAAGTTCAATGAAAATATTAACGGAAACTAATTATGACTGCGCGGTAGATCTTGACCTTGCTTGAACGATCCAAATCAACGTTATTAAATAAGACAACAATAGTAAACCGGTAATTATAAGGATAAATTTATTACGAGAAGACAAATGAAGGTTGCCAACTAAAACCACATCAACTATAAGAGGAAAACAAAGAAACAACAGGAACACAAAAAATAACGCCAACATAATAGATCGATTGATTAAATGTTGGTGTTTTTAGGTCACTTTTAAGAGCCACGTTTGTGCTATTTCGTAGTCTTTATGGGTGAAGGAAGCCCCGGAGTGCCAAGAAAAAAACAACGACCTTCGAAAAGAAAACTGACAATCCTAGTCACTTAAGATTGGAGTCGAGTACACCCGCACAAAAAAACTTTAAAAAATGTTTGTGAACGAGGGACGAAAGATACCAGAGGTACAGTCAAACTCATAAATCCAAAATAAACTGACAACACCGTGGCTAAAAATGAAAAGAACAAACAGACAAACAATAGTACACATGACACAACATAGAAAACTAAAGAGTAAACAACACGAACCCCACCAAAAACTAGGGGTGATATCAGGTGTATAGGTTCGTGTTGTTTATTCTTTAGTTTTCTATGTTGTGTCATGTTTACTATTGTTTATCTGTTTGTCTTTTTCATTTTTAGCCATTGCGTTGTCAGTTTGTTTTAGATTTATGAGTTTGACTATCCCTTTGGTATCTTTCGTCCCTCTCTTCTTTTACACGTATTTAAGATTGTTAACAACGTCACCACTTAGAATCTATACTGCAAGACCATGGTGTAATATTTTTGATGTTAATACAGAATATTTATCAATAGGTCTTTGTACCTTCAGATGAACTTTAAAAAAAGGATGAGATATTCTTGGACTTAACCTGTTTCTTCAACTTTCTGCTCAGACATTGATGATGTTTTTTTAAGTTTGAGTAGCAGCTTCAAGATTTTGAATACCGAATAAGTTGGGAAATCTATATCCCATAAACAGATGTAGTTGGTATATTGCTGCGAAGGGTGTGAAACTACAGAATTAACATAAATTGTCATAAATTCTGGTACTGAGATGACAACTTTTGTCAATTCGAGGTATAAGTCTATAAAAATGAGGTGGAAGAAGCCGTGTCTTGTGTTTCATTAATTTCTAGTTCTGGAGTATATTAATGGAACCAAATCAGAAAAAGTTTTAACTGTAAATGGCAAGAATGTACCAATATATCTGAATGTGTAATTAAATGATCTGGCTTCTTTGATCTTCTTGGTTCAACAAGTGTTAGAAGGAACTCCTACTTAATTAGAAGCGCTCAGCTCTGAGAGGCGCAAAGTTCGCTATCTAATGTATCCAAACAATTTATTGAAAAGACTACCTCAAAATTCAACAAATATGATGCTCCAGCTACTTATTATTTGTTCCTCGGCAAAGCATGCTTTACAACCAAAATATCTAAAAATATGAGTTACTCATATAATATAAATGTTGCTCAAATTTAAATATTTTATTTTATAAAATCATATTGTCATGATTGTCTTGGTAACAATCCAAATTTGGATTTAACGCCAATAAAATTATTTGATTTGATCAGACTTCAAACATTTCATTTGTTTCGTGCGTCACTCACGAGTCATGCAAACGAAATGCACATATGGCGTACAAAGTGTTAAGTTGACAGTATGACCTTATTTGAAAAAGACTATTTACCGGGTTTGTAATAAAAAGAGCTACACGACTGGTGCCACATGTAGAGCAGGATCTGCGTACCCTTCCGGGGCATATTTGTTGGGGTTCATGTTGTTTAGTTTTTAGTTTTCTATGTTGTGTCTTGAGTACTATCATTTGTCTGTTTTTGTTTTGTTTAGCCATGGCGTTGTTTGTTTATTTCCGATCTATGAGTTTGAATGTCCATTTGGTATCTTTCGACCCTTTTTTTAAGCCTGGTATCTATGATGACTGTGTGTCAGTATAATGACTACCTTGAAAGTTCAACAAGTGTTAGAAGGAACTATGTGGTGACTATGTGGAACGCATCTATCCAATCGAACTAGAGATAAAGGATACTACAGATACAATTAAGTCGGCTTCATATCTTGACTTACATCTAGAAATTGACAATGAGGGTCGGTTGAAAACAAAACTTTACGACAAAAGAGATGATTTCAGTTTTCCAATTGTGAACTTTCCATTTCTAAGTAGCAACATTCCAGCAGCACCTGCATACGGGGTATATATCTCCCAATTGATACGATATTCCCGTGCTTGCATTTCCTATCATGATTTCTTGATAGAGGTTTGCTGCTCACAAGGAAGCTATTAAACCAAGAGTTCCAAATAGTGAAGTTGAAATCATCCCTTCGTAAATTTTACTGACGCCATCACGAGTTGGTTGACCGTTATGGAATAACCGTTTCACAAATGATATCGGATATGTTCCTTACGTCGTAACTACAATCCCCTTCCCTTTCATGAATATGACCTACCGAATTAGACTATTTACCGGATTTGTAATCACATAAGCAACACGACGGGTGCCACATGTGGAGCAGGATCTGCTTACCCTTCCAGAGCACCTGAGATCACCCCTAGTTTTTGGTGGGGTTCGTGTTGTTTATTCTTTAGTTTTCTATGTTGTGTCGTGTGTACTATTGTTTTTCTGTTTGTCTTTTTCATTTTTAGCCATGGAGTTGTCAGTTTGTTTTAGATTTATGAGTTTGACTGTCCCTTTGGTATCTTTCGTCCCTCTTTTTTTTCAACCAAATTGATGATATGAAATCAACAATTTGTCGTCCATGCATTTTAGAAAATATTTTTACGTCACCTTTGACGTAAAGCAATTGGCTAATTATTGTCAGATATATCACCGGTTAGGGAATTGACTATATAAACTAAAAGAAAAAGAAAAAAGTATATACAATTAAAAACAAAGTAGCCTGTAAGGTTCATATTAAAATGTTCTGCAACAAGGCCATTACTGTCCGCAATTTTTCCATCATTTAAAATTATTTTACAGTGGTTGCAACTCATCATCTGAAAATGGACAAATCACTTTTGTTTACTGCAACTATCTGGAAGGGTTGGGTGATTTCACCGTATAAACAATAAAAGTGGCGGGATGGTGGATTCCTATCAATTCTGGATTCTGTTGGAACCTGCCTCGGTACTGCTCAGCCTCTTTTCAGCCTTCTCCACTTGAGTTTAGGTCGTCCTTGGCATTAGTCTTGCTATGGTATAGATCGATACCCCCTCCCCCCCGGAAATTTAAAGCAGAATTCATACCTTTAATTTACATCGTAAAACTGTTTGATCTATGGTCTCCTGGTTATTGTTTAACATACATAGATCTTGCTGGCCTTTGCGGCATAGTGAGCGTGTCCATTGAGTGACCTACTAAATATTTGTATATCTTGACTTTCATTTATAACAGAGGTCGTGGTTTCCGGGTGCCCATAAACTGCATCGCGTAGATTTAAACTATTAGCTAGTCATCAGGTTTATATACACCTCGAGCACATTCTCTACAATGGATGACTAACAAACAATTACTTTAAAAGGGCGATAGTTTGATGTACTTATACAATTCATTGTAAACACAATTGATTCGTTTAAAGTATTATATGCCAAATAATATAAGGAAATGCTCGAGTAATGAAGTATATACCGAGCAATTACCAATACACACGTACTTTCAAAAAAATATAAAAATCCCTTATGGAAATTCATACCCCATTGCATATCATTAATTGATTGTACAATAATATTTAAACAAATAAATTATTTCCAAATGACACTAATTGAAAATGATAATCGTTTTCATCCATTATGGTTTCAGACATGTTTATATAAACTTATTAAAGTAATGTTCGAACAAGAAATAGTATTAGCAAATGTTTATAGATTGCCATTATAGTATAATAACAATTTGGTTTGCATGAAAGTATTTAAATAAATAGATTTCATTTACTTACTTGAAATATAAACCCAATAATAATGCTTTTCTGATTATCCATCATTTGGGACAATCAGAGTCAAACGTTCAAAGTCAAAGGAAGTGACTTTGCGGACAATTAAACAGAGAGAGATAGAAATAAAAAAATCTAATTCAATAGGACCTTCCTTTTTTTTAAATTGATTAAAGTCATATGAAATCTCAAATTAAAAAAAATTATGCATATGTGTTTTTATATCAAAATGGACAGTTTTCATTATCAAACTTATGTACATATACTTTTTTCTGAAGAAATTTTTTTAATTTGTCCACATTTAGAAGAAGTTTACTTTTTTAAATTGCTTGCTTCCAGGAAGCAATTCGCCGACATATTTTCCGTATGCAAAGTGACCTTAGCGTGAACCTCCTCGTAAAATCCCGGTGATCGCAATACGAAAGGATCTGTCACAGAAATAAACTATTATGTGATTGTACACGTTAAACACGTGCTCAATATCCATGCTTTTTTGTTGATTGTTAACTTTAAGGTGACAATCGTAAACTTCGTGAAAAAACGGCATTTAATGAGCTGCCATATTTGTTAAATCATAACAGACAGAGAGAAAAATAAATGACAATGATACGATATATTTGCGTAAAAGATGATAAAATCGTACACAGAAGACTAAGTTTATGATATATACATGCATTGGTTCAAGAATTGGATGAACATTATTTTTCACCAATCACTCGTTTCATGTGACTTTAATAAATTCATTCTGAAACACAGTCTTGCCTACAGGTACTTAGTACAGTAACACATGAATAGTTACAACCCAAATAGCTACATAACCAATGAAATACCCCTTAAAGATAACATTTCAATAGCCGTCAAAGTAACGCAAAAAAAATCCATAGTAGACTAACCCACAAGGACCAACGGCCATATAGGCGACTAATCCATAGGGAATAGTAATTCAAATAGCCGATATACATGAAAATTACATTCTATGAGCAGTTTGACTCACAGTCACTTGTATTCTTATAGTTGAATTCATTAAGGTTTTATTCAAATAAATCACCGAGTTACCCTCGAATTTTTATTGTCCAATTGCTGTCTCTCGCAACAGGAGATAAAGACATAGTAATAAATAAAAACATAAATAAAAAAGAGGTAAGGCCGATCTCTTCTGAACTTTGTTCACACCAGGGCCAGTTTAAGAAAAGTCTTTTGATCTTTACACACATTCATATTATAACAGCCCAATGTGTATACACCGATAATCTATCCTGAAAATGTTTAAAGGGGACATCGTTCACCAAATACAATTATGTTGGGATCAAATCATTGCATTGTCTTTTGAATGCAAAGTAATTTCGTTTGGTTAAATATGTTCTTCGTTACAAAATTTGACTGGCCAAAATAACAAGTAAAATTTCCTTGTCCTTTGTCATCAAAATGCCTTTATACTATTGAACCACCTTTTCGTGCCTGGTCAGAGAAAAACGAACATTGAAGTTTTTCTGACCAGGCTAGAATTGTTGTTTCTTTATGAAGAACTATGCATTAATTTGCAATGGCCATAACAAGAAGGGCACAGTTAAGCCTGACAATATTCTGATCGCTTAAGTTGATACAATAAAAGCATGCATTTATTTCTGATAATTCTTTGCATGTTTAATTAGTGTATTTCATGAAAGTTTTATAACCAAATGTGAATTGTGTTAATGGTAGTAGACGTAAGCATGTAAATATTTAACCAAAGATAATAATATCAATTAAGAAAACACTAGATTATGTGACACTGTCATATATAGTCGAATAGAAAAAAGACATTGAAGGCAAACCACCTCTTAAAATTAATGAGAACAAAATGGATGGGTGGTAATTTAATCTCCAAAACTGTGTAAATATTTTTCATTTTTATATACGCTAATCTCCTTCAATTTTAACAATCACTTATTATGTTGATTTCTTATTTGTTCTAACCATATTCAAAAGTTGTAGAATTAAATATTATTGTAGTTATCGTTTTTAAAATCAAATAGTAAAAATATTTTTGAAAGAACTTGCTATGTCCCATTGTTGCCTAAAATTCCAAATTCAAGACAACTTGGTATTTAAAGAGTTACAGACTAGTGTCTTGTTTTATAACTAACCAGTTACATTCCATTCGCTACACTTTTTATAAAAAGAAATATTTTTATCTATGTCAGCTACTAATAATTCGCTTTTTGTTAGATATTGTGGGATTTATAGTAAGATTTCCCACTCTTTTATTCATGAAAGCTAAGCAAGCAACAATCAATATCGAATTAATACCGAACAGAATTTTTCAAATGAATTGGAAAAAATAAGATTTACATTTGCTTTTATGTTCATCAATTTTTGCAAAAACATTTCAATGTAAATAAAATCATTCTTTAAAAGAGGGACGAAAGATACCAAAGGGACAGTCAAACTCATAAATCTAAAACAAACTGACAACGCCATGGCTAAAAATGAAAAAGACAAACAGAAAAACAATAGTATAGTACACATGACACAACATAGAAAACTAAAGAATAAACAACACGAACCCCACCAAAAACTAGGGGTGATCTCAGGTGCTCTGGAAGGGTAAGCAGATCCTGCTCCACATGTGGCACCCGTCGTGTTGCTTATGTGATTTCAAATCCGGTAAATAGTCTAATTCGGTAGGTCACATTCATGAAAGGTAAGGGGATTGTAGTTACGACGTAAGGAACATATCCGATATCATTTGTGAAACGGTTATTCCATAACGGTCAACCAACTCGTGATGGCGTCCGTAAAATTTACGAAGGGATGATTTCAACTTCACCATTTGGAACTCTTGGTTTAATAGCTTCCTTGTGAGCAGTAACCCTGTATCAAGAAAATCATGATAGGAAATGCAAGCACGGGAATATCGTATCAATTGGGAGATATATACCCCGTATGCAGGTGCTGCTGGAATGTTGCTACTTAGAAATGGAAAGTTCACAATTGGAAAGCTGAAATCATCTCTGTTGTCGTATAGTTTTGTTTTCAACCGACCCTCATTGTCAATTTCTAGATGTAAGTCAAGATATGAAGCCGACTTAACTGTATCTGTAGTATCCTTTATCTCCAATTCGATGGGATAGATGCGTTCCACATAGTCACCAAATTTTGAATTGTTTAGTGAAAGAACGTCATCTATATAGCGGAAAGTAGAGTTAAAGGATATTGCTAACTTCTTATCTTTCTTCCTAAGAAGTTCCTGCATGAAGTCAGCCTCATAATAATAAAGAAACAAGTCGGCAAGTAGAGGGGCACAGTTTGTTCCTATTGGGATGCCAACAGTCTGTTCAAAAACACGTCCTCCGAACGTTACAAAGATGTTGTCAATCAAGAAATCAAGCATCTTGATAATATCGGTTTCAGAGAATTTTTTGTTTGAATCAGAGTGATTCTTCACAAAGTATGATTTATCCCTCCCTAAGACAAGATACTTGTATCTACGTTGGCCATTCTTTTTTATGAAGCAAAGTAATACCAACTCTTTCAATTTGTCTTTTAGTTTGGAATGTGGAATACTTGTGTACAGAGTAGAAAAGTCAAATGTTTTAATACTGTTACAAGATGAAAGAGAGTTAGATTGTATGTACTCTAAAAGATCTTTGGAATTTTTAAGTATCCACATCTGATTCACGCCACCTCTAGAATAGGCAGTTTCACAATAACTTTGAAGCCCGTCTTTGATTGCTGATAAAATAGATGTTAATAATTTAGAAAGAGGTTTCGTGGAGCACTTGGAAGACCCAGCAATATACCGTTGTTTGTAAGGACACTTATGTAGTTTATGTATCCAATACAGTGATGGAAGATCCAGTTCTTCATCTTTGGTTGAAATACCAAAGGAACAAAGAACAGACCTATGATTATCCAGGATTTCCTCTTTGGTAAGTGTCGTGAGGGTATATGTTGAGTTTCCAAGTGAATTGTCTATACCTAATTCGTTTATCAAGCAATTAATGTAGTGAATTTTACAGACAAAAACGATGTTATTTGGAGCTTTGTCTGCGGGGACAACAACATATTTATCATGGAGGTCGGATAAATGTTTAGCAACATTTGGGTCTTTAAAGATTGACGTAACATGGGCATTGATGGACCCATTCAGTTTCTGAATCCTGATTTGTATTAACGACCTCACTGCCTTAATCCATTCGGATAGAGTGTCTACGTCTTCCTTTTCACGTTTAGCCCATTGCCTGGCATAATCCTCGACTGAGTCCCCTTATCATAATACGTCACATCGGTTGCATACGCAAATAGATCGGGGAAAATATTGCCTGGAATTTGACAGTTGTAGGTAATAAATTCTACATTTCATTGCAATAAAACATTTCTGGGTCATAAACATATATCGTGGATATTTCATAGCACCATTACTTTTTTTTTTATTATTTTGGGTTTCTATAGAATATTTTGGAAACTTTAGGTTACATGATTACTAAAAACGTTATGTTATCAAAGGTTTCAGGATTGTAATTTAATACGCCAGACGCGCGCGTTTCATCTAAATAAGACTCACCAGTGACGCTCAGATAAAATAGTTATAAAGCCAAACAAGTACAAAGTTAAGGAGAATTAAAACCCAAATTTCCAAAATGTTGTTCCAAATACGGCTAAGGTAATCTATTCCAATCAATTCTAAAACTTGTATACAGGTACAATAGAGATTAATTTGATTGGTAATCTTCCAGTGATGGTTATTTTCTTATATGCAATGAAATGTTATGTGAACTTATTTCTATAGTACTGGACAGGAAAACACTTTACTCATGCCAAGTACTTATTTATTTTAAACAAAGATAAATTCTGCAAAATTATTTGAAAAGTGCAAATTTCACAAAGACTAGTAGGGTAAATCAATGTTGGTATCACACCTAAAACTAGTTTTTATTTTGCAGAAAAAAATGAAACGTATTTGTGATCCTCCCGCTTTTCAATAAATAAGTACTAAAATAATTCCCAACAGAATCGCAGTCGATTCGAATATCTCGTCAAAATTCTAGATTCTTCAATTTGTCTGAATATCTTTGAACATAAAAGTAAATCACTACCAGACAAGTATACAATAAAACCATTATGAGAATAGGGAAACTTGGATGTTTTCCAGAAATTAATCACTTAGAACTTACACTTAAAGACTCACCAAGTAGAAATCTATTTAACCTTAAGTAAATCTTATAAAAGTCACCTTGTAGATTAGAATGTAAATATGCATAATAAAAATAACACTATACTTTATGTGTGTGTCAATGGCGCTTTTCTGGACAAGCCACATAAAGATTTTCGTATCGGTGTTGATGGAATCTTTTTCATATCTCTGTTCATTAAAACTCTCACTTCATGCTTCCATGTCTCAACCATAACAGATGTTCACGTTCAACTTCAGTTCCAGAAAACTATGTTATATTGGGTTTGATGGTACATGATAATCCCAATGATCTTTTCCTCTATCCCTGATGCTGTAGAAAATAGCTGTTGATATTTGTAAGATGGTGGAAGCGATCGGGAACCAGTCTAACTTAGTTTGTAGTTCTAGACTATAACAATTTGAATAGGCATGACATTTTTTACCGTTAGAGGCTCTGAAAGGCTGAAAAGTAATGTAAAAGAAACCGATGAGGGAAATTTCAAAGTTTTACTTTATAGGATATATATGGTATCTTTGGAAAAGCACTCAATTGATGTTGACAAAGGAATATATAAATGGCATAATCATTGCATAGATGAGCAACAATGAATCAACAGAGTGGTCAATTGGAATCAGATTTGTGAATACTAGTATACTACATAATTCTGCTCTACACATAGGTATTGGACGATCATCGAGTGCAATAGATAGAAAATATGTGCAATATTCTGTGTCATAGCTCCGAACCATGTGGTAACACATAATCTCAATACAATTTTCTGTTACGTTTGCCTATTTGGTTTTTTTTTTAGGTTTACGTAATGAGTTTTAATATCAATATTTTAGTAATGATTTTATTTCAGGCAATTGACATTTAAACTTCAAACGAATGCCCCCAAGCTTGTAATTAAGAATGAAATCACAGATTACCCGAGCTGTATTTTGTGAAACCTTTTGGAATTATGGTCATTATTACTCTTTACCTTTCGTTCTTCATTTGACTTTTTTTTTATTCTATTACACTGATGAGTCTGTTTTGTGGAGACATGCGTCTTTTGCGTACACAATTATTTTCCCAGTAATGTGTCCATTTGACAAGAGTACAAAATATACCTAATTGTTCTCAAATAATGATTTAAACATTTCGTGACTACAAAAGAGCTGCTAGTTTATAAATATAGCATCAAATCGATATATGACATTGAAAATGGTTAAACTTAATGTTAATGGAAATTATAACAATAAAATGGGGGGGGGGGGGGGGGGGGGAAGATAGGAATTATCTAAAAGTCTACTTACTTTGGTCCAAGTCATTTTATCAGCACGAATCGACATATATAGAAGAGTTTTAAAAAGAAGCAAGGTTATAATGGTACATATAATATCGACTTTTTTATCTTTACTACAGATAAGATGTAAACTCATCAAATCAAGCTTTTCTTTTGATACATTGTAATATGAATATGACTTTTAGTTAATTCCTATATTTTTTTCTTCATTTCCATTAACATTGTGAGTGATAAATAAGTTTTAACATTGTAATATGCATAATTAGCTTTTACACCACCACTCAAACATTTCTACCGAGACATCTTACATGGTGGCAATCAAAATATTACTGCAATTTCTAATATGCACGGCCAAATAATCAGAAACGAAAATTACCATCAACATCAGATCCTAAAAAGGGTTAAAAGAAGCATCAATACCAACTGATATGTTTCAGAATGGTTAATGACACGATCGGGAGTCGAAAGGAAATATTCATGACGTGCTTACCGCAAGGATGATGTAAACGTCATCAATTGAAATCAAATATGTTCATATACAGAAAAATTCTGCTGTACACAAAGGTATCGGACAATCACCGAATACAAATGATAGAAGCTGTGTAATAGTCGGTTAAAAAAATTTCCGCACCACGTGGTAACATATAATTTCTTTACAATAATTTACCATCACATTTACAGATTTGTTAAGAAGTATATTTAATGAGTTTTAATATCAATATTTTAGTAATGGTTTTATTTCTCTAATCAGGTAATTGACATTTAAACTTCAGTTCCTATGTACCAATCGTATTTTAAATTTGAATAAATATATATACATATTATACAATTTAAGCCTTATATCTAGTTTCACTTCTTGCTGCTTAAATTACATATAAACAAGAACGATAGTGTGCCACTTTTTGCTGGTTAGGATAAAGGTTAATCAAATGTGTCCATATACAGAACAATTCTGCTGTACACTATCTATACTATCGAACGATCACCGAGTGCAAATGATAGAAAAACTTAAATCTGTGCAATAGTCGGTGACAAAGCTCCGCACCACGTGGTAACATGTAATTTTAATACAATCATTTTCCATCACGTTTACATATTTGTTAAGAGGTATATGTAATGAGATTTAATATCAATATTTTATTAATGATCTCATTACTCTAATCAGGTAATTGGCATTTAAACTTCAGTTCCTATGTACCAATCGTATTTCAATTTTCAATAAATATCTATACATATACTAGTACATTGTTTAAGCCTAATGCCTTAATTCCCTTCTGTTGGCTGAAATATATATACAAGAACGATACCGGTATGAGGTGTCATCTAGATGCATTTAAGACAAGAATTACCCCGTCCTCAGCCTAGTCGTGGTAAATAAAGGCAACAGTAGTATACCGCTGTTCAAACTCAAAAATCCATGGACAAAAAACAAAATCGGGGTAACAAACTAAAACTGAGGGAAACGCATAAATATAAGAGGAGAACAACGACACAACACTACAGTGTAACACACACAGAAACGGACCAAGCATCAGACAAAATTCCACGAGAATAACAAATATAACATCAAAACCAAATACATGAATTTGGGATAGACAAGTACCGTGACACGTCTTATCGCAATGTCAATTTACACTAAAAAATAAGAAAAAACAAACGACGCAACGTTAAATTGTAACACACACAAAAACGAACTATTATATAACAATGGCCATATTCCTGACTTGGAAAAAATGATGGGTTGAACCTGGTTTTGTGGCATGCCTTGTCATCACAGTGATATATTACCTTAAGTGTATTTGGCTAAACCTGTCGAAATTAAGGGTTCTCAGAGCTCTTCATCTTCGTTCTTGATTTGGCCTTCAACTTTTTTTATTTGAGCACACAAATGAGTCTGTTTTGTAAACGAAACGCTACGTATATGGTACACAATTATTTTCCAAGTAAATAAACTCATCATAGATACCAGGACTAAATTTAGTATATACGCCAGACGCGCGTTTCGTCTACAAAAGACTCATCAGTGACGCTCGAATCCAAAAAAGTTAAAAAAAAAAAAAAAAAAAAAAAAAAAAAAGCCAAATAAAGTACGAAGTTTAAGAGCATTGAGAACCAAAATTGCTAAAAGTTTTTCCAAATACAGCTAAGGTCATCTATGCCTGTATCCATTAGACAACAGAGGCAATAACCTAATTGTTTTCGAATAATGATGTAAACATTTCGTGACTACAAAAGAGTTTCCCATTTATAAATATAGCATCAAATCGATATATTACTTCAAATGGTTAAACTAAATGTCTATGAAAATGATAACAGTAAAAATAAAAAAAAGATATCTTCTACCAAAAGTCAACTATCTTTGGTCCAAGTAATTTTATCAGGATCATTGTTCCAAAGTATACATAGCTGAGAAAAAACAGATAAGCTTTAATGGAACATACATATATAAGATCTTTTATATTGCCTTTATAACAGGAAATGAAGTTGATAATGTAAAATATTTAATTGAATGTATCTTTTAAGTTTATCTTTTGACACATTGCAATTCAAATAATTAGCTATTAAACCACCTATTAGACTTTTCTACCGAGAAATAAGTCGAATTATATTTTTTTCAAGAGTATCCTTAAATCAATATATGAATAACACATAGCTGAGAGGGTGATAGAGCAAATGTTTACCCCGAAAAGACATAGTAAACTGAGGCCAAATTCGGTTTCAATTCCATCTAGCAAATTTGACCTCATGTGGATTTTGACTATTTTTTGCCCTTTCTTGTCATTTGGCTCTTCAACTGTTTTGGATCGTATATCGATGGCTTTCAAATATTTGTCTATGAGGCTTTATGCGGTTTGAATTCGTTCAAATTAATCAGACATGACGTAATTGAAAAACAATTCCGACATGTACCCTAACTGTTTGTTGTTCTGATTTTGTGAGAGAGACGAAGGAGTAAAATGTGAGCGGAAACTTAACTAAGATGGAGAATAATTGTGAATTACACCATATAACTGTAATTGATGATAGTATTATATAATCTTTGAACTGGCTAAGTATTTCTTAATTTAAGCCAACTTAATTCAATCATACAGAATTAGTAATATGTTATCACAAGACAATCTCTCCATTAAGACAATCGATTTACACAGTAGTGTATTCTGGAGGAATGTAGAAGTTAATGTCACAAGATGGAAATATTCTCTTTAAAGTTGTACGACGATCCTACTTTTACTGTATAAATCTTATAAATGAAAACTTAAATCTTTCTTAATATAAACGTTTTCTTAACAAATATTAAAAAACTTCAAATTTATTCAGTTTGGGTGGAACGATGCAGACAAAAAACACAAAAAATAATTATTTATCAAAATAGAATAATAAAAATTGTCAGAAATATAAATATTAAAATGAGCACAAATTAAAAGCTTTATTTAGATAAAGAACTTAATGACCCTTACATTAAATAAATATAACATTAACAGCAATAGTTGTTATTTTCTAGATTTGGATGTTTTTTCAACGCCAAAATAAATTTAACAAAAATACAACAGACAATTTTTGTTCCTGTTATTCTGTTTTGTAAGGGATTTCGTAGCAATAAATTACTTAAAACATTTACTAAGTGTTTTCATATCTTCAAAAGTTCAAAAACATGTTATCACACCCATTTGTAAAAAATGAGACGGTATTATGTTAAACTGCTCTAAAAGTATCACAATGAGATTTCTAAATAATACGGTATTGTATTGAACTCTACATTCAATTAAGTCATACATTTTGAGCAGTTTACCAAATAAATTGCTACATACATCTGCTGTTTGGTCGTATCTGAAAAAGAATGAGTGTGTTACTTAATATTTATTATTCATTTATGAAAAAGGTGAAATAAAAAAAAAAACCAGCTGCAATTCAAATTTAAAAAAAAAATGTCCCTTATCAAAACGGCATAATCAAAACTTCAAACTTTCTTGCATGTATGGAACAATCTAAAAACAAAAAAAGTGTTTGCAAATAATAGATTTCCCCTTTTTTAGCTTGATAATGATCTATTGTTTGATAGATTATTCCATACCTAGTTACCATGCCAATTAGTGAATATGAAAACCCTAATGAGATAGACATAATGAAAATCAGTCACTTGATTTAATTGTTTACGACATTAATCCATTTGTCGGCCTTGCAAATTCCACATTGGAAATCGTTATTATTTTCCATATTTTATATATTAAGAGCTTCCATGTGAAGTAAGCATGCTTAGTTAGATACACTAGAACACATTAATTTTATTGGCCGTCCTAGTTTATTAGTATAAGTGTTGCATAAAGTATATTGCAGCTAATAACTTGAGCACATTAATCTAATGGAACAAGATACAACATTATCATGCTATCGCTTGTCAGTTTTATATATCATATGGAAAACAATAAACTTTGTTTTCAAGGATAAAACATTCTATCGAGGTAATTGATCAATTGTAGATTTGTAAGAAAAAGCATGTTGGTGAAGTATATGCACCTGTATTCAAGTACATGCATTAGAAAGGAATATGTTTATAATACAAATGATCAGCTTTTCTGTAAAGTTATCATATCAGTATAAACACTGTGGATATTTTAATTCCGGTGGAACAAAACTTGCTTAAAATCGAAGAACCAATTTGAGCAAAAGAAAAAGAGTACAAATACATGCCTGCTCGTTTTGTATGCAGACTTGTTGTCAGTGAATGTGATGTTATGTGACTGTCATGCAAGTAAGGGGTGAAGCTAGATATAACAACAGGTTTAATGCGCCATTTCTTCATAAAGAAATGCCTGTACACCCCAAGTCATGAATATAATAGCTGTTTTCTATTCGTTTGATAAGTTTCTGCTTTTGATTTTGCTATTTCTGAAGGGACTTTCCAATTTGAATTTTCCATGGAGTTCAGTATTTCTGTAATCTAACTTTTCACATGCACTGGATTGATATTGATATTTTAAGGTTGAAATGAATACGATACAATTGACAATACTATCAACTGCTCAAAATGATAAATGAACAATGAGACAGACGACTTCGAGTTTTACAATTTTTAAAAACATAAAAAGACAGGTTTTTTTTTTAAGAAAACAGCCCTCAAAACTCAATATCAATTAAACGTCATACTTACTTACTTACTTAATCCTCTTCATGTTCTTGAACACATAAGGCATCAACAAGGGACCTCCAACTCGTTCTATCTTTCGCGATTTTTTCTATTTGATTCCAGGTGTAACCATGTCTTTTTATCTCTGCTGCTACATCTCTTCTCCATGTGCCTTTCGGTCTTCCAGGCTTTCTTGTCCCTTGTGGTGTCCATGTCAATACCTTTTTCACATGCCGGTTGTTATCCATTCGCAGTATATGTCCAATATATTTCCACCTCCTTCTGATGGTCTCGTTCACTATATTCTTCACACCTGTTCTTTCTGATAGTTCACTGTTTGAAATTACATTTGGCCATCTGATGTTAATTATTCGTCTCAAACAGCGTCCTTCGAATCCTCTAATTCGACTTTCTATTTTTTTGGTTGTTCTCCATGTTTCTGAACCGTACAACAGAACTGATCTAACATTGCTCACATACAATCTGATCTTTGTCTTCCTGGATATTTTGTTGTTTTTCCATATGTTATTCAGGTTTTTGAATGCAGAAGCTGCTTTGCCAATACGGATGTTAACTTCTTCAATATTTCCTTCTGCATTTACTCTACTACCAAGATATTTGAATGAGTTTACTTGTTCCAGTTCTTTTCCGTTCACTGTTATTGCTTTATTGTTCTTTGTACCTATCTTCATCACCTTACTTTTCTTTGCATTTATCTTCAGTCCTACTTCGCTGCCTCTGATGTAACTTTATCTGTCTTTTTCTGCATGTGTTCATGTGTATGAAAAAAGAGGCTGATATCATCAGCAAAGTCCATGTCCTCTAAAAATGTTGCTAGTCCCCACTGTATACCATGATTTTCAGTTGTTGTCTTCTTCATTACCCAGTCAACCATCAATATAAAGAGAAAAGGAGATATTGTGCATCCCTGTCTTACTCCAGATGTTATTAAAAACCAATCTGATAGTTTTCCATCATGTCTGACTGCACATCTAAAACCATCATACATTTCCATAATGATGTTAATTATTTTCTGTGGAATTCCATACATACTCATGATGTACCAAAGTGACCCTCTATGGACGCTATCAAAGACTTTTTCAAAATCCACATAATTTATATATATGGGTGACCTCCATCCTAGTGCCTGTTCTATAATATTTCTCAGTATGAGGATGTTATCTATACATGCACGGTTTGTTCTAAATCCACTTTGTTCTTCCCGTAGAATGGAATCGATTTTGTCTTTGATTCGTTCTTAAATTATTCTACAAAGTATCTTACCAGGCACTAATAGTAAAGTAATTCCACGCCAGTTGTTACAATCTGTAAGGTTACTTTCTTTGGTAGTTTTATGATGATACCATCTTTCCACTGAGTAGGTAGTATTTCTTTTTCCCATATTTCATTCAGCAAATCACATAGGATGTTCACATTGAGATTTATGTCTGATTTTAGTACTTCTGCTGGTATGCCATCTACCCCAGGAGCTTTGTTGTTTTTAAGTTTTTTAATGGCTGCTTTGATCTCATCATCTGTTATAGGTCCCATTTCTATTTCTATTGGTGGTGGAGCTTCCTCTGTCCTGTCAACTGAGATTTCTGGTTCAGGCCTATTCAACACCTTCTCAAAATGCTCTTTCTATCTTTCAAGTTGTTTCTCAAATTTGCATATTGTCTGACCATCTTTATCTTTGATGTTAGTACTGTTGGTATTTACTCTGCCACTAAGCTGTTTTGTAATATTATATAGCTTTCTCATATCTCCAACTTTAGATGCATTTTCAGCCTCTTCTGCAATCTTATCTATGTATGCCTTTTTGTCTGCCTTTGCATTCTTTTTCACTTCTTTTTCCTTACTATTATATAGATCTTTCATTACCTCTTGTTGTTCTCTTGTTGCTTGGTTGGTTTTTGATTTTAACACTTTTCTTTCCATAATTAGAGCCCAGGTTTTTTCAGATATCCATTCCTTTCTTTCTTTATTCATGTAACCTAAGATGTCTTCTCTTGTTTTTAAACAAATTTCACTCATATGTTGCCATTTAGAGTTTATGTCAAACTCATTTTCTTCAAGTTGTAAGACCTCAAATCTGTTCTTCAGTTCTATATTGAAGTTTTGTTGTATTTCAGGTTGTTTAAGTTTTCCACAGTCTATGATCTTGCTTGGTGTTTTGCATTTATTTTTTCTTAATTTTAGTCTGATAGGGTGATGATCGCTGTATACATCTGCACCTCTTTTCACTTTCACATCTAATAATGATGACCTCCATTTCTTATTAATCAGTATGTGATCGATCTGGTTTTTCACTTTCCCATTTGGAGACACCCATGTGGCTTTATGTATGTTTTTATGTTCAAAGATTGTTCCCCCAATTACCAGATTGTTCATTGTACACATCTCTACTAATCTTTCACCATTGTTGTTAATTTCTCCAAGCCCATGTTTTCCCATCACTTCTTCTGAACCTATGTTAGTTGAACCTACTTTTGTATTAAAATCTCCAATGATGGTAAGTACATCATGCTTTGGTGTATCCATTATGATCTGATTTAATTTATCATAAAAATTCTCTTTCTCATTATCTGTATAATCATTTGTTGGGGCATAGCATTGGATAACGGTCATGTGCCCATAACTGGTGGTCTTCATTCGTATTTGTATTATTCTTTCATGTATTGCTATCCATTCTACAACAGACTTGCTTGCTCTCTTACTCAATAGAATAGCTACTCCTTCCTGGTGTCTACCATCTGTACGTCCTGAATAATAAATGTCTGTACCTGAATTATATTTTCCTGAATCAGTCCATCTGCTTTCACTAACACCCAATATATCAAGCTTGAATCTCTTCATTTCCTTAATTGTCTGAGCAGTTCTGCTTGTTTCGTTCATAGTTCTAACATTCCAACAACCAAATTTTAACGTTTGTTTAGGAGACAGAATAGAGTTTCTCAGAGTCTTGTCGCTCGTCATAGGCTGCATTCCTGCAGAGGTTTCCATCTGTCTACACTAATTGATTTTCCTTTGTTCTGTTTCTGTAGCATAAGTTTCTTTCCGTGGCTGATTAGCTAGCCCAGCGCACAATCCCCTTACCAGGAGGGCCAGGGATTTATTCATCAAGGTTTCCTTCCTCTAGATGAGTTGCTAGCCAAAGCTTATGACTCCCATCTTGCCATTGGTTTTATATCAAGTTTTCCTTCTCTTAGATGAACTGCTTTAACAGAGCTATGATCTTCATCTGACCAACTATTTACCCATAGCTGGGGCAAGGTTGATGAGTGCTAGGGCATGTCCACACGCCGGTGGGCCTACACACTGCATCTCTGGGGCCCTTGCTGCTCCCAGATCCTCTGCAATAATGCCTAGGATGCTATATCCTAGTTACCGTGTGCTGTCGCTAGGAGGCATTGTAGAAGTCTTGAATAATGCAGAGGCTATGTACTGGCAAAAAGACTTACTCACTCGGGTTTCTCTTCACCTACAAAAACAGGCTAGCCAGCGGTGATAGAGAACCTATGGTTCTAACCACACTAGACGCATGCACAATCCTGTGGACAAACCACCAACACAATTAAAACGTCATAAGACACTCTTATTGTCAATTTTCGGTAATAATTGTATGCCTTCAAACGTCTTATGTATAATATACAATTTCGTGTTTCTCAAACTGAACTTTGAACGTTCCGAATTTAACTGAAGACAAGACCATTATCATAGTTTGTCAATGGTATTATTAGTTACATAGTGTGCTAGTGACCTAATACGGTATATATGGGGTCAGTAAATTCCATATGGGGTGAGAGCGAAGCTCGAATCCCCATATGGAATTTACTGACCCCATTTATACCGTATTACGTCACTAGCACACTATGTAACGAATTTATCTTACCGACTATCTTAACGTGTGAAATTAAGACTAGTGATTCTCAAAATTCTCAAATACTGTTAGCGCTAAGAAAATACTTCCATTGATCCTACAAAAACAGATGCCAACAATAACGACTTGTAGGGTTTAAATGTGTTTTATGAATTTGTTTCAATCTTAATGTCCTTGATCATCAATTTCTTCGTCTGTTGGAACTTTTAAGATTTTTTCTCAGTACCGTTTTGTTTTTTACAAAGGGACATAACACCATTACTAACCGTGTATGAAGTAAGCCCCGCCCCCTTTTTACCTAATAAGGAATATAAAGGGACGTAACTCCACTACTAACCGTGTATGAGATAAGCCCCGCCTCCCTACTAACCTAATATCAAATATACACGGTTTGCACGCGGACGCTTTTAACCAATCATATTCCTGGAAATGTATGGAGGTAAGATAAATATAATTATCTGAATGTATATTGTGCAAGTTCATATCAGAGGTTTGACATAGTGCATATACATATATAGGTAACAAGAAAAACCACAAAATTCCCAAAGACTGTGTTTGAAATGGACGAACAAAAAAATAAATAAATACCTAATCACAGTGATGTTAATATAAATTTCAAAATTAAAAAAGCAGAAGAAAAATTAAAATCACAGACATATATTAGATTAGATTGTCGGTCCTATGTGAGTTTGGTTGTGCTTCGCACCAATGCGATGAATCAAATCATTTCCAACCGGGTTTATATTACAGTATATTTTTAATTTTGTCATAACATTCATGTCGAGTATGGGTTGAGTCTCCACAAACATGTTTATCCTCGTAACATTTTCGTTGGTTTATGTCTCATACTTGTTAATCATGTCTTAACATAAACTGCTGTTTTTTTATCATTTGAATTCTTTCCCATTTTGTCTTCTCTATGACTTTTATTTTCAAATTTTCAAATTGTGTTGAAGACCCATTGGTAGCCGTATGCTGTTTTCTGCTCTTTGGTCATTTTTTTCTCTTTGACACATTCTCCGTTTTCATTCTCCATAATATATAAACTCAAGTTTAAAAAAAAAAATCAATTTTTAACTTATGCTTCCATTCGCACTTCTCATTATTGTCGTGTTGGCAGGTCTTATTTATTTGGGCGACCCATTTTGTCGATGCAATAATTGTCATTGTACATCAACTAGGCAACAATCAATTGATCATGATTTAACAATAATTTGTTTTTCGATACATGTTGTCTTTTTATAGTTTATACGGTTTTGGTTTTGCTCCTTGTTAAAGACACGCCTATATATATTGAATTGTTGCTTACATTCACGTTATGTTTGGACTCTGTTGGATAGTTGGCATTCAAACACCATTTTCTTTTATATATCTATATAGAAAAAGGAAGATGTGGTATGATTTCCAATGAAACAGCCCACATAAGAAACCCAATGACACAGAACTTAACAAATATATGTCACCGTACGGCCTTCAACAATGATCAAAGCACATGCCACATAGTCAAATATAAAAAGCCCCGAAATGACAAATGTAGAACAAGAACTAACGTATATATTGACATTAATAAGCAATGAATTGATACTCTATAATGCAACACTTTGTATCTGAATATTCCAGCTATAATCTACATGGTGAACTATCTTGTACATTTTTATTAACTTGACGTAATCAGTACCAAAAAGACACGCAAAAAACAACAAACGGACATTCAAGCTCATAAGTCGAAAATGAACCGGCAACGCCATGGCAAAAAAAATACCAGAAAGACAAAAAACCCAACTTCGAAACTAAAGACTTAGAAACACGATTCCCACCAAAAAAACGGGGTTGATCTCAGGCGCTCCAGAAAGGTAAGCAGATCTCGCTCCACAATCAATAATCTCTTCTCCCTCCTACTTCTTAATGATCAGTTTCACAAAAACCTTACAAGAACAAAATAATCTTAGTCATGAATATATCAGTTAGTCCATGGAGGTATTATATTGTCAATGTAATACTTTCATGGTCTAACTAGCGATCAAGTTTGTATTGTACATGCGTTTGTGAAACGAGCCGAAGGTTATTGGACAATTTACGTATTGCGGTACGAAATGTGTACGTTTAAACAGGTTTCGACAGAATCATGTTACATTTACTGAATAAACAGTTTTTGGATAATATTTTAAGGAAGCTTTTGACTGAGATATATACCATAAACACTGTTTGCATGAGAGATTTTATAAACATCAAATGAGAAATATTAACCTAAAACAATCAGAATTTACACATTTTTTTATTTTTTTTTAATGTTCGACAAATTTTCCTGCTTCCCGTTTTCAGAGAGTTCATGATAAAAATCTTAGTTTTTCCTCAATGTAGGAATTGTCTGATATTGAGATGTTGTCAGTTTCCGTAAAAATCAGGTTTATTATGTTTCAAATAGAGTTAAAAAAATATCCGGTTTTCTATTTTCTGAGAATTATGATAGAATCTAAGTTTTTGTCTCAAAGTACTAATTTCCGGTCATAAAATTTAGTCAGTTTCCTTATACAATCATGTTTGTGAGGTTTTGAATCAATTCGTATTGAAAAAATATATGTTACCCTTTTGACATAAACTTAGAAATATCCCTGTTTTTCACTAATTGCTTATTAATGATAATACAATTTTAACCCTAATAGTTATCAAAGGTACCAGGATTATAACTTAATACGCCAGACGCGCGTTTCGTCTACATAAGACTCATCAGTGACACTCAAATCAAAATAGTTGTAAAGCCAAACAAGTACAAAGTTGAAGAGCATCGAGGACCCAAAATATCAAAAAGTTTTTTCCAAATACGGCAAAGGTAATCTATTCCTGGGATAAGAAAATCCTTAGTTTTTCGAAAAATTCAGAGTTTTGTAACAGAAATTTATAAAAATGACCATAACTTACAAAACCTTTGAATAGACTTATTAAGAAGGGGTATAATTACGATACTGTTGTCAAGTCATTAAAGATTGCATATTTTGGCGTTAATATGGAGTCACTGATAAGGTCTTTGCATCGGAACTAAACACATTTATTCTAAAAACAGTTGTTGGCATGACACGGGTTATGTTCTTCTCATATATGTTATGATGGTATGAAACTAAACCCCTAACGGGAAGGATTGTGCCTGATGTTCATATGATGAAATCATAATCTTTCAGTCAGTTTAATTGAAGTCTGGAGCTGGCATGTCAGTTAACTGCTAGTAGTCTGTTGTTATTTATGTATTATTGTCATTTTGTTTATTTTCTTTGGTTACATCTTCTGACATCAGACTCGGACTTCTCTTGAACTGAATTTTAATGTGCGTATTGTTATGCGTTTACTTTTCTACATTGGTTAAAGGTATAGGGGGAGGGTTGTGATCTCACAAACATGTTTAACCCCGCCGCATTTTTGCGCCTGTCCCAAGTCAGGAGCCTCTGGCCTTTGTTAGTCTTGTATTATTTTAATTTTAGTTTCTTGTGTACAATTTGGAAATTAGTATGGCGTTCATTATCACTGGACTAGTATATATTTGTTATGGGACCAGCTGAAGGACGCCTTCGGGTGCGGGAATTTTTCGCTACATTGAAGACCTGTTGGTGACCCTCTGCTGTTGTTTTTTATTTGGTCGGGTTGTTGTCTCTTTGACACATTCCCCATTTCCATTCTCAATTTTATATAATTGATATTCATGTAAACACCGAATTGCTGACTTCTGGGCTGGTGATACCCTCGGGGACGAAACGTCCACCAGCAGTGGCATCTACCCAGTGGTGTACATTGTTATCAAAGGTACCAGGATTATAATTTAATACGCCAGACGCGTGTTTCGTCTACATAAGACTGATCAGTGACGCTCAGATCAAAATAGTTGTAAAGCCAAACAAGTACAAAGTTGAAGAGCATTGAGGCCCCAAAATTTCAAAAGGTTGTGCCAAATACGGCTAAGGTAATATCTATTCCTGGGATAAGAAAATCATTAGTTTTTCGAAAAATTTAGAGTTTTGTAACAGGAAATTTATAAAAATTACCATATAATTGATATTCATGTCAAGATCGAAGTGCTGACTACTAAATCATCAATTTCCCGCCACTGATTGATATAGAACCCCTTTAGTTTATCAAAAATGCTGAAATTCTCGACACAAAAGCACATAAGTAACCTAGTTTACCAACATTGAAAGATTAAAATCGGTGTTGCTTCCGTTGATGCAATATATTTGTTAACAATTAGTCTGTGTACTGTACTAAGCAGTCCATCTCTGAAATGAAAACACCTGACACACCAATAACGTAAAATTTGCATTTTTTAAATTTGGTTCACAGTTTATATGTTTCGGAGTTTAGAGTGACGTCCATTTTCGCGGTTTCCGGGTGCGGGATTTTCAAACTGTGTTGAAGACCCATTAGTGGCCGTGTTCTGTTTTCTGCTCTTTAGTCAGTTTTTTGTCTCTTTGACACACTCCCCGTTTCCATTTTCAATAATGTATATACTCAAACCTTGAAAAAAAGTCTTTTTTCAATTTTTAACAAATATACTCAAGCCTTGAAAAAAAGGTTTTTTTCAATTTTTTAACTAAATGCTCCCGTTCGCACTTCTCCTTTTCGACGTATTGGCAGGCCTTATTTATATGAGCGATAATTGTCATTGTACCTTAACAAGGCAACAATCAATTGATCATGATTTAACAATAATTTGTTTTCCTTGTATGTTCTTTTTGTCTGAACTTCCTAACGGCACCCTTGTCTACGAGAGAATGAAGAAAGGGAGATGTGGGGTTTTCGTCAATAAAACGGTATTTAATTAGAATTGTCATATAAGCGGGAGGTTTGTTTAGCCATAAAACAAGGTTAAAGTCACCATTCTTTCTTAAAATGTCCTGTACCAAGTCAAGAATATGGCAGTTGTTAACAAACTGTTCGTTTGGTTTTGTTTTTTTGCACTTCAGTGTTCTTGTTGTTTCTCGATTTTCCTCTTACAGTTGATGTGTGTCCTTCGGTTTAAGTTTATAACCCGGGTTGGTTTTCTCTCAATCGATTTATGAACACCGATTTACTACTTTTACCTTCATTTAATTAGATATGCAGTCTCAGTTTTAAAAAAAAACATTGCAAAAATCTATTTCTATTGTAATATTGTCAATATTCTTTTTACTCAGTACGTTAATTCTTTGGTGTGTTTTTTTCTTCTTGTCCTATGACGTAGTTTTACTGTATTATTGTTTCGTTTTGTGCTTTGTACTTTATTGTTTTGTTTTGCATATATTTCCCCAACCAATTATGCATCGATATATCAAGTTGTCAGTTCTATTTTTCTGAGGCTACTGCTTCATATGCACAGGTAAACGTATATCTTTGTTAATTTCTTATTTCCTCCCTTTAATCATATTTTTAAAGCATATTAATTTTATATTGATTTCCCGTCTGTCGCTTTTAGGTATGTAAATTCTCGTTTCTTTTTTTTTGTCGTAAACAAGTTTGCAATTTAAATTTAATGACACCACGTTATTGTACAACATTCCTCATTGTGTCAATACCAGCCAAATCAATACTAGAAATCGTTTACATTCACTTTCAAGTAAGTATCAACAATGCCCTAGAGGTTTACAAAAAGAAAGAGGGAATATTTTATGAGATTTCACATGAAATGCATACTTGCCACATAGTTATCGTGTTTACTTATTACTGAAAATTACATTTATATACGAAGTGTCATATTTACATGTTCCAGTTAATCCAGTTGTTTTCTTGATTGTCATCTTTATAAATGTATTTATAATGTATCTTTCATGTCATTCCCTCTATAATTTACCATCACGACATTCTCCTGAAGTCTAACAAATTCTTCATTACTTAACCCTCATCCGAAGCATAGAAATATGGTTGTGCAATTTTCGCAAATCCAACATCAAATCCTTGCAAAAGAATGACATCCTCTTGGCTTTGTGGGATATATAACTATTCGTCGCGATGTCCAGTGGCAATAGGGGCTTGATAAAGATGCCTTATGTGCTGCGGTATCTGCATGTTATGGAATATTTACAATAACTTTTTGAGGATTTTATATGTGACATGTTACCAGGCAAAATTTCTTACCATACACATGTGTATAGTAGCAGTCCTCAGTTTTTGAACGATCCTTTTTGTCTAACTTACATATTTTAGTAATTGTTCATTTGTCCAGCATTTGCATGAAATATTAACCATTGGACATTAAGTAGGCTACAATCAATTAATCATGATGTACCTTTTATTTGCTTTTATTATTGAGTGTTTTCTTTCTCTGAACATTACCAAAATATAAGTTTATATTCGTGTAATTATCTGTTCATAACGACACCGTTGTCTACAAGAGACCAGTATGAATACACAGGGTAGCGGCTAAAATTGAATTCTGATGAAGACCCAAACTGAAAGGAGGGGTTTCACATTATTTTAGTATAAAGTTTAAAACTCTTTGAAGTTCGGGCAAATATATGTTGAAAATATGCCGCTAAGCCCTATGTTTTGACTTTTGAATAAAATAGTAGTGCATATAAACTTTCCATTCTATAGCTAGGATGTATTTTTATATAAACTTCATAGTAAAAGTGGCACAGTTTTAGTGGTAAAGGGATTTCCTATGGGAAATGGCATTGTCTATATGTACAGAAGTGCAATCTCTTATATCCCATTTACGTATACAAAGGGGGTAAACGTAATTTACCAAATAATTATGATATTTAATTACAGTTATCTTACATTATATATAGGTCTTTTACATTAACTTATGTATGATATACCGGAAATATTAAATGTTTTATTTTAAAGGATTTTTTTTTGTATAAAAAAAAATGACGTTTAAAAGCCTTTTGGCATTTATAGATTTGAATGCTTAGATTAAGGATGCTACAATAATGAATTAACGAATAAATAAATAGATTTATAATGACGCCTGTCAGCTTGCAGAGCTTAAAGTAATCTGTTATATATGTGATCTTCACAAAAAAAGCTGCTAAAATATTGACTGTTGGTCTTGCAATTTCATAATATAGATCAATATGTTTGGAAATATTATCATCCAAATGGTTTCCTTGGGGATAACTAAACCGTCAAATTCCTATATTCGCGGTTTCCTAATCAGCTTTTGTCATTATATGCAATTTGATTCTAGCACGCTGATGTAACAGAAACGCTAAACAATAGTATAATGCTGTTGGTTTCACTCAACTCACTTGAGAGAAATTGTAAGCTACAACTTTACTAAACAGCTCTTTAAGGACATTTTGTCTCTCTTAACGTAGATTTATTAGATTTTCGTCAACTGCTATGAATTATATAATCAGATTACAGTAAGACAAAGTGCGAACATTAATCTGTCAAACCATATTTTGGAGGGCATTTCACCAATCTGTAAACTTGGTTTTAAGCACCTGGTTTGTTCGTATGTTCGAAGTTAAAATTGAGTTCACATTATGATGTATTGAGTACAATCAGGGAGCGTATCAGTTAAAAAAATTATGACCATGCATTGACACTAAATTTTGTTATCTATACAAAAATAAAATAATCATAATCAAAGATTTACATATTATTTATTCAATGGTACCATTAACCATGCTGCAAAGGAAACTCATTTTTCTTTGGTCAGTGATAACGTTAGACTGGGTATGTCTGGATTGTGTTTTACTTATTTCTATTAGACCTTTTTGTACTCTGAACCCTTCGTGTTTACCTTAATTAATAAAAACCGATGGAGTTCCGGGTGTTAACCAGTACTGTTCGAAATCCATGTAACAAATAGCGTGATATTTTTAATATGAATCTGATTTTTTTTTTTTCAATTTTATTTTATCCGTTCCAAATTAGTTTCTGTATTTTTTTTTACCATTATCAATAAACACATTGCCGTATACGTGATAAAACTTTTAATTGAATAATACGTTTTAAAAGGCTTTGTGATCGATTGTCGTATGCTTGAATTTAATTTTAAATGACAATCATGCAAATAGATCTCTAGCTATTTCGAAAACGGACGGAAAGAAACAAATTTAATTATCTAAACTTGTGTGCTCATTTTATATTTTTTCAAGATTGGAAATAAGACATCCGGTAAAACCCGGTCTATTCACTTTTAAGCACTGATCACGCTATTTCGCACGGATTTCATGCATACATGGTGACTGTCTTTCGTTTACAACAGTATTGACTGGTGAATTTGAGGCCGGTTACAGCAATCCTTCCTGTATCCCAGAACAATAATGAAAAGGGTACAACAACCACTGACAAACACTTCTGTCCTAACCAAAAAAATCGGCCCTGTTCAAAATCAATCTCTTTTAAAAGTTCTTATAATAGAAAATAAAAGTTATGGTGTTTCAATTCATGAAACAAATAACTACGTGCAAAAGCTTTAATTGCTATTCTCAATCTCAAAGTCACAACGAGGCCTCCAAAATGAGGTAAAAAATGTCCCCTTGCTGTAATTCGAAGCTGACCACTGTCACCAGTTTGAGTAGAGTTCTTCGCTTCATGCTACAACTGTGAATTGAGATCAAGGCTGCTGTGTTAATATCATCAATTCACAAATCTGGCAATGAAATTAAATAAATATTGTCATAGACTGTTCGACATTTTCACTGTAAAATTCAGAAAAAAAATACAAACATATTGGAAATCACGGGGCACATTAAAGTGTGTGTGATACTTGTTACATGCAGGGAATTTACGTATGAATAGTTCAAAGAATACAAGTGGACTACATGACAATGTCGATTAACACAATAACAAAAAGGATAAAATGAAGCCATAACTGTATCAAAATAAAATTTAAACTGGTAGGATCAATTTTCTATCATATCATTTCTTGAAAGAGCTGTATCAAACTAGTTTTTTTTTCAATATTCATTACTTGGTCTATGTTAGAACAATAATAACAATAATAAAGGCATCGTAAAATTCAATCAAGTAAAAGACTTATTCAATAAGGTAGGCCCAAGAGAAGAAGAAAGCGATAATCGGAAAAGACACTAGAAGGTACTGTTGATTGCTTGTGGTAATTCAAAGCTAACTTCAAATAACATGATGAAGAATACAAATGTCCGTAATCAAATGACAAAATCAAAAGCTCAAATACATCAAAAGAACTGTCAAATTCCTGACTTGGTACAGACATCTTATGTTGAAAATTGGGATAAAACCTGGTTTTATAGCTAGCTAAACATCTCACTTGTATGACAGTCGCTTACAATTCCTTTATATTAACACCGATGTGTGAACATAACAAACGGACATTATAGGCAAAAATGCAAATAATTGGGGGACAGCAGTCAATATTGTATTATTAACATAATTACTTCAAATACTAACAAATATGTAAGAAAGAAGCACAAAAAGGTATAGAGACATAAGCCAAAAGGAAAAGAAAAGAATACAAAAATTTACCATAGCACAATAATACAATGACGGGATGTATAAGTACAGAGCCACGTCATATGTAACAAAGAAACACAAAATGGTATATAGACAAAGTACATTAGCAAAAATAAAATAAAAGACTACAGAAATTTACCATAACACAATAACGATAGCAGTGGAATTTTCTAACTCTATTCTACATTAACAGACGAATTCATACATAAACATGTATATCTAATTAATCTGTACAGAAGTAAGACGTTTCCAATATACTCCCACACGTTATAACTAGAAGCCCTCTGGTTGTTTTTCTTTTTATTGTGAGCGTTAATGCAATTATCAATACTTTCGCATTAAAGATTTTACTTGTTTAAATTTAATAACATCAAGTTGCACAAGACTTGTATGTCGATGGCAGCCAGGCTTCAAAAATCAATAGAACTTAACGGGTCGTCTGTCTTTCAATAAATTACATATAAATGTCCCATAACACACCAGATACATTTTACAATATTAATGGAACATGTAAACTTTAGAACTATCTAATGTTCACATAAAATTTTTACTTGACATTATTAATTCTTTTCTTTAAAATTTTACTTTATGTATCGCAGAGTGTGCAGAAAACCATGACAAACCATAGTATGTGCAATATGAATCAAGGACATTGATTCACACTTTACTGCATGTTATTATTAACTGTGGGTTTTTTTTTCCAAACATTAAATCTAGTTGCAGTGTTATAGCATAATTTTACACAGCAGATTATAAACGTAAACCTATATCTCGCAGAACATCGTGAGACTTTCGCCCTGATGTCAAGACATTTAGATATAAAACAATCTATTCATAAACTAAGGAATTTTAATTTCGATGGCATGATTAAGGTTTGAACACTAACGACATTGTCAAGGTTTATGGATTAAAATTTAAACTAAATATTTCCTCCTCCGGTATCCGGAAAAAGGTTTAAACTAGTGATTTCCCACACTGATCTGATTTGAACTGATCCGGTGTTCGAAACAAGAAATCTTTGTTTGTCTTTCGTCTAGTTGTGGTTATAACAAAATACTATTCCATTATGCTTGTCGGTTGTAGAAACTGGAGCACTTTGCTTAAAATTGTATTTCCATATACTAGGGTTTTGAAATGGATATTTTGTTTGATGTTTTATTTACATTATCCATTCGTGCCATTAACAAAGCTACAAATAAAAAGGAGAAATGTTGGGGAAACCTATGGTAAGATCGACTATAAGGGAAAATGATGTATGTATACCGTGACGTCATAGACCATCTACACAAAAAGCCATCTAAAGATCAACAATGGTTTTGCAAGAGTAGAGTAGACTACTTGTATGTCACGCTCTCATTGTGAGATGATTAAACATGCATAGTAACTAAATTTAACATAAGAATTTAGTGCTATTGTAAAATTATGAAATGCAAGTGACAAAATTCTGATCTAACAGTTGATATAATAAAATTATAAACTGACTAAACATTAATATAACAGTTGAAAAAGATCTATCGTCGTAACGCCAAAATCATCATTTAAATTTTCAAATTGACCACCAACGAAAACTTTCCTTACTTTTTTTTTAGAAAGACTCATGAATATTCAGCGATGTTGAAATATATTGTTGGCCGAAATCGCTTCAGCTTATATGAACAAACAAGAAACACCACGTTAGAATAATAACAACGGCTTCAGTGTACGATTATACCAGGCAATGAGAAACACGCAAAAACAAGATTGATTATTTTTTATGTCGTGGCCGCAAGTTTTTATGGGTGGAGGAAGCCGAATTGTGTTTCCCTCGGTTTTAGTTTGTATCCTGAAATTTGTGTCTCTCAATCGATTTATGACATTCGAACAGTGGTATACTACTGTTGTCTTTATTTGTTACATTTTGAGTGCGTTTTCTTCGACAGACAATCTAAATTTCCAATGGACTCAATTTTGCTTTTCTTTTTTCTTTCTTTATGTAGCAGATTTCATATAAACATGAACTTTTAAACAAAATGAAAAGAAACCTATATTGATGATGTCCTTTCTTAGTTTGGTGACTTGGTTGATTGCATATAAACTACCACATGAAAAACAAATGATACATCAGATACAGTCATATCCGCATCTTATCTTCACAGTGAGTGTCGGTTGATACAGTCAAATCTGCATCTTATCTTCACAATGAGTGTCGGTTAATAACTCAACTCTACAAATAAGACACGATTTAAATTTTTCAAAAGTAATCTTCCATTTATGTGCAGTCATATTCCATCAGCGCCTGCATATGGGTTATAAAATTGAAAATGGAAATGGGAATGTGTCAAAGAGACAACAACCCGACCATTAAGAAGACAACAAACGAAGGCCACCAATGGGTCTTCAATGCAGCGAGAAACTCTCGCACCCGGAGGCTTCCTTCAGCTGGCCCCTACGTATTTTCATATATATCTTCTAGTTCTTACGATATTCAAAGAGTTGGTTTATACATTAGGATTTTCTTGATACGAGATTGCTGCAACAAGGAAGCAATTGAACCCAGAGTTGAAATCGGTAAATCTGAAATTACTGATGAAGTATTATAGGCTCGGACTGTGTATGGCTCTTGGTCAAAGTATTGTCGGATTTAAAGTTTAATTAGACTTGTGTTTGTTAGAATTTTCTTGCTGTTTATTTAACAGTTTTTCTGTGCAAGGCAAGAAAGTCTATCAATAACTGAGTCATTACTAATTCAGTCTCACACATTGGAGTAATCTAGAAACACGAGAAACAAAAATACATAAAAAATCTTAACAAAAGAGGACTTAAAACTCAACTAAGGTAAGCTTTGCGTGAGGTCGCTGAACTTAAGATATAAATTACATTTAACAGAACAACCGCATATCAAACGGAATATGTATAAAATCTCGTAGTTTCTTTCATGACTATATGGCATAGACACGGTACATAGTTAACAAGATAATCACTGAATAACATGGCGTAGTAAAGCCAATTTTATCAACTATTGCTTCCTATCGACACTAGGAACTTTTAAATCTTCTCTTACCTCGGAGCACAGTGTTATAATTTGTAAATATCATTAAATATTTTTACACACACATTTTATATTGAATGAGTTTCGTAAGCCAAATCTCGTATGGCCTAATTCTATAAGCAATATGTTACAATATCAGATATCTTATTCAATTCGCCTGTTGTTATTTTTCTTTTACCATAAATCGATGCGCTTATTACATTATTTAATTCAGTCAATGACCTTCGTGGACTTTCTATACAGCTCTAGAAATACTTAATCTTCCTTGGTTTTCAATCATGTCTCATCACACTTTTATTGCTGAATATGATTACGAATTAAAGGAGATATGTGCATAAGTCAATGAGATTGCTACCAAACGACACAAATAACCAAATGATATTAGCTATCTATAAAGTACGGGTTTTGTTCATTGTTGAAGGCCGTACGGTGACCTGTAGCAGCTATGGCTATAAAAAAAAAATTAAAAAAAAAGAGTCACCGTAGCAATCATAAATTTCAGGACTTTAAAAGTATTAGCCTATATTTAAGGCGAGATCAAGTTAATCAATTAAACAGTTTTGTGGATTTGAAAGAACTTGGATAAATGGTGAAAATATTGGAATTGTAAATGGTAGCGTCCGGAATGTCATCACATTCAGCATAAAAAACACCATGTTGAAGCCATGTAATGGGAGTAGACACATCAATAAAAAATCCTCGTGTTTAAGATCAACAACATTTCTTAAATCTTTAAAAACGCAAAATAAAGCATTAAATGATACTACAGGGACAAGGAGTATATATCAATATATAGACAGGTAACTAAAACCTAATGGGCTACTAGACATTCTGTGAAAAGAGCTAACGAAATCCTGTCCTGCTTACACCATTTGTATATTATAATAGATATATATGTTGTGCAATGAAAAACACCAAAATTCGTTATGGTAAAATACTGAAATGAGGATGCACAATGGCGTTCTGTAACAGAGATTGTTTGAATATTTCAATAAAAATATGCCGCATCTAAATTGTGCCAGTATAGAAAAACTCAAAACGGGTGTTTCAGTTGAAATGCAATGAACCTACTTTGAACAACGTGCTGATATATATATATATATATATATATACTCAGACGTACTTATGAATATAATTATTTTCTGTGACTGTATCTTACATTAACTTGTAGGATCCTTTACTATAGATAATTTAGCTGATCTGTAACCATAACATCTTCATGTCTTATATATCATGTACTGTAGTACGCCGCTAGATTAAAACTGACGTGGAAAGGTAACACATGCCCACCGAAAGCTCTTTATTTGAGAGCCCAGGTGGTCGTGTGGTCTAGCGGGACGGCTGCAGTGCAGGCGATTTGGTGTCACGATATCACAGTAGCATGGGTTCGAATCCCGGCGAGGGAAGAACCAAAAATTTGCGAAAGCAAATTTACAGATCTAACATTGTTGGGTTGATGTTTAGACGAGTTATATATATATATATATAGAAATAGAGCAAAATTATATTAACTGTTTAAAAATAAGAAGTTTACAAAGTTGGTAGCTAACCTTCTTCGATGTGTTTTAGGGTTGTCGTGTTACTAGTAGTTTAAGAAAATGTCTATAAATGAGGTTGCATGCGAGTATAACCAGTCAGCACCAATTTTATGTTATTTTTTTAAATAGAGAAAAAAAGGTATAAATCCCTATCATACTGCGATTTAAGAAGTCGAATGCTTTTATAAATTTTTACTGTGTTTGGTATTGTTTTATTTTTGCTTTTTAAATTGTTTTCTGTTTATAGCACCATTTCCAACACTTTAAACCCGATTCATATTAGTGGCACTAATGAAGTTTTTTTCAGGTTCACAAAAAATCGACCATTCTGTACCTAATGTTTCCTTAATACTTATGTTCCGATTGATTTTCTACGCCTTAGATATGTCAACTACGATTTATGTTTAGTAGTCCGTTAAATTCTTACTACAAGCTGTAGTAAAACCTTGTATACCTGACTAGAAATATCTGTTTCATTACTGCAACAGATGGTATAGTGATTTAAATATAAATGTCAAATATTTTTCATTTTTTTATGGAAAACAAACTTGTCAATAGGAAACAATTAATTGAATAACTATTATATATAACAGAATAAAAAACCGGTCGAACTTATTTTTTGTACTTTTCATACAAATTTAGAATTTAGAATTTAAAATATTAAAATCTCAAACATCGATACAGACTTGACGTTTTGAGACATTATATGTATTAATAGTTTTGTTATAAACAATGTGGATATATTCTTAACGTACATACATGAAACAGTTGTCAATAAAGACTCAAAGTTTTATTATTTGAAAATGACCTAGGTGCGTAAAAAAATCAGGCGAAATTTGCCTCAAACTCTTTTCCCCTAATTATTCCCTCACGCGGCAAAAAAATATACGAATAATAATGAAAAACATAGGAATTCAGATATTATAGATAGTCAACAATATTAATTTAACATTTTTGTTTTACAATTTTACAATCTAACGTATCATCAGTCTACAAAATAAAATTCATTTTGAATTTGGATCTAAATGCATCTATCACCTCGACTGATCTAATATGGCATCTCTCGGTTTGACTGTAAAACAATCTAATTAAAATATTGATCTCTGTAGTATAACGTAATCAGAGATCAATATTTTATTTAGATTGGACTGTAAAACCCATTCATAGAGGAGCCAAACTTTTGTTTGAATCATGAACCAGAAAGTTTACAACAATTTAAAAATAATTCATTGACATATACAGTTCAAGCTGCCGAAAATTTAATCTATTGACTTTGCACATGCATATAACTTTGATAAGTCATGCATTAGCTCTATGCATTGAGCAAAGGTAAAAAGCATAATACCAAAACGGTCCAGGCATAAAAAAGTTTTTACAAAAAAAGGGCGATTTAACAACTTTAAATAACTCCATTTTATATACTGTATAGCTTAACTCACTGTAAAATTGGATATAATGATATTGACTTCTATGAAGGTTGTTTATTTAGAATGTTGTTTTTCCCAAAATTAAACTCTTACGATAGAACCGTTCCCCTAACAAGTGTTGAATGCATAAATTAAGTCATCCAAAACTTTCTGGTGGCGACTTTAATTTGTTTTCACTTGTGAGTCTTAAGAGAAATAAACACTTTTTTTTTTACTTTGTTTACATTTGCACTGATTCAACCACGGACTCAACACCTAAATGTATCAAAAGTATAATAGACCCGTCTACATTGTCAATATTCCTATATAGAATTATAACAGAAATGGATAGGTACTTCCAGTATAATTGGTTCTATAATACAGCATTATGATAGCATCATGACATTTTACACATAACAATGTAGGCCGTGAAATGAAAGTCTATTAAACGTGTAAGTTATACCTTATCGTCTAGAACTTGTCAACCTGAATCATATCTACATGTCTCATTATAATTCTATTGAAACGTACACCAAATTGATCTAAGTTCCTGTAATTACACGTTAAAACATGCATTTATACCCAAAGGAGGCTATCTATCATTTTCACTGGATGCTTAATGCACATTTTCCAATATTTGATTAAAAAGCCTACAAACAAAATAACGGCAGTGAAACAGATGAAAGTGATATGTATAGTAACATTCTAAGGATCAATGCAGAATGCGTAATGCTACAGTGACAGTCGTAAATACGGCTGGTTAAATATAAAGACTAATATCGTGACACAGTAATTATCTTGTTAATATGTATTTTGATTCTGAAATAATTATGCCAGGCTGTTGTGTTGTACAAGAGATTCAATTTGGCAAATGTATTGTTACATACTTACACTGAACACGTATATATACAACTATGCTTGATGGTATATTGAAATCATAATTTTTAGTTTTAGCTAACTGAAAAAATCCAAAGTGATCAATCGAAGGCAAGATCTTAAAAAAGTAACCCTTTTAAAGGAGTTGTTTGGGTATGCGTCAATGAAACAGTACCAATCGACTAAAAAACATCTAGAAGATATATAGCAGGCAACATACAGTAGACGAAGGACATCTATAGAGAGCAACATATATAGAGTACACAAAAGACATCTAGCGGGCAACATACAGTAAATATAGGACATTTATAGAGGGCAACATAAAGTACACAAAATACATCTATAGAGGTCATCATTTAGTAAACGTAGGACATCTATAGAGGGCAACATAAAGAACAAAAAATACATCTCTAGCGGTCAACATACAGTCCACATAGGACATTTATAGAGGGCAACAAGGAGTAAGCAAAAGACATCTAGCGGGCAACATAGAGTGAACATAGGACATCTATAGAGGCCAACATAGAGTTAACAAAAGAAATCTAGTAGGCCATATATATTACTAAATACCATCACACAAGCTAATGCAACTTATCACCAGATTTTGATTTTTTATTAGCAACAAGACGTGTATCAATTTGGAGCATATTATATGCTTCTATTGTAGCGCACTTGCACGAGTCCACATTGTTCCTTATGGGTCAATGTAGAAAATATGTAGATATCATAGCTGTTTTGTTGACTTGTTCCGTTCAGATGATTCGTTTGCAGAGTTATGGTAATTGGACCTAGGAATACACGTATGTGCTTGATCATTTTGTTCCAGAACAACGAAATTTTAACCGCGGTAGGGGACGGTGAATTGCCATGCAATATTATCACATCAAGGTATATAGGGATGATTCTCATAAACAAGTATCTATTAGTATATGTTTGTCTTTTTTACGTAGCTTTAATACTTACCAGGGTATCTCTCGATCCTTACTAGTATAGGCAAATAATGCGTCCATCTCACGTTGTTTGGTGGGGTTCGTTTTGATAAATCTTTTGCTGTTGACAATTTGGTGTATTTTCTTCTACATTCTTTAACAGTGTATGTTTTACCTAGTTTTAATTTTGTCTTTTTTAGTTGATTTATTTGTGAATTAGACTATTTATTTATTTTGAGATATATATTATTTCAAATATATAGACTTCGAAGATACAAAAAAGTACAGATTTTAACTGAAGAAATTGTGTATAGAAATGGGGAATATGGCAAAGAGAACGCAACCCAACCAAAGAGCAGAAAACAGCCGAAGGCCACCAATTGATCTTCTACACAGCGAGAAGATCTCGCACCCGGAGCCGTGCTTCAGCTGGCCCCTAAACAAAAATGTGTACTAGTTCAGTGATAATGGACATCATACTAAACTCCGAAATATATAAATGACCTAAAGTTGAAAATCATACAAGACTTACAATGGCCAGTTATTGTTTGTTTTTATTATTACAGTGATTGGTCTTTTATCTAAACTGAAACCATTTTAATGTTACATGCATGAGGTATTCAGTAAAACATGTTGACATCGTTTAAAGAACAATTGCGTCTTGGTAAACCGATTTGAAGAGTAAAAGCAAATGCATACATGAATAATCATTTTACTAAAACTTCATCAAATATTAAAGATTATATTTTGCTAGCAGTAATGAAATTTCATTTGTTATCCTTGATGAAAAATCGATCAAATGTTACATTAACGGTAACTTCGTAAAAGGTTATCATTGATAAATTCATATAGCGTTTATAGAAACATAACATAAAATATCAAATGACATGGGGTTTAAGTATGTACAAGCTTTAAAGTTCTCATATATCGCTCTTTATTACAACACCTGCGAATTCAGAATGAATAGAAATATATACATGCGACACCATCTATTACTACACAAGAACAATAATGTATATCAACAAAAACTTGAACTTGCAGCCGCGATCTTCTATCTTCCGCAAATAGAGGGTATTGATATTAACACAAAAATTAAGATGAAAAAAATCGTCTATTACAGCAGAATGACCTGAGTGTGTAGGAACAGGTAATATCGTTGGTTTGTTTGCTTGCTAGCTGAACCTTGAATTCTTTATTAGGTTAGGTATACTACCCTCCCTTAAACGAAGACTATTCCAACAGATAACCAATATATTTGTCTGTAACACTAGACTCATACGAAAGGTGGGTAGTATACCTAACCTAATAATAATGTCACGGTTCAGCTAGCCAGCAAGCTAGTCAAAGATATGACCTTTACATACACGCTCAAGTCAGTTTGATGTAAATCTTTCCAGGACTGCATGCACTGCACGTGTATACGTATCATAACAGAAGTACTATATTGGATAAACAAATCCATCAGTTTTGAATTTTATCTTTGTGATACATGCATATGGACTTACACGTCATAATTATTAAATGCTACTAGATATAAACAAAATATGATTTTTGTATGTTCAATTATAAATAAAACAAAAACAAAGAGTGGCCATGGCCGTGTACTTGAACATCCCAACAACAAAAAGACACTATGAACAGATCTGAGAGTAGTCGAATTTAATAACAGCTAGTTCAAAGCCATACAATGGGCGATGGTTTCGGGCTACCGATCCATTTCGGCATGCATATTTTTTATATACAATCATGCATTAAAATTCAAAAATAGTGTATATATACTATACGGCAACCTCTAAATGAAATGTAATGTGAAGTTAACATCCATTTAATCGCTTATGAATTTTTACAAGGCTTTTTAAATTAGTTTAAAGAGAGAAAAAAATACAGACTATTTAAACTTTTTAGCTGCATTTTTGCGTAGTTCGGTGGATTAATTTAATGAAGTGGGCAAACAAAATGACACGTTGTAGACATGTCGTAGACCGGTAAAAATATAAATAAAAAGGTATCAGTCATAAATATTTTTTTTCAATCGAGTGTTTAATGTCAGGCATGTTTGCACATTTTTCCAATTCCAGGCGAAATATGTTTCTGATATATTCTGAATTTTCAATATCATAAATAATCTATAATAGATGTCTATGTACTATAGTATATTGCTGGATAATTTATTTAGCCAGGTTTCTCTATATCTTTGTAATTTATATCTATCAAATTGCATCATTATGTATATTAAGACTGTCTTCAAATAGTTGAAAAGAAGAATAAAAATAGTATGATATAAGGTTAGGTCCCACCTCTTCCATAAAAACAGACAATTCCATGAAGTGAAAGAACGACGAAAGGACCAACGATGATAACAAAACATAGCATTGACATTACATATATCAAACAATTGTAATTTAAGGCATTATTTTATAATAAATGAATTGAAAATTTGATAATAGCTAGGATCATAAAATTGAGAATGGAAATGGGGAATGTATGGCAATACATTAAAAAAAAAAGCACAGTGTCTTGCCATAAAAATTGAGAACTATTTATTACAAATTAAACAACCACAAAATACTGTGTTGAAAATAAGAAAGGTGTACAGTGATGTTCAAGGACAATGGACAACCTCCGCATACTGTAGAGACACAAGAATCGGTCACGTGGGTATAAAATTGTGTACACTTGGACATCCATAGTCTCAAAATAATACACAGATAAAGGAGGTGACTGTTTTGCAGTTTTTTACATAGTCATGTCTGATCGGATTGCGATCATTTCTTTGAATCCATTATCCAGTTTTCAGACAATGAACAACAACTTTCTTTCTTTTTTCAGTTGTCCTTTTCGACCTACTGTGTCCATATATAGAACCTACCAAGCAGTTTAACATGTTATCTATGATTCTTCCTAAATTTGGGTTGAATATTGTACACTGGACGTATAAAAGTAACTCCTTATTACGTTCTAGCAGTATAAATGGAGTTGGAAAATTTATTCAGTAGTCATTACATCTTTCGAATTAGCAATACTTTGATTAGACGGAGCAAGAGAGACTAAGAGAGAACGAAGTTATTTCGCAGTCTCTGCAAACAGTTTCATTATGGAAGTATTTTATAGGGAGGAAGATAAAGCCTTAATCATTTTCTAGGTATTCCAAGACTCATACTTCTTGTAATCAGAAAGGGTACAAACAAAATTATGTGTTCCGAAACTGTCAAATTCGTCATATTTTATTAGTGTTTATGGCATCTGTACACTACATCTAATTTCTTAAAGCTTTTAGAGTAAAACTTTGGTTGGCTTGCTTACTTTGTTTGCATAAACGTTGGCCTGCGCTTTATACTTAAGATTGACATCTTCAAACAATTAGATAGTATAGTTAAATTTAATTGGACGTTACATTACTATTGTACAATATTCAAACAAGGCAAGAAAGCTAACCAAAGTCTTGCTCTACATGCAATGTGAAATTAGCTATAAATCCATTGGAAGTTGGGTGTGTAATGATTGATAACTTAGTTTTAGATGCAGGACTATTTTTCCTATTTGTTATTGGCTTAATTTTAACTGCGAGAACTTTTAAATCTGAACTAATTGTCTTTTTGTTGTTAGCATGTATGAGAACCAGTCTACGTCCACTCTGTGTTTTTTAATTGATGTATTTCTATTTGTAGATAAATATAAAAAGATGTGGTATCAGTTCCTATGAGACAACTCTCCATCCAAGTCACAATTTGTAAAAGAAAAACCATTAAAGGTCAAAGCAAGGTCTTCAACACGAAGCCTTGGCTCACACCGAATAGTAATTAAGCTATTATGAAGGGCCCCCGAAAAAGACTAGTGCATTTGATGAGTTTAGCCCTTTTCTACTGATGCCTTCAAACTAGTTTAACTCCGAAACGTTTTGTTTATATGTGCATGTCCCGAGTCAGAGGCTTGCAATTCAGTGGTTGTCGTTTGTTGCTGTGATACATTTTTTTCATTCATTATTTTGTACATGAATTACTAGCCGTTAGTTTTCTCGTTTGAATTGGTTTACATTTGTCATTTCGAAGTCTTGTATAGCTGACTATGCGGTACGGGCTTTGTTCATTGTTGAAGGCTGTACGGTATTTTTTTCAGGTAAAGGCAATATGTACAAATACAAATCAGTTTTGGAAACTTAGCTATAAATACTGACACCTTAGAAAAAAGTAAAATAACAATAATACTGAACTCCAAGGAAAAATCAAAACGGAAAGTCCCCGATCCAATGGCAAAATCAAATGATAACACACATCAAACGAAAATATAGCAATGGTTGTGATTATAAGTACCTCTAATGCCTTAACCAAGGTTAGGATGACCCATGAAAGCAAACAAGCTTATTTCCAATTGGGTCCTTATAGTCTTGACAATAAAATAAATAGTTTATCATTCAATTTTACAGCAATAAATAGTATTTATGAATTCGCATCTTAAAACATTTATATAACAAGAATGTGTCCAAAGTACACGGATGTCCCATCCGCACTATCATTTTCTAAGTTCAATGGACCGTGAAAATGTTGCAAAATCTCTAATTTGGCATTAAAATTAGAAAGATCATATCATAGGGAACATGTGTACTAAATTTCAAGTAGATTGGACTACAACTTCATCAAAAACTACCTCGACCAAAAACTTTAACCTGAAGCAGGACAGACGGACGGAATAACGAACAGACGAGCGGACAAACGAACGGACGCACAGACCATAAAACATAATGCCCATAAATGGGGCATAAAAAGAGATCTAATAAAATATCTAAAATGCATCTGACATTGATCTGAGTTTACTCATTAGGTGTTTTTTTAACTTCAAACTTGTTAACATGAATACCTTTTACGTCGTCTGTCTGAAATCATTCCACCTTTTTATACCATCAGCATAAAAAGAAGAATTAAGATTCTACACCTTTGACATTTGGAACATAACTTGAAATTGTAATCAGTTGTTTAATATTCCTATTTGAGTAAGTTCTTGAAAGTCAATTTTTACAGTATTCAGAACATTTGTAGTGAAAAAAAACCCATTCAAATGATATACACTAAAGAAATACTTTTCGTTAAGCACCACACATAATCCATGGGGCGGGAGTGTCTCTTCCTCTTTGGCTCGGAAGGCTCGTTTCCTTAAACCGCGTGCCGCTTTATATAATCGGTGTCTCTTTTTTGAGACTGCTATTGTGTGATAGTAGTCTCAGCTCTTTTTGATAAGTCAATTTAATATGTCAATGGGTTGCCGTGAATTTCACCAAAGTAAAACTATGATAGATCCAGTCAGTAATTTTCATCTCAGTTTTAAAGATGTATTTTTTTTAATCAAATCAAGGATTTGTATAGTGAGACACTATACAAATCCTTGATCAAATTAAGATGTCAAAGTAAGTATAGCTAGTACTGAGGGCTAGTATCGCATACTTAGTTTAGTTTAAATAGCATTTATCAATGAAAAATTACAAGAATAAAGTATTATTTAATATACAATCATGTTACATGAAATTCAACTTGGTCAACTATGGGATTCGGAAACAAGGTTGGAAAAGTTTATATAAATCCGTCTCTAGCATCGCATACTTATTCAGTGTCTGTCGTTTAAATACACATTTTATTAATATGAATCGGTTAAAAACATATTCTATCTAAATAAATAGATTTGTTAATCCAGCTCGCCATACTTTTGCAACATTGACACCGGGCGTTGGCAAGGTTGCGCAAATAAATGCGCAGCATAGTATTTTGTATGCAAATAAGATGTCGTTAACGCCATCTTGATAAGAATTGTTTACTATTATTGAATCGGGGCATATCGACAAAAATAAGTGCCATCTAAGGCACATTTTAAAGTTATCACCTCTATAAAGCCCCAGGATGGCTTCCACAGATCCTAAGTTGTCTACAAAGGAAAGAATAGTAAAGGGTAAGTCAATGGCTATCTCCGTTCAATACACAACAATATTTATGTCCGCCATATTGCCTGTCGGCCATGACTGCAAGTGATACTTTTCCGTTTATTGATGGTATTTTTGGCAGTCCTGACTCTTTAACAATTCATTATACTAAATTTTCTATGTGCTTACATATTTTGGTTATCAAGCGTTTCTGCATATACACTGCACGTCAATGTATCTGAATACTGACGTCTGCAGAGATTCTGCTACCGTTGCTGCATAAATTTAAAGGGAGACATTTTCATAATACCCTTCCTTTCTGGTCATATTTGAGCGACTTACGTTAAGGACTTTACTAAAGTTTTCTTTACTATACATTTGAAGTTCAGATATTTTTCTAAACAGTATATAAGGTCATTCATTGTTGCTATTTATAGTATTTCATTTTTGGTCAGCTGAGGATTGTTTACACTACATGAAAAAGTCCTCCTTATTGTTCTCCTTGCATTCCTACATGTACACACACACACATATTGTAGATGACAAGTAGCAACTGTAGTTATTGTGTTGTATGTTGTATATATACAGTATTTTTTATGAATAAGGGGATGTGCAGTTATGATTGTCAAATGCACCTTTATAGCTATTCACCTTATCGCTTATCCCAGGCTGACCCAGCCGCTTGAACTTTTGACGCATCCAACAATTACTTTTCCATTGTGGCGTCAGATATTTTGTTTTATGACATCAAAATTTTACGGAACCTGTGTGATATCCCGTAATGGCAGACAAATCGGATAAGGTGTGTTAGGAAATAAACCTTATCGGTAATCCCGGCTGACCCAGCCACTTGAACTTTTGACGCATACAACAATCACATTTCCATTGTGATGTCAGATATTTTGTTTTATGACGTCAAAATTTTACGGGAACTTGTGTGATATCCAGTAATGGCGGACAAATAGCGTTAAGATGTATCTGTCCCTGTTGACAAGATAAAATGTCCCCCTTGAACTATTGACATCATACATGTACATCACAGTGCATTGTGTCAACATGTATTATATAAATATCACATAGCTGAGAGGGTGATAGAGCAGATTGGTTTGACAATGTTTTATCGGGGTACCAATCTGCTCTATCACCCTCTCAGCTATTTATTATTTAATTTTATTATACTGAATGCCTATCATTTTAGTCTTTTTAATCGATTAATTTTATTATAACCCTTTCAACGCTATACACAGCATATGCAGCGATGACATACCCCCTCCGCCACTGCTATTCGATGACAATGGATTTTTCATCAGGACTTAAACCATTCGGTTTTCATTCGGGTCCTCTCAGATTTTTCCTTGTATGAATCAAGGATATACAAGGTCTCATTTGCGCTTGAAATCCCGGCAATTTTTATAGTAAAATCATGCAGTTGAAGGAAAATAAAAACAAATATTTTGACAAATGCAAATGGCGGAAATCAGAAACGAAGCTGTAAATATGGAAACATTTAAGCATTTCTATGGCGTAACTGACAACATGGATTAGTTAAAAGGTTTCTTGTTATCTCAATCTTTATTACATTTAATTCTTGTGGGAAATATGATTTGATCGATAATTACGAGACGTAGAAAAAGGGGGGAAAACAGAGGTTGACTGAAAATTTTGAGGAAGGAGCCATGATTACGTAATATGTTGTGTATGGTGCAATACGCTACGGAATCGAGTAATTGGTGTCTTCTTTATTATATGGCAGATAAAACAACAAAATAGATGAAGACTAAAAGTAGTTTTTATTCAAAATTCTTAAATTACACCTTTTACCTGTTATTTACCTGAAAATGCAGGTAATCTGATAAAAATTTTACTCAAATAACTGCCTAACATTACAGTTCATACTCTCCTGAGCATTTTTCATGCAATAACTTTCTCTGTATCTCTTATAATAAAAAAATACAGCAGTCTGAAAAGAAATATATTGTTCTTATGAATGAACACAAAAAAAATGCAGCAGCAGCAGGTCAAATAATAAAATCTGAGCCAAAACCTAGAACTTAAGCATTGTATTTAATTATTTGATGTACATTCAATCCATTGTCCTTTAAACTATCTATTTTGATTGGTCTAGACGAGGGGGTTACATTAAAAAAAATGGTCACCCTCTCAGCTATGTGATAGAGTAAATTAACACCCTTGTATCAGCCAATCAAAATATGGCATTTTTACGTGAAGTATAATAATTTGTATTGATACGTCAAATTTTTAAGGGAACTTTTGTGATGCCCAGTAATACACCTTATCGTATTAAACACAAGTTTGATTGGTTTAAGTTTTTGTTACAACTGTCATCTAGCCAATCAGAACTCGTGTAACATAATATGTATCATCTGGGTCCCTGTTTAAACAGAAGAAACAGAAGTCAAGGATAACAGTATATATTTTGCGGGGGAAATGTTTTTGCTACTATCTTTTTTGATGGCTTGATTCAAAGTTGCCACAGAAGGACTACTTGCACAAAGGGAGAGTTCTATTGAACCTGGTCTCGCTAAATACGACTCTAACTCGCATTTGGTGAGTCGGTGAGCAGAGGTTTTACACACTGAGTCATCCCAAATGTAATGAAACTTATACACAATGCTTAATATCACAAAACATGGATCAAATTTGAAATTTGGTCGCGTCACTTTTAATGTTATAGAGTAATGCTCCTTTACAATACATCTTATCCCTATATGTCTGCCATTTATACTTGACTTTAAAAAATTATGCCACAAATTAAACCAAATGTTACTTTGTTGGCAAAGCCTGTGATCCTAGTTCATTATTTGAGTGCCAGTGCAAACTTGGAAATGTTTTGTCTGATACATGAAACCTGAAGTTATATTTGTCTCAGATGTCTCCCTAATAATCTCTCAAAAATCATGGTGATAAAGAATTCTACCCTTAGGTATAACCTGTGGGAAACACCATTTTAGGAGGGACTAGCCAGAGTTTCTTTTACCTTACACAACATCAATAAGAGTGAAACAGCATGTTTATTTATCACCTGATAGAACCAATGAATACTGACTGGTATAATTTATAAGGGAAGGGATAAGTCCTCAACTATTTTTGCTTTCATTCCTCATATATATGATAGAAAGTTGTGTACATGTTCTATACATTGTCAACTTGGATTTGATTTATTTTGATATTATGATTTTTAGGTGTTCCCTTTCCACCAAGTCACAGATTGTCAGATAGTGAAGTGTTCGACAGTAAAGATAAACCAAGACCAGATGTTCTCAAACAGCATTTTATTTTGGAAGGAAGATTACAGGAAGAGGTTGCACTTAAATTAATCAACAGGGGAGCTTCCTTGTTGAGGCAGGAAAAAACAATGATAGACATAGAAGCACCAGTCACAGGTAACTACAATATTTATGTTTATTAATAGTTAAGATGCTTGTTGTATCCGTGCATGGTTTAAAAAAAATAAATCCCTAGCAGCAATCTATTATTGACAACACCATTGGCACAAAAGGAGTAGGTCCAGTAAGACCCCTTTTCGGCCCCAAAATATAGCACAAAATTGTTAAAATATAAACTTTTGGTAGTTTATTGGACCGTAGAATGCTTCTGCTACATAAATATGGGCTCTTTTTGACAAGACAAAGCACATATATCGGGTACTAGCACCATTAAGTCATGCTAAATTACTGAAGTCTTCACAATTCTAGCATTTTAGTTAAATTTTAGACAGTTTTCGTGTAAAACGAAAGTGGCCGCATTCGTGTTCATCCTTACAGCTTTTACATTAATGCTAGCAAGACAAATCTTTGTTCGGCTTGCTTGCTTTGTTTGTATCAATGTTTGCTCAAGCATGGTAATTAAGATAGGCGGGGCTTCAGCTTGTATACATCATTCTTAAATTTTATTGGACGTTATGTTGGAGGTTAAGGACACTAAATTTTAAAACATCACATGACACGTATTCTCTCATGTTTCCTTATTTGTAAATATACAATACAGACAGGATTCTACTTCGTCGAAATTATTTTCCTATTTCGCCAGTTCATTTTCACAATCGTAGAAACGGAAGACAATTTTTTTTTCAGAGATCCAAGACTGTCGTCAAGCACTTTTAGTCAAATAGCTATTCGAACACACCTACTCTGAATTTGTGATCCAATTAGATAGATATTTCACTTGACCCCTATATTTCATCTTTTAGTACTGTGATTTTTTTTATGTTATAAAGTCAACCTGTAGCTTTGCTATATAAAATGATAGAGTCTGAAGCGAGATGATGTAACAAATACTCTTGTTTTGTACATTTTCAAGACAAAATATTTTTCTCAAACACACCCTAACATAAAAAAAGGTGCACTCGATTTTCTCTTCGATACAATTGTTTCCCATTTTTTGGAATATTTTCTCGAGTAGCATAATCGAAGGACAGACATGGAAATAACTGACTGAACTAATAGATTGATATGTTATAAAAACAATATTAGGTCATTTAATGTTGAAGGCCAGTTTCTCAGCCTCATACAAGTAAAAAGTTTATATTTTTCTTTCATTGACAAATTATTGTATTTTTACAGGTGAGAATATTTGTCATGTGATGTTTTAAAATTAAGTGTCCTTAACCTCAGACATAACGTCCAATGATTTAAAGTATGATGTATACAAGCTGAAGCCCCGCCTATCTTAATTACCATGCTTGAGCAAACACTGATACAAACAAAGCAAGCAAGCCAAACAAAGATTTGTCTTGCTAGCATTAATGTAAAAGCTGTAATATTGAAATGTAAGTTGTATTTTATGATAATACATAACATATATAAAGGTTGAGGATGAACACGGATGCGGCCACTTTCATTTTTGACAAAAAACATCTGAAAAGTGACATTTTTTTGCATATTTGGTAGATTTTTCATATTTGAGCTTGAATCGGATCGTTTTTACTGGCTAAATCAGTTGAAATCTTTCACATAAACTAATTGATTCAAAAGAAATAGACACTTAAGTATTTAAAAAGTGGTCAAAATCTTTCGTCAGTTGAACCTGAAATTTGAGGCCAAAATCGGTCCTTAAATGGACCTACTCCTTTATTGAAATCCCCCATTCTTATTTTCTAAAAGGGTTGAAACAACGCCACAGACTATTAGTTGGCACATACTTGATTTTTCTTGTTGTCCGGTCTTAACCCTTTCAACGCTATACACGGCATATGCCGCGATGACATACACCGTCCACCACTGCTATTCGCGGCATATGCCGCGATGACAACGGATTTTTCCTAAGGACTCTTAACACTTTCACTACTGAATTTATTTTTTTCGCGGGATTCCCTGGCCGAAATTTATTTGCACGAGCCGTTTACCTGACCGGGATTAATTTCACATGTGCTTCAGCAAAAACGACCTCGTAGTTTTGGTCATTGAAAACTCGGGAACCGTAGCGAGTTGTGCGGTCAAATTTTGATAAAATGTAGATAAATATCATAGGTTGAGCGTCCGTAACCTTTTCATAGAGTGAGAAGCAGTTTACCTTAAAAACGCGTGTCGAAAGCGTAAATTGATTGAGTCGGAAGATAATTTTTGGATTTGCCTACCGTATATCACTTTCACTTCCATTCGGCAACATTTCTAAAGCACACGTGTGTTTCAAAATTCTATTTCTATAAGCTACTGAATTATTTTCTTTCAAAACCCGTTTCCGTTTCCTTGGCAATAATACTTGTAAATCGAGACTGTCGTTCACGTAGATTTTGGCCGCCATTTGTTTACGGTTTCGAAAGAAGAAAGATAACTCGGGCTCGATAACGGACAATAACTCTTCGAGACGAGTTATATAATACCCCCAGCGTTGATGTGCGATTACTGAACTAATTAAAAATAATTGTTAACTGCAATAATAATCGATGGGACTTCATTACTTTATGACTTAACCCCAGTAATGCCTTAATTCTTCCACATGTGAATGAGATAAAGCTTTCCAATAGATAAAAGTAATTGAACCCAAAAAGTGATTTTTTTTTAAAGTTCTAAATCCATGAAATTTCCAATAAATTTGATTTGGGTCATGGGGGTTGTATAATAAAAAAAAATATTTAAGCATTAATAAATGTACTACAAATAAGCAAATATTCAGCTGTATCTCAAGATAAAGAGCCTAGTGATTTTTTTTTTTTTGAAAATTGTTGAAATTAAATTTGAACTATGTAGTCAAAATTTAGGATGTATAAGATAACATAAAATTGACAAATACATCAACTGATGTTTGTTAAAGCAGCACAAATAAATACCAAAAGCTGGCAATTAATATTTTATAAATTTATTTTCATCATAGTTAAATTTATTAATCACATGCAGTAGAGGTAAAGAAGATAATATATATATGCAGACAACTACTGGGTACTGTTTTATTTAAACTCATGATATGTACACACAGATGCAAGTCCTTGAAAACTATTGCCAAAAAGGGATTAAAATACATCATGTACATGTTTTACTGCAAAATGCAGTTTTAAAATTCATTGATGGAAAGCTACACCAGGGAGCTGCATGATATAGTTTGTAATAACATTTGGAAGCTATGAAATTTGTTTTTGTTTATAATGCTGCATACTCATTGAATAGGAGGATTCATATCATAAATTTTGATTTTAAAATTGAGTGAGGACAATGGAAACTATTTTTTTTATTTTCTGTTTATATTTTTGGGTTATTTAATGGAATGGTTTGTCAAAAAGTGAATAAAAATTACTTGAGTGAGGTTGTTATACTATAACCATTGTTACCAGTCTATCAATTAATCTTTTACATCCAGCAGCAAGTGTTACTTACATATAAGCCTATATATTAATGTGGTATGAAGATACCTGCTTATGTGTACTAGTCCCATAAACAGTGTTAATTTAAGAAGCTGACTTACACGGTGACAGCTACAAGACCCTAATGTGGTCCCATTATCCCATTTCCAATTTGATCAGTTTTTTCTCTTACTCCTTACTACTACATGTATATGACTTGGCATCTGAGAGAAGAAGCAATTTATATACCATTTGAAGTCCCTTTTTGAACACAAAAAAGATGTTTCCTAGTGTTAAAAATGGTTGCTTATATTGGCATTACAAATTGTAATAAACTTTAGGCACTGCCGCACTGGTCATTCATCTTTTGTGTTAGTGTGCAACATGAGGGGGAGTTCTTCCTCATAATTTCCAAAACAAAAAATTGAACCCCTTTATTGTTTTCAGAAACATACAGGAACAGTATTATTTTACAATAATAAATGATGCCATCTCAAGATTAATCAGAAGCAACAGACAACACCTTATGTTATTTCACTTTGGGGGGGGAAAAAATCACTTCTCTTCAGCAAAAAAAATTTTTTTTTTCCCCTTTCCAATTCTGAAAAAAATAATTTTCCCTTCCCTTCTAAAACAAATATAATTTTTTTCACTTCCCTTCTTTGACAATGTTTTTTTTTTTTAAATGAGAAAGAAAACAATTTGTTACATAAAAATAATCATCTTGGCATCTTTCAGGATTTGTTTACTCTCTGTCAACATTATTTGTTTTTCAAAACAACTTTTAAAATTTTTGTATGCTGAACAAGGGTACCCTGAACAAGACTTTTAAAAACCTGTCACAAGACGAGATACATCACGGAAAATAATTTACACTCGATTAAAATACGAATAAGATTGCAGAATATTGTCTCATCTTTCGAAACCACTTTTATGTAAAATAATAAAGCTATGAGATGTAACAACACATGTTTTTAATGAACCGCACTATTTATAGAATCAGCTGTCAATTTTGTCAATATCCGGTTCTATTTTAAATGAAAATGGACTTTCGTTTTGTCGACCTACATACTGCAGTACAGCCTTTCAATGAAAAGAAATAAAACCCGTAGCACTACAGACTCCTGAGAGTGTCTAAAACGATGATAAAAGACTCTGACTCAATCGGTAATGAAAGGTTGACTGTCAAACGGCAACGAGAAATAATTATTTACAGTCGTGCACCTGATGGCGACAATCAAAGTCTCGATTTCAGGTTGTTTTACAAATATCCTTCTCACAACTCCAAAATATATGTACAATCACTACTTTTGTTCAAGTTAAACGACTTTCATGACCGCAGGTTAAGTTTTCTCAATGTTTCAACTCGAAATGAAACTCCTGACCACAATTGTTTATGATTCCGCCATTTTGTTTTTCACGAGGTTTTTTTTTCTCAACAATCTTTGAAAAAACATATTTTAACAGTGTTTTTACGCCCGATACTATAATATCGAATGCATTTGGTGTTTATCATAACATCCATGGAGCAACGGGGCCAAGAAACATGTTTAAACGTTATTTTTACTGTTTGCACTGTGACCGTCTAAAAATAGAAATCTATGTATCCTTAAGGATACATTCGGCATCTACACGGGGGTGCCAAAAGGATACATTCGGCATGCGCGCGGGTGTGCCAAAAGGATACATTCCGCATGAAAGGGTTAAACCATTCGGTTTTCATTCGGGTCCTCTCTAATTTTTCCTTGTATGAATCAAGGATATACAAGGTCTCATTTGCACTTGAAATCCCGGCAATTTTTATTGTAAAATCATGCAGTAGAAGGAAAATAAAAACAAATATTTTGACAAAATGCAAATGGCGGAAATCGAAAACGAAGCTGTAAATACGGAAATATTTCAGCATTTCTATGGCGAAACTGACAACGAGGATTAGTTAAATGGTTTCTTGTTATCTCAATGTGTTTATTACATTCAATTCGTGTGGGAAATATAATTTGATCGATCATTACGAGACGAAGAAAAAGGGGGGAAAACGGAGGTTGACTGAAAATTTTGAGGACGGAGCCACTGATTTGTGCCTCGATAACATAATACGTTGTGTATGGTGCAATATGCTACGGAATCGAACAATTGGTGTCTTCTTTATTATATGGCAGCTAAAACAACAAAATAGATGAAGACTAAAAGTAGTTTTTATTCAAAATTCAACACAAATGTAATAAATTACACCTTTTACCTGTTAATTACCTGAAAATGCAGGTAACCTGATAAAAATTTTACTGAAATAACTGCCTAACATTATAGTTCATACTCTCCTAAGCATTTTTCATGCAATAACTTTCTCTGTATCTCTTGTAATAAAAAAGATACAGCAGTCTGAAAAGGAATATACTGTACGAATGAATGAACACAAAAAAAAATGCAGCAGCAGCAGCCATTTTTCTATTTTTTTGTGTAGCGTTGAAAGGGTTAAAAAGACTTGGTGACCTATAAGTTGAATTGCAAAGTTTGAGTTACCTGACACAATTTGAAGTCAACTTTGATACAGACTAGGTTCTCACTAAGCTATTTATTTCTAGTGACTCTTCATTTAAAAAATTTATTATGTCAATAAGGTTTTGGAAGTGTTTTAAAGAAGAGTTATGCTCTTTGGAAATAGAAATGATATGGTAAACAACAATGATTTGCAAATTCATGTCTACATTTCTTGTAGGTAATTTATGAAAGCTTTTAAGAATAATAAACTAAACAAAAAGTCATTGCTGATGGACCAATACAATCTGAGAGGGGCATTGGCACACCCTTTACATATAGATAGGTTGGGATATCTAAAGCTAAAATTTAAAATGAATTTAAAAAAAAAATGGATTGATAAATCTTCTTTCAATCTTTTTATGTCCCACTTTATAGTGGCATTATGTTTTTCAGTGTGTTAGTTAAATTAGAGTTTTTACCCCAATTTCATGGTCACTAAACATAGAAAATGATTTCCCACTTCAGGTTAAAGTTTTGTTCTAGCGTAGTTTTTGATGAAGTTAAAGTCCAATAAAATTGAAACTTAGTAAACATATTCCCTATGATTTTAAATTTGCAGCATTGTTACTACATGTTCATAAATTCATATTTATATATGTTTAAACACCTAGATTCTGTTGATATGATGATCAGCATTTAGGGTTAGTCAATGGTTCACTTTTACTAGACATCAATAACTTCATCAAGCCTTCATGGAATTTTATGAAATTTTAACCAAAAAATAGAGTATTCATACTGATAGCAAAGTTCTGAAAATATTTATTTTCATTTTTCCCATATTCTACTCACTGATAAATGGACTTCATTGAATTTGATGAGAATTTGGACAGGAGCTATTCTTATGACCAAAATACAGTACCCAGAGCTAAATTTTAAGTTTAAAGTTTAAACTTCAAAATATTTTATGAAATAATTGATAAGCTTAACACCATTATTATTACTGGTACCTTTTTGTAATCAGCTGATTATTGATTTTCTGTCAAAATCATAATGCATGACAAGTTCATGGTAAAATGAAGGATTGAGTGAAAATGTCAAATGATCATCAAAGAAAGATTTAAGAGGTCACATTCTTATATGAAATACCTTATGACAGTAATTAGATAATGACAACTGCCAGCAGAAACTCTCCTTCAGTGTGTTACCAAATGTAAAACATTTAATTAATTTAATCTGCTATACTACAAATGTACATGTAACCTTCAAAAGTTGCCTTCTGTAATTAGAAAGCTCAAGCAATTTTATACGAATTACTAAAGGAAGCTTAATAATGTAACCTTATTTGAATATATATATATCCTGCAGTATGTTGAAGACAGTGTTGTTGCTTATTTCTTACAGTAAAGATTAATGTAATGAAACTGAAGGGAACATTTATAAATAATCATGTCATATTACTAAGTACATTTCTAATGTATTAAAATCCTATTTTATATGTCTGTCAGCATTACCTGTAACAGATAATAGGTGAATAACATTTGGCAAGTGATTGGAAGTTATTGATAAGCTTAATTCTGTCCGATGGTAATTAAGTGAAAATTGATCTGATTTTGACCTTGATATTGGAATATCTATAAAGTCTGCAGTCTTCTTGCTCTAACAAATAGATGGAATTGATACTGACAACATACTTGTTTCTGTAATAGAAGTGTGATTACTTTAGCAGACATCTTCACCATGCTCCACTGAACTAACTTGGGATGCCAATCAAGAATAACCTTGTGTTGATAGATTTAGTGTAAAACTAGTAGGACCAAAATTATTCTCTCACTCTATTAGTATTAACATTTGGCAATAAGGTTTATACAAAGTTAATCAAATGCAGCAAAAAGGGACATTTGGATTTTTTACCCAAGTAGCTAAGTCTTGAAAGGGTTGTATTGCTTTGCATACATGTACAATGTACAAAATACAGTTGAAAGACGATTATGGCATACTGACAAGAAATTCATAACTTTGTTAATGTGCTTACTTCTGATGAACATGAAAGTAATTGTTTTAATACCTCATTAGCATATTTTACAGATTGAAGTAATATGCTTGTTTGTTACAAATCATATACATCCAAAGAAACAAAAAGGAATAAATCTGAATGTAATTTTCTTTCTCTTTTATATTCATGTTATTCTAATTTTTAACCAAAAAAAAGTAGAAATTTTTTACATTTAATTTGGCTCCAACTGTTATCAGGGTTATAGAAACAGCATGCTAGTTTTTAAGATCAAATTTTTATACACCAGTGCTTTTATATGTTTTCGTCAATATAAAAGATTGGGAAATATTTTTGCTATTTCATTCAATAAAAATGACACCAACAATAATTTGCAATGCTGTGAACTTTTTTTCATGGTAAGGTTAAACACTGAAATATCAGCCAAAAAAATAGGATATCAATATATATATTGATAACTGCACTCTGCAGGTGTGTTTCAATGTTATCATTGAAGTCTTTTCGAAATCTTAATATATTAGTTATCAGAGCAATATTTTAAAAGAAAAAAAATACAAAAATGATAACCAGTCCATCCAGTCACTAAGTATAAACTTTTTTGGTGTAACAAATGTTCTACAGTTTTAAAATAAGGGCTTTGAATTCAATGCAATTCATAAGAGTAGACAGTCAGAACTGAAAGGGATAATATAATCAGGATAATCATTGATTGAATTAGAAAATATAGTTGAAGTTTTCTTAATTAGTTAATCAAAATTGTTTGTTTCACCTAAGTTTTGAAATCAAGACTTGTGCACCAACTTATAAATCTTATATTGTCATGCTGTATGTACATGATGTATCTGTCTCTTATTTCAAGAAGACGGGAAAGATTGAACACTTCATCATTAAATATGTATAGTGTACAACTGCTCGCCTTCTGAACACTTCATATTATCATTACATCATTCTAAAAAAGATGTATCAATTTGTTAAAACAGATGTACATGTACTAAGTTGTAGGATCATTCATATTTATATCAGATATCCATTTTTTTTAATCTGATTAAAAAGCAGCAATATGACCATGACATTGTTATTTCACTGACATTGGGGTATATAACTGAAATTGTCTAGTCACTACTAGTGTGTAACAAATTAATTTTAACTGATACAACATATGTATATATATATTCTTTCTACTTTTAGTTTGTGGTGATATACATGGTCAGTTTTATGACTTGATGAAACTTTTTGAAGTGGGTGGTCCTCCTGCTACAACTCGCTACCTCTTCCTGGGAGATTATGTAGACAGAGGATATTTTAGTATAGAGGTAAGTGGAGTGAAAATTTGTTTATGAATGTATTCTCATCAGCATGAAAATTAATTCCTATATTGAATAGCAGACATTTTTAGGTACTAGCTAGTATTAATATGGACTTGTACATGTAGTACATTTTTGTAAGTGATGTCCTTCCTCCTAAATATCCTACTGCAATGGGTGCATTGGATATCTCTCTTGCAACAAGTTTTTATTTTCTCAACATTGATTGCTTTCAAGGTCTTTTACCATTGCTAATAATATCTAACGGGAGAGAACTAGCTGTTAAAAAGTAACTGAAAATGCCATTAATCATCCTGGCTGAATTGGATTAAAAGATTTTATAAATTCTGGGGGAAATATGCTAATATTTTATTGAACTGAAAGTGAAAAAGATGTTAATGTCAGGATCATGAAATTTCTGGTGGTAAGTTTAAAAAAAATCAATAGTTTGAAGGCAGTCTCCCACTATGTTGTCAGGAAGATGCAAATGGTTTGATCTAATTGGCTAATCAAGTTGTCTAATCTGATTTCATTCAAAGCTTTGACATGTTGCTGTTCACTTGTGGCTTTTTCTTTGTATTTGAATAGTAAACTGAAAGTGTGGTAATTTATACAAGATTTTTCAAGGTCCTACCTAATTACTGTCTTATGATTCATTTGGTGTTGACCACTGAACCGTGAAGCAGAAGCGACACATACTGACTTATGGATCACTTGTTGTATTGCTTGGTCCTCTTGTAGTGTTTGTGTCAAATATGTGGAAAATGTAACTGTTTATAATAGCTTGACACCAAACACACACTCCTGGCAAACTTGGCTACTAAGTCTAATTTTAACCATGGTATTCAGAAGTTGAACTTTAGGGTCATCTGGATTCACCTGTGCAATCATGCTGTGATACTAAATAGAAAATATAAAACATGAAAAATGTGGATAAATATGTTATTTCACCTTCAAAGACATTTTCTAGCAACAGATTGACTTGCTGTTAATAGAAATGTAAATGGATGGAAAAATTGAACAACTTATAGTCAATATATAGTAGTTTGATGAGAGAAAGTGTTTGGTAATACTGTATCTGCACTTATTTATTGTTTATCATTATAAATGAATGCATATGCTTTCTTGTGAATTTCACACTAAAAACGTTACACTCCTGATAAATGTTTTTGCACATACTGGTAGTAAGAAGTAAAGAACCAACTTATAATACATAACCTTACATAAAAAACATCATGTATAATATTAAACAAGAGACTGCAAAGGTTAAAGGAAAGTAATCATTCAAAAAATAAAAGCCCCCCAAAAAAAAGTCTAAAGATATGAATATATTTACTGTGGCTGAAAATTGAAACCTACCAGACATCTTTTTAAACAATTTTCACCTGATTTCTATTTTCAGTGTGTATTGTACTTATGGGCTTTAAAGATCTTATATCCAAGCACATTTTTCCTGCTACGAGGAAATCATGAGTGTCGGCACCTTACTGAATACTTCACATTTAAACAAGAATGTAAGTATATACAGAATATTGTTAGATTCCTCATAATACATATTACATCAGTATACATGTACATAATATTCATTTAATAACCAATCAAATCTCAACTTTTGATCAACATGCATTTAAGTGAATAGATCAGTGTTCATCACACATTTTCTGGAGTGTTGCATCTGTACATTACATTCCATGTTGTACTGGAAATTATTAGCAAAAGCTTTACAATGAATATACACTTAATATAACAGAAACTTAAATTTGGTATCATTCATTTCCAAAAGTCTTTTATAAAATCACTGGGTCTGCTGAAATCAAATTAGAATGAAATTCAAAACAGTGTGGCTGTGGCCATTGATTGACACATTAAATTCATCCATTGACTGGAACAATTTAGGTGAACGTTTGTATGTAACGTCCACTGCTCGCTATGTACTTTTTAAAGGCACTTAAACTAAGGGGTCACCAAAGGTTCTCAACACCTTAATAAAGTAATTCGAAAAATTAATCAGAAATAACACGATGTTTTGATTTATATCAATTATATAAATCAAAACATAAAGGTTATTCCTGATTAATTTTTCGAATTATTTTATAATTAAAGGCGTTAAGAAACCTTTGGTGACCCCACAGTTTAAATGTCTATCGTAGGTACGTCGTGAACAGTGGTCGTTACAGACAAACGTTCACGCAAATTGTCCCAGTCAATGGATGAATTTAATGTGTCAATCAATGGCCACAGCCACACTGTTTTGAATTTCATTCTAAGTCTTTTAAGGGAGTTAACTTAAATTTTATATCTGATGACCCTGTAAAGAAACCCTTTTGGCTGTCTACTCTTGACCAAAATAACATGTGTGCTTAGTAATAAAATGTTTTAAAAATTAGAAATAACTTGGCTTCTAGGAGCCTCTAATGAAAATTGACACGTTTTCAATGTGTGATTTATCTGCAAAGTAAATACGGCATATATCTTTGCATTAGGTTTTATTGTTTACAAGAGTGAGACTATATTTCAGATTCAGCTAATTACATCACATGGTAAAAATACCTAGCTTTATTGAATTGATTAAGTGGATCTGAACTTGTTTAGTTATAATCATAAGTGTGAACAATTGATCATCAGACATGACCTGTCTGTATATGATACATATTGATATAGTATCTGACAGAACTTAGTCTCAATACACTGTACAGCAAAACAAACATGTATTGATTTTGTCTCTGTTTAAATGTCAATTGTTCCAGGTGAAAAGAGTATTAATTACAACCACACATAAAGTATATGTTATATAGAAGGTGTTAATAGATCTATTGATAAAGCTACATTCATTATATTGCAATGGGGACATCTATTGTTGATAACTTGTATAGAACTGATCATGAAAAAGCTACTTACAAACATACATCGGAATGTTTCAGGATAAGACATATAACTTGTTAATCTTCCAATTGTACATATAAATATCCCCTGCAGTATTGTGATTGAGAGAAATAGGCTATGGAAGTAATGTCAGATTATCTATCAGTTGTTCAATTGTAAACATGTTTGTTTGGGAGGTTTCTTTAACACTACTGAATTGTTGTTTATGAATTATAGTATATAAAACTCGTGTTGATCGTTCAAAATATCCCCCGTTTTACTTTAATATTTTGTGTCATTTATTCACCTAATCAACAACAAAAAAATTACATATTTAAGCTTTAGACAAAGGGCTTGCTATTTTGTAACAGAAATTTAAATTGTATACTTGAAAGGAAAGTCTTGATAGCTGAAATATGTCTGGCAATACTCAAATACTTGATTTACATTTCAGTTAGTTATTGATTTTCTTATTTTTTTTCTTTTTTAGGTAAAATAAAGTATACCGAAAAAATATATGATGCATGTATGGAAGCCTTTGATTGTTTACCATTATCAGCTTTAATGAATCAACAGTTTTTATGTGTGCATGGTGGATTATCACCAGAAGTTCATACATTGGATGATATCAGAAAAGTAGGCATTTAATTTATCTTCAGTAGTGGTTCTAAAGGGATGTCCATGGCCAAACATAGACAGGCAGCAAATGATGAAATATACTTTGGTTCAGTCCAAAATAAAATTAAAATCTTTTAGTTTTTGGTCCTATTATACATTTTTTGTCGCTACTTACAAAGAAGTCCTTCTTTATTTACCTGTTCCTTTTTCTGCTTTTACAAAACACAACAACAACTTTATTGTCTACATTTCACTAAGAAGTCGTTGATGATATAGCTCTTACCATTTGTGTCATACAATCAATGATGTCCTTGTTCATATTTAAGAGTTTCTGAAGGATGCTGGTTCCATTAGGCCAATTAAAATTAATTGATAGATTTTCATCCCCGCCTGCCTCGATTTTTTTTATTTTTGAAAAATTAACGATTTCCGGATTTTGTTCATCTCCGTTTCCGGTAACCGTCAAGAATTTTGTTTCCTTTCAAATTTCCGTTGTCGTATTTCTTCGGGTAATTAAAAAAAATTCTGTAGCTCTATGATGACAAAATCGTCTACAGAGAATAGAGATTGATTTCGAGAAGGGCATGAAATAATTATGATACAAGTAAAACGCTGTGTCCATGATGGCAAATCGCGGCATGACACAAATTTCTGTGATTAGAAAACGTTGATTTTTTTATTGATAAAATGACTTTGTGGCTGGAATTTTGGACTGTGAATTATACCCAAAGAGCAAGAATTGTGAAACACAGTGGTACAAAAACATCACTGTATAAACAAAATGACACAAGCACGAACTTGTTAGAATTATGACAGTATATTGAGTTCAAAAAGTCGGCAAACATACACTTAGATTTACCCATGCGGCTATTTTTTGGTTGACAATCAGCAAACACCTTCTGTCCCAATACCCTAAATAGAGCCATTAAACAACTTCTCCTTTTTGGTTTAGTTCATGTTTTACATATTAAATATATTTACATCTATAAGAAGAATCATAAAAGCACCAACTCTATTGTTTTCATAAATGTTTCATTTTATTCTGTACTCGTAATTCTTTAGTTGCATATTTGTTTCATTTAATGGAGACGGGGAAAAAAACGTCGATTAGAAAGTCACATAAATTTGGTGAAGGTAGTCCAACTGAAGAGAGCATTCTTTTTTTGGTTTTTGCTGTTAAGGTTTCTAAAGGCGCAATTACATGTAGAACAGTAAAAAAAGTTATTAGGTGGAGGAAATATTTTCATGTCTAAATGAAAGCGTTTTAGATATTTTCATGATCTTTGCGCTGAGAGTTATTTATTTTACCAATTTATCAGTTAATGTTTTACATTTTCAGTTGGATAGATTTAAAGAACCTCCAGCATTTGGTCCAATGTGTGATCTTTTATGGTCAGATCCATTAGAAGATTTCGGAACAGAAAAGACAACAGAGCACTTTACTCATAATAGTGTCAGGGGTTGCTCATATTTTTACAGGTGAATGTTTGAAATTGGAGCAAAAAAGATCATAGATTCCTTGAAAATTGTAAACATAAGTGACAACTTTTTTGTCTTTTAGCCAAATCAGCAAGTTAAAAGGTAATCCAAATAATTTTGATGTTGATATATATTTATTTGTTAATTCACAAGAAAACCTTTTTCAAAAAACTAGATTAAACATGTAAAATTTTGATGAGTTTATCTATCTAAAAGGTTTGGTACAGGTAAAATTCAATAACGAATATCATAAAGAATTAATTTTGTTTTTCAGCTATGCAGCATGTTGTGATTTTTTACAGCAGAATAATCTATTATCAATTATACGAGCTCATGAAGCGCAAGATGCTGGGTGAGTTTACAAACTATAAGGATTCTAAATTAAACATTCAAAGAGCTGAATTCAATTTTATAATGCAAACTACATAACTGATGAACCCAAAATAACAAGACAAAATCCTTTGATGGTTCAAATACAGATTCGGTAAAAGACGGTTCATTTGCTATTCTTCAATAGGTAAATTCAATAAGTGTCTCTAAATTTAATATTTTACCAAGGCCAAGCTTTTAAGATGTCTCTTTTATATCTGTAAATGACAATAGATAAAATCATAAATTGTAAGACATTGAGAACCATTGGCACCTAGCTTTAGGAAAGTACATGTCTTATTTGACAGAGAAATGTGTTTGTGCACTCTCGACACTGTCCTATATAAACATTTTGGTAGTAAGCACTTCTGGAGTATTTTGTTTTCCTACCTTTCTTGACTGAATAAAAATTATTGGTCACAATACTGTTATTTTGGGGAAAATCAATAGATCTTAAAACCAATCTTAAATTCATAAAAGAGCTGTCTTTTACAATGTACTAACACTTGGTAAGAATTGGGTCAGTCCCAAAACATCCATATCTTGGCAAAAGGTCAGCTTTACAAATGTTCTTCAAATATTTAAGACGATTATCAATAATAATTATAAAAAAAATATGAAAAAATGTATGTTTTCCTGTGTATAAGCTTGTAATTGACAAATTGGTCATTAATATTATCAGCTATCATTAAATCATCCTTCTAATCTATTACAGGTACAGAATGTATAGAAAAAGTCAAACCACAGGCTTTCCTTCATTAATTACGATATTTTCAGCACCTAATTATTTAGATGTTTATAATAATAAAGGTAAGAATTGTTTATTGGATGTACCAGATGCTTATATATAGAAACAGATGTAACATATTCTCTGCAGTAGAAAATGCATACTTCTATTTATAAAATAAAATGAAAATTTGTGTGTTGGGTACAGAAGCACTGCATTACGATGTTGAATTCTAACATGTGAAAACTAACACTGTGATATAAGATCTGAATATTCATAATTGGACACAATGCCATTCTGATATTTGTGTACACCAGGAGAAATACAATAAGATAACCATTAAGTAAATATTTGCTATTATTGAACGCACTTTTAATATTGATGTTAAAAGAACAAAGAAAACAGAATGAATGACATGCTTAAACCATTTACAATAATATACTATGACACGTTTGAAAAAGTTTAATGATTATCTTGTCTTAATTAAGAAGAATTGGCTTTCAATAAATTCTTATTGTTTGCTTATGTTTTCAAGATTTTAAGATGTCTAGTCTGCACTTTCATGCATTTTCCTGTATAAGGCTTACATTCTTGCATCATTTTTTAATGATTGTCATTTACACCATCTAAACCAGGGTAATTCATTTTAAAATAGCATGCAACATAGGAGTAGGATTTGATCGACCCAAACAAATCGGGACATTGTCTTCCAGCTGATGTACCAATATATTCCTTTATTTATCAAGGGTGTGTTCACAAAAACATTTGAAGGTCATACACATTAGAATAAAGCATTTTTGATGCCAAGAACAGCATAATTTTAAACTGTATGTTTATCAAATATTTATAATGATTGATATTTATTATACAAAACATTTAAATATTTCTTCTGATTTTTTCCAGCTGCCATATTGAAATATGAAAATAATGTGATGAACATCAGGCAATTTAATTGTTCCCCACATCCATACTGGTTACCTAATTTTATGGATGTATTTACCTGGTCATTACCATTCGTAGGAGAAAAAGGTTTGTACAAGACAAGAGGATGCAGACAAATTTATTTATTTTGTCACGGAATAGTAGTTCCTTCATAATATTAGTTCAAAAAGGAAAATATATTGTGGAATATTATTTCCACAGGAATAAATATTACAGTATATGTTCCTAACGGAATAAATGGTATAGAATATTTGTTCCAACAGGAAGAGATATTATGACAATGTTTATAACTTTTATAGTCTAGGCGGAAATATACGTTGACAATTTTATAGTCTACAGTATAGACATCATATACCTGTTTGTCAGTTATAAAAAGAAGTCTACAGTATAGACATCATATACCTTAAAATTGAGAATGGAAATGGGGAATGTGTCAAAGAGACAACAACCCGACAAAATAAAAAACAACAGCAGAGGGTCACCAACAGGTCTTCAATGTAGCGAGAAATTCCCGCACCCGGAGGCGTCCTTCAGCTGGCCCCTAAACAAATATATACTAGTCCAGTGATAATGAACCCCTTACTAATTTCCAAATTGTACACAAGAAACAAATTAAAATAATACAAGACTAACAAAGGCCAGAGGCTCCTGACTTGGGACAGGCGCAAAAATGCGGCGGGGTTAAACATGTTTGTGAGATCTCAACCCTCCACATCATATACCTGTTTGTCAGTTATAAAAAGAAGTCACTTTTTAGTGATTGATTCTAAAGTACTTTAAAAGTCTTTTGCCACTGAAATTTGGTATGGTATTGCATTAGCATCTGTACATTTTGAAAGCTTAATGAATTTGTTGAATTTCATCTATTTTAATGTGGAAAGAAGGTAAATTTGATATTTTTTTCTGGCAAATAAATATGATAAAACTATAGCTAACAAAGCTATGTTCATGGTGTAAGTGGATAAAAATATAGACATAAATTACTTCAGACAAGATTTAATTGATATAAGATAAGAAGTTCTACGTGTGTGACAATTGGCAGGGAAGCCATTTCTTAAAGTAGCTTCTGTCAGGGCGTCTATTAATAAAGGGTTAAATCAGAATAACACATTTATATGAATAAAAATGGTGGTAAACATTAATGACAGCAACCCAACAACACAAACCAAACTACATCATAGGGTAACATACAGTTTTCTACAAAATTAGAAAAGTGTTTGTACAATGTTTCAACCTCTAACTAACCTGAGTAAAATTTTGTAAACAAATGAAGAATATTATATAAATCAAACAAGTCACAAATCAATTCTAATTAGAAAACTTTTGTTTTACAGTTACAGAAATGTTAGTGAATGTATTGAACATTTGCTCAGATGATGAGCTTATAATGGCAGGCGATGAAATCTTAGATGGTAAGTTTAAACACTCCTACATGTTTTATTTACTGTTCTTTTGTACATGACATAAAGTCGATATGTATATAAATGTTTTAAATTGCACCAGAAAATGAAATGTACAATACATGAGTTTATTGAAAATCCAATATAAATCTATTTATATGGAGCTCTGTGCTTTAAATAACCTGCTGTATCAATTTATTCACATGTATACATGAAACTTGACCAGTGTTCTCCCCAGGCCGGTTTAGCGTCGCGGTACCGCGACGCCATATTTTCTTCCCGCGATGCTATAATTTTGAGGATGTTATTTTTCTCAATTCTATATGGCAAAGCCATGTGTCCTAAATTTAGAACTTTCATCTAATTACTGCTTATGATCATAAAAAATACATCACCTTTAATCCCTTCAAGTCAGACAATAGACAATTAAGAGTGATCAAATAGGTGTTAATTGCCCTTTGGGGGATAACTGTTTGGATAGGAATACCCCAAGCTGTCACTTGTCACATAATTAATACCACATGGTTTGCAAAATATTACAGTAGTATTACTTTCTTTCTCATGCTATCACTTTTTGTAAATCGAGAGTGAAAAGTTTGATTATGAGCTAAATAAGTTTTGGTCTTTCTTGAGAAAGTGATCAAAATTGGCTTTAGTTTATGTTTCATCCATTTAATGCATTAAAATCGCCATATTCATTCCAAATGTCTTGTCAAACATTGTTTATTTTTCGTATTTTTCATTGCTTTCGGCGGCCATTTAATATTTTAGTGTAAACTACTGGTCGGAACCGGACCAGATATGACAAAAATCCGTATTTTACGATAATGACTACATTTGCACAAATGGCACAGTAAACAGAAAACAATGATACCTAAAGAGAAAACTTATAAGTATTAACAGACTTTTTGTTAGATAACTTTGTTAAGAATATATATCATTTTGATAAAAAGAAACAACTGGGACTGATTCATTGAATACTATAAACCAATATATTTCATAGACATGATAAAGATTTTTTTTTATGGTAGGTAGGGTAACTGAAACCACACATATATTTTTATTTGGCCAAAGAGGAAAAAATAATTCTGGAACTATAAATGAATATAGAAAACATAAACTGAGAATACTGTTATCATGGTTATAGTTTAATTGTATTCTCAGTCATGAATTCAACAATATTGTCACAAAGAAAAGGGTTGACAAGAATATTTTATTCACCAAATAAGGACCTATAGCATACAAAAAATATAATACATTTTGTAATAAACAAAAACGCATATATCATAATGGAAATAGAGCATTGCCATGACGCAACAAATTACATTGAAAAAAATACTCTTTTTTTATGCCAAATGTGATGCTATCCAAAATTTCTGGGGAGAACACTGCTGACTATAATAAAATAGCAGTACATAATAATTAACTAGTCAATTCATTATGTTCAGAGGACATGCTTCTGTCATTTGAAGTATCTTGTTCTATGGATGTTGTAAATGAACTAATTATGTCAGCGAATAGTATACTAATGAATTTAACTTGTAAGTAAACACTTGCTCCTGAAAAAAAGTTGAGTGAGAAAATCTGAAACAAGAAAAGTTTATTTCAGTGCCAATATTATTACAAGGTATTGTTGATTGTTTGAGCTAGTGTTTTAGGAGTGAAGGGGCCTGCTCATATAATAGGGTCAGTGTTAAAGGTTTCACATCATTGTCACTTACTGCACTGTTTTACATATTAACTTCATTTGATTGGCAATGTCTAATCCTCTCAAATTTATCTGAATTCATCAGAAATTAAATAGACAATTTTGTTTAAGTCTGGAGTCAAGAAATTAAATCTATTCTGGCATATTAATGTTTTTTTGTCAATTGACTATTGGATTTCCCAGGAACATTTAATGTGCTTATGTTGAACCTCAAGTCTTCAAATTGAGATATAATTTGGTGCTTATATACTCTGAGAATGTGAGTGGAATACTAGTTAAAGTAAGACTTAATTTTAAAATGGTTCCTGGAAGTGATACCCATGTTTGCATGTATTACATGTTCCTTTTAGAAAACAATCTTTTGAAACTTGTATTATCCCTACTCTAGGAGTGCGGGCTATATGACATTCAAGGGTTGGTTAATTGTTTGTTCTGGTGTTTTAGGAGTGAAGGAGAAATTCCTTTGTATCTTTACTGGTCTCTTTATGAAACACACTTTTCTCTCTGCTACTGAACTGATTAAACACACTTGATCAGGATCTTATTAGTGATAAGTTTTGAAATTGAAACACTCTGAAGGATCTGCCAGACACCTTTTCCTGTTTACTTATACTTTGATCATGTATACAAACCTTTCTTAGGTACAAATGCACAGAATGACTTCATATTTGGTAAACTGTGTGACGAAATATGAGACATTGTCAGACACCTACTTCTGGTTTTAGATTTTAGAAACCAGCTGCATGATTTTAGTTTCTGAATATTTGAGTGAATACATTTCAGGTATGATACAGACTTGGCATCAATCTTTATAAATGTTCTTGAATATTTCTTGATATTTGCTAAAAATTGTGGTCATAAGGTCTTTAAAAAATGAAAATGCTGAATTTCATCTAAATGTGTTTGGTATTGGTAGAACTTTCTTCTATTTGTCAATGTGTGTATTTTAGTTTTTGTTGTGACAAAGGATTTTGATTTGTATGACGTGGCATGGTGTTTTGAATTTTGAATTGAAAGTTAACTTGCTTAAGTTTAGTAGACACTAGAAAATCACCAGTATACTGTAATTGTTATATTTAATCCAGTTAATAAATGATTTAAAATTGAGTGTGCAGATTGCTTTAATGTTCATATAATGTTTGTTTGTTTTTGTGATGTCACAAAAGTAATCTGTTCTTAAAAGTTAAAAAAAAATTATTAGAATAATCAAGAAATGGTTCATTATTGGAAAACCTTTAAAATTGTTTGCAAGCTTGAAGTAACATCACAAAAATAAATTAAAAAGCTGTTCCATTAGAAAACCTTCTTGCAATTTTGATCAGATAATTGAAGGGAAAAAAAACCTATTCAAAATTTCATTAACATTTTTTCTCTCATTTTGAATTTGTGTCCAAATTTTAACTATGTTGTAGTGGGACAGTCTTGTTTATATATATGCATATCAGCCACATATTTATTTTGCAAGCTGTGCTACACAAATTTTTGTTATGTTTTTGATGAATGTTTGTAAATGTGTTTTGTTTTCTTCTTTTTCTTTTCTTGTTGGGTTCCTTGAAAATCCCTGCATGTGCTCAATTAGGGCAGCGTAATGGTAAGTGCACAGCCCAAGCTTTATATATCAATAACTATATTACCTTTTAAAAAAAGCTAGTTTGCATATTTTAATTGTGTTACAGTGTATAATCTTCAATTTGTAGAAATTTTCTGCATTTCTGTTTGCATCTTTCTCAACTCTCTCAACTCTTTAAATTCTAGAACAGGCGAGAAAAATAACACTTAAAGAGGTAGACAGAGAGACAAGTAAGTCTAAAGTCCTGAAAAAATAATCTGACATGGCTAAAGATCGGTTTTATATATTGTGTTCCTGGTTTTATAAGTACAACTCACACAGCATTCTGTGATGTCAAGTTTGATCTATGTTTTACATAATTATGTGTACCGACAGATATATAACATTGTAGTAGTTCAATAACCTTTATATAAATGAATGTTTTATGTATAATAATAACAATAGTGATGATCATAACAATATCTCCCTAACGATTTACCTTTCTGTGTGTAACTTGTTTTAGGGGTTGAACTAGTTTAGGAAAATAAGTTGATACTTGTGTGAGCAAAGAAATGAGGAACACATAATAAAACCAAGAACACTTTTTAATCAAGTAATCACTCATACAAAAAGAAAATAACATTTACAGTGGAAATGTTGCCAGTCCTATTTTCTAAGGACTTTACCAAGCTTGCATGTTTGACATGTTTGACCATGTTAACATTGATGCATTGTTAAATACTGGTCATGTGAGGCCACTAACAAGTCAGGCAGCTTAGTTGCTTGACTCTCTGTCTGACGTATATAACCAAATAATCAGAATAATGCCTTATCTTTCAGATCTTTCCACGCTTTATACTTTGCTCTAATTCACCTACTTTATTTTTTTTCTGTTTTAGTCATTTGTTTGCTTTTTGTAGTAGTCCTGTGCTAGTTAGTATGTTGCAAACACCAGGGTTCAGTCAGTTGAACTAACAATTACACTGGTAACAAGTAGAATTTGTTTGTCAATAGTGAACCCTGGGCTCCATTTTTCTGCTGTACAATATCTGTTACTGTTAGCCCACCAATTTTACTGTGAGCTATGCTAGAACATGTTAATTTATAAAAAATATAATTTTATGAATCTAGCTAGTGCTTTGTTGTAAATTGTTAACTGCAGCTCTGCAGCAAGAATTGGCTATTTTACTACATAAATATTAAATGCTGCTGAAGATTATCATCAAAAGCTGCAAATCTGAATGGAGTAATAGCACAAGTAGGATTAGCTTTGCATTTGCCTTGCTGAGTTATTACATAGATAAGATTTATTTATAATTCTTAATTTTATTTTTATGATTTAACACTTTAGTTGTATCATTTCCCTTATGGACATTTTCTGCTTTTTGAAATTGTATTGTTTTGAAAATGATTTTTTGACAGAAACAATGATATAAACTAATTTAAAAATTAAGTTCATTTAAAACAGCACAAGACGGCACTAGAATGAATGTCAGTTCATGTGTTTTAACTGTTCTATAGCAGGGTAAAATGCAGTTGTGCTTTGATTCCAGGGACTACAGTAGCAGCTAGGAAAAAAGTGATTAAAAACAAGATCAGAGCCATAGGCAAAATGGCTAGGGTCTTCTCAGTGCTCAGGTATGTTAGTTTGACAACTAATTTCTCAGTGTGTGTTTGTTAATTACATTACAGATGGTGCAGTGGCAGCAAGAAAAGAGGTGATTAGGAACAAAATCAGAGCCATTGGAAAAATGGCTAGGGTCTTCACAGTTCTCAGGTATGTCAGCTGACTTCATCATGGATACTTACTTTCTTCCTGGAGTAGTTTAGTTTTTTCCATGCTAAATATTGAAGCCTACATGTTGGATTCAAAAGGAAAAAAGTTTATTAATATGACAAATATGATCATGAATTTGCTTTAAAATCACCAGTAAACATGACTGGAACTGTACATGACTTCAGCTTTTCAGTTTAAGCGAGGAAAATATTGAATATTTGTTACTGATTTCAACTGAATGAATGACAAGTGAAGTGATTTCAATTTATTTAGCATGGGAAAAGTTTTTTCTTTGATTTTTACAGGATTTTGCAAACCTTTTTGTTTATATTTGTAGATTTTCACTATATAAAATAACAGTTTTATAATAAATATATACACATTCTCTTATGCTTCCTTACCTATATGTGTACCCAGTGTTGTATTTATTTTCCTTTCTCTTGGTACTGGTGATACCACACATATTGAGTAAGTAGGTCAAAGTAAAATTCACTTCCTATTAATAGAGCTATTTGGATAAATATAATTCCAGACAATATTTGAGCCATAAATTATATACTTACAAATGTTTGATAGTTAACTGCCTTGTGGGGGATAAATTCTCTTCTGATTTTGTGGTCACATGGTTTAAAATCTACGGTCAAAGAAACTGTTTAGGCAAATCTTTTGTTTTCCATCATTTGATTGACACCAACCTGTTTTTATGCAACATAATTTGTAAGGAGCAAATTTTGGACCAACAATATTTTAAGTAATCCCCAATATTTTTAACTACCTTTTTCTTTACTGGAGTCGGCATTATATACCCTTTTCAAACTCTTTCTATTAAATGGCAAGTTAAAAGCATTATTAGTTAGAATTTCGTGTTGGAATATAACTGTTGTTTATGTTATTGAGGTTACATGTAAAACCAGTACCAAGAGAAGTATTATCCCATTTTCATTTGAGACATTTCATATTTAGCATTTGGTAAAAGATTTCTGAAGATAACTTGTTAGATGTGGATATTTTCTCATTTACTATTTAGATGCATGAAATATATAAGTGCATGTACTACACCAATCTGATTAAAATCAGACTTATTGCTCCCATTTACTGTCAGATTTACTGCATGAAGATCTGTTTAAACAAAGTTGTTTGTAGTCCTATCATTGTGAAAACAAGAATAGGTCAAAATTGGTAAAAAAGATTTACGAAATGAAGAAATAAATCAACATATTGGGAAAATCTTTTTTGAAACAGATTTAAGTTTATCATGATTAGTATTGGTTATTTGTCCAACTTTTATTACAGTTTGGTTGATGTATAAAAAGTAGACCCAAAAAATTTATGAAAGATTCCTAAGATATAAAATTAGCAGAACATGTATAGTCAGGAAATTGAATTAATCTTTTCCTTTACTTGCATTAAATTTATCACGCTTTTGGATTAGTCTGATTTTAACATTTAAAGATAACTCTATCATCATGAAACATACTGTAAATTCAGAAATTATTGCGAGGTTTTTATTATTGCGAAAAATATTTAATATGAATTTAACAAGATTTTTCTCAAAATCGCATTAAAGTCTCAAATGACAAAATCGCAATAATATCTGAATTTACAGTATTTGTAATCTGAAGTTTGGTTTTAATCAGATAAGTATGTATAGTATCTGCTTGAAAGGAATGGGACTGAAATTTATATTCACTCTACTTATTAACTAGTACACACACTAGAGTTATTGTTATAAAACACAATTTGATGTAACATATTCACTTTATACACTTGCCTTAATTATTCAATCAACTAATATGTTACTCACTACATTGAATAGCTTACATTTATGAGGTAACTTAGTATGGCAATTTGACCAGGGATAATTAAAAACAAAAATGTGCATCAATTAATAAAAGTAGCTACAGTAATGAAAGAAAAAGCTTGATATTTAACAGAATAACAAAGTGCACATTCTTCTTATCAATTCAATTGTATCTGTAGTCTTTATCAATTGTAACAAATCTCTCTCCAGACCATTTAGCAGCTTGGATACAAATTTACCTAATTCGTCAGTTCATATCACTCTTAACTGAGGTTTAGGTATTAAAAAATTAAGATATGATACATTTCATACAAATGACTTGCTTTTTACTGCTGATTCAACAGAGTATTGTTATATTACAAATGTGATTTTTGAAAAATGAAGAAAACTAATTTTATAATTTTCATATTACAGAGAAGAAAGTGAAAGTGTGTTACAGCTCAAGGGACTTACTCCAAATGGTCTTCTTCCAATGGGAGCATTATCAGGAGGGAAAGATACACTTTCTAATGGTATGTTATTTATAACACTTGCAGATTTAGAGAATTAAAAATTAATGCATAATAGTAAAGGTTAGATTCTATAATTTCAATTTACATGAGATGCCATTAAACTATAATTTCAATTTAAATGAGATGCCATTAAAGTAATTTGAATTAAAGATCATATCACTGGCACAGCCTTCAATGAAATACTTGACCGTTAAAAATAATTCAATGCTGTAAAAGATATGTTAACATGAATGGAACTTAGGTATTTCATTCATATCAGGACATATTTATAAAATTATATATTAACTATGCTGAAGATTTCATGACCTGACAATATACATCTTTATATTTGTAGCTCTCAGTGGTTTTTCACCTACACACAAAATCAGTGGATTTGAAGAGGCAAAATGTTTAGATAAGATGAATGAACGAATGCCACCTAGGCGAGAACAGTTAAATAATACCCACAATAGTAGTTAAAATCTTATCAAGTGACATGAATGAGCTGGTCTCCTTACGTGATAATTTTAACCATGTCCAATGGGTCTGTCCCAAGACATTCCTGACTAAAAGCTGGCCTATGTATGCATGATGATTCAACTGGAAAAAGATTGAACATTTTGATCTCTAGTTTGTATATTATTGAATGCAGTATTTATAGACTAAAAGCAATTCAGAAACATAACTTAAATATTTTATTACTTGAAATTTCTGCTGAAATGTCTACACAATTCATAATTTGAATGCTCACAAACTGTATAAATGTTCTGTAAGTTGTTCCTTTCAAGATCTAGTCAATCCGTTATATGAATGTTAGTGTGTGTGTGTGTGTGTGTTTGTTAGGCCAGCTTTTTCTTAGTATGTCACTTTATGGACAGCTTAACGAGAGTTCTCCACAATGCTCAGTCCAACGCAGCTTAAAACAGAAGGCAGAAGGAAACAGCCAGTTATTGGCATTTGTGGACCGGCTTATCACAGCAAGGACCTAGTAAGAAGAGACATACTCTTGGCAAACCATCTTATCTCTGCCTAATATTGGTTGTGCTGCAAGTGATGAGTACGCAGAATGTTACATTAGAACAAATAACTTTTTTTCTGAGATTCAAATATTTATTATTATAATTAATCAACTTTTTTATTATCCATGGCTGTAGATGTCCACATCGACACTGCTTCATAAGGAATGTTTTAAATCTGTTTGTTATATTTCCCCCTGAAGTGGATGTCAAGTAGGAACTTGCCAGATGAATGTTTTGTTTTAAATCCTCTTTAGTCATAGTGCTAGTCCCAGTTTATTTTCATACTAAGTGTAATTGTCATCATCTTTTTTCTGTGGCATCTTTGTGTGCTGGGGAATAATTATGTTCCAGATATTAATGGAAAGATTTTTAGACCTATGTGTTTATAGTTGATGTGATACTAAGAACATTCAAGTTTGAATTTTTTCCTTTGTAAGTGTATGTTTGAATTTTGATCAAAGTTTGTTCTATTATACATGATTTCAACATCGTTTTTCCCTCTGAAGCTTTACATTTATAAGCAGTTACAAACAACTGCAAGAAAACAATTCTAAATAACTGTTCACTCCTTGGAAATATTAAAAAAAAATATATATATATATATAGAAGTATTGAATTACTTTCAGGAATCAATTCAACATATATTTTCCGTTATTAATTGCAACATCTTTCGCATATTTATCTATCGGAAAATTAATAACAAAATAAGTAATCAAATAGTGCTAATTGAATGTTCTTGGTACTAAAGAACCTATTGTACTACATACATTTTCAAATGGGTAAATGTTATTATCTATTGTATGTCTACAAAATTTCTGTGATAATATCTAATGAAAAACATCTCAGGATTGTAAAATATAAAATATCCTGCAGTTGTTAATGTCTAGAGTTTTATTGTTGCTTTTGCTTTCATATGTTATATCAGAAGTTTAGTTAGAAATGAAACTTGAATGTTTAGCCAACAGAGTAATGCTGTAACTGTTTAACATAATTCTTGCAATACAAGTTCTTACCCTCCCATGTAGATTAAGCCAACATTCCTTTCAATTGTAAATAAGAATAACAAGGTTCGGGCTTGTGATACAGAATTATCATTTTGAGTTTCTTCAGTTCAGATATAGCTAGGAAGATACAGTATCTGATATTAGAATCTCATACTTTAGATGTCTGTGTTTATATTTGTGATGAGAATAGGAGTGTTATATGTTATAAAGATAAGTTAGATATTTCCTTGTGCATAATGAGTTCAGAGAATGAGATGAGTATTACATAGATATAACTAAAAACAATGCTACATGAAGCTTTTAAAGGAAGTACAATTACATCGAGGTTTGAATTACATCACCGATAAAACTCAAAATCCATCAGTGAACAAATACACTTAAGAATTTCTATTGAACAAATAAGTGATGAATGGCTTCTAAAGCCTCCAAAGCCCAAACTTGGAAATTTTCCCGCAGCAATGAGTAACAACAATTCTTCATGTGAGGGACAATGTGTAATTTGATGGAGTATTCAGGTCAATATTAACCATGCACAAATGTACATATCTCTTATATTTAAAGCTGATACAAATCTAATATATAAGAGAAAAAAATTATATTTAGGGGCAAGTGCAAGATAGATATAGAAGATTGTTCTTTAAACTTTTTATGTTGTGTACAGTATGTTGGTTCCTTTTTGTTTGTGTTGTTCATAGGTTTATTTTCCAGGGTTAAATGTCTTGTTCTAGCAGACTTTTTTGTTTCTTTATCTTATGAATGGCTATATTGTAAGTGTATCATACAACGTTATAAATTATATTTTCAATTTATTGAAATCCAAATGCAAGTTGATACGTTTTATCATTTGTGTATACATGATGGTTGTTTGAGTTTTAATTGTGAGAGATTTTGTGTTATGAATCTATACCTATTCCTTATATTTGCAGAATCTGTTAAAAGTTGCATTCCATATATTTATATTTATGTATAATCTTATATTTTCTGACGCAAAAACAGACATAATAATCCTTAGTATTTATTAACAACTGATACAAGTAGTGGATTTTTATTTGCTCCTTCAATTTGTGATATGGATGCTGGTCAGTTTATATTATATATATAATATATCTTAATATGAGAGTAGGTTTCGTATGCTGTACTGACAACACAAATACATGTTCTTAGCAGAAATTGCCTAACTGTCCAACAGTGTGATTCTGTAGGCAAAAACTGATCAGTTGATTGAAAAAAATATTAAACATTTTATTTGCATATCAGGTAGTTTCATTTGTTAAGACTGAAATTTTTTTTGATAAATAGATTTAAGACTATAGATGAGACCTTTGATAGCTAACTGAAATATTGGTTTATCCAAGCTTTAATTGGCTGAAAACAAAATTATATATAAACCTTTTTTAACAGATTTAAAAAAAATCCCTGTTGGACAGATCATCAACTGCTTTCTTGAAATCCTCAAAACATTTTTGACAGTTAACGAGACAAATTCAATAGGCTAAAACAGAATACAAGACTACATGATATCAATAAGATGCAGACTTTTTTCTTGAGAAGATAATTTCTTCAATAGTTTTTTCTGCATAATTATTGCTTATATTAGAACAAAATATAACTTTTTGATCCATATTTTAGGATGCCAATTATAGTGTGATATTATTTTTCATTGTAACACCATAAAAGATGCTGAATCTGCATAATTGTACAAAAGCATTCTTTTGCAGTAAAATTGTCATATTTTGATAATCTTGAACATTTTCTTGGTCTAGTTGTTCAAATTTTGTCTTTTGATATGTCTGTTTAAAGATTTGAACAAATTATAGTGTGTATAACTATGATAATTACAAGTAACGTTAGGGCAGTCATATTATAGTTATCTAGCATTTATCATTTGAGCTAGTAGTAAACAACTATAGCAGGAAGAATGTCTTCCATTGAAGCAGATGAAGAAGAATCCACTACATTTTATCAGTGGTGATATTTCAGTACAGTTGGTGCACTTGTGGTCGTACAGTTTATTTCCTGATGTATAAATGGTATTATTATTATTGATGTTCATTCGGAACAGTTAATGTTCCTTTTTCATTAAAATGATTTTCAAGATTCAAATATGTTAAGAAGTTATCTGTTGTTACATGCATTTAAATTTTTTTCATAAAATTTAAATTTTTGGAAATTTTAGGTGTTGTTCCCTATTAATAGTCTTTTGCTTGAATTTGAAAGCATATTGTTCCTTCACACCATTTTCTCTACCACCAAAATCTTTTTTTATACTTAATAAAAATAATTGCAATAATTTATGAACAAATCTTGTTGTCAATATCACTATTAAGGAGTTCTGGAATCTATGATTCAGTTCTAAGAAGAAGTTGTGATGGTATTAACTGTTTGCTGAAATCTACATTTTTCATACTGATGCTTTATCATCTGGTATGCATCCCATTGTCTTGACTTCATGTTCATTGTTAAATGACAGAATAATTTACAGAAACCTTGATTTGATCATTTATCCAGTTGTTAATAGTAGATCAAATATATATGGTCTTGCATTTCCATCTGAGAAAGAATGTCTGAAATTTCAAGTTTTATAATTGCTAAGAAATATCAATAAAATTGAGAATAGAAATGGGGAATATGTCAAAGAGACAACAATACGTCAAAAGAGCAGAAAACAGCTGACCATCACCAAAGGGTCTTCAATGCAGCGAGAAAATCCAGTACCAGAAGGTGGGCCTCAGACAACCCTTAAATAAAAATGTGTACTAGTTGAGTGAAAATGGAGGTCTTACTAAACTCCAAAACCTATAACTGAACTAAAATTTAAAAAAACATACAGGACTAACAACTATATTAGATATAAAGAATCAGTATGGGAATTGCAGGTCTGTGTGATAAGATCATCCAACTGAACTCATTTTCTCTGTTCATTGATAGACGCCAAGTTTTCATGATACAGTAGACTCCGGCCAATCGGATACCCAAAATGTCAGCTAAAAATATCCGATTACCCGATATATTCAATTAGACGATGAATGTATATTCATTGAATATTCTGCAATTATAAGTAGGTCTAATCCTGAGATGTTACTAACCCTGACAATTGCTTAATATGTGAAAGGGCTAGAGGAAGCTTGAGATGATTTTTATACACCGCAAAAATTAAAAAAATTTTGGTCCTATATTGGTATCACGTTGGCGTTGGCGGTGTCGTCGTCCGAATACTTTCAGTTTTCGCACTGTAACTTTGGTAAAAGTGAATAGAAATCTATGAAATTTTAACACAAGGTTTATGACCACAAAAGGGGGGTTGGGATTGATTATGGGAGTTTTTATGACCACAAAAAGAAGGTTGGGATTGATTATGGGAGTTTTGGTCCCAATATTTTAGGAATAAGGGGGCCAAAAAGGGCCCAATTAAGCAATTTCTTGGTTTTCGCACTCTAACTTTAGTTTAAGTAAATAGAAATCTATGAAATTTTGACAAGGTTTATGAACACAAAAGGAAGGTTGGGATTGATTTTGGGAGTTTTAGTTCAAACAGTTTAGAAATTAGGGGCCAAATAAGCATTATTCTTGGTTTTCGCACAAAAACTTTAGTAAAAGTAAATAGAAATCAATGAAATTTAAACACAAGGTTTATGACCACAAAAGGAAGGTTGGGATTGATTTTGGGAGTTGAAGTCTGAAAATAAAACCGACCAGTCAACAATCATTGAATAGTAGGCTCGCAAATATCGTCAAATATTTTGTTCCTCCCCTAACCTGGGATTGGTCTCACAACAAACACAAGAACAAACTTAATCTATGTTAAAAGGGTCTTGACTTACCGATCTATACAAAGCATATAAAAAAACACATTTTGACACAACTAGAACACGGAGTACTTTCAGTTACTAAAAGCTAGTTCAAAGCTTATTTCAATAAATAAATAAACATATATCCCAGCATAAATAAATTTGCACATTGAATGAATTTAGTGTCGACGGACGGGTATCAAACAAAACCATTAAACCCATGCTAAACATGAAGAGTTTTTTACCTGAAGCACAGACATCTTTCTAATATTATCCAAAGATCCAATAATGCATATTGGATATCAACTTTACTTTAATATACTTTCATATGAGTTCCTCTTGATTTAATGGTTATGGTTAATGTCATAACACTAAAGTCGACAATAATATATATAACTCAGAAATCATTGCCTTGGATACATTTCAATGTGGGATAACTTCAGCCAAGATTCAATGTTGAATATTCGGATTTTGGTCTAGCCTTCCATAAAAGTTTAAAAAACGAAGGTATTGGCATAATTGATTTATTTTCTAACGATTAAGCAACAACAATATGGTGGTTTTAATTAGGGACAATGTCAGACGATCGTTGTCAGGCATTAACCCACGTTTTACACTCCCGTGGTCATACTGTTAATTGACCACTTATGATGTGATATAACGTATATAGTTTAATCAACACGTAACATGCATCTGAAATAATATCAACAGCACATTTCATTGAAACATCAGTATCGCGTATATCGTCTTCTTTGTTTCCTCAATAGAATAACCTTTCGTTTTGAAAGGGAATAGATCCATAGGTATACATTTAAAAAGATGTATTAAAGATATCACACAGTCATATAAGACCAAACATTTGCTTGCCAAAGTACTACATATACTTTACAATCATTATTAGTGTCTCGGACTGCCAAATGATCACTTTGCAAGTATCGCCCATCAAAAAGACAACAATTTAGTTTCCATAACCTGGAAGATTTCCAAAACGATGCATCACTGAACAATATAAATATGCTGTCAAGATTATGAAAGTGCATTGAAGCAGAATCATATTACATCTTCCTTATACAGAATGTGGCGGGGTTGACCATGTAAGTGGGATCCCAACCCTTTCCTAACCTGGAACAGTGGTATCATAGTATAACATAAGAACAAACTATAAAAAATCAGATGAAAAAGGCTTTACAAATCAGATGAATACAAATAGACATTTGTAAACACTTGGCCATCTCCTTGGGATTGAGAAATAACAGAACACAAGAACTAACTTATTTTAGGTTAAAAAGGGCTTGACTAACAGATTTGCAATAAGCATAACAAAAAACCGGCTTGACAAGAAAACGAAAACATGAGTACTAGCATGAAATAAGCTTAATACTAAGCGTATTTCAACTAATGAATAAACCTTTATTTCCCAGCAGAAATAAATCAATGCACTTTGAATGGATTTAGTGTTTACGGATAAGGATCAATCACAATTATCATAAACCACGCACCAAATATCTAGTTTCTGATCTGACTTTCAGTCATTTTGTAATCTATATGATGATTCAATACTTCATAGTGGTTTGCAATCTTACTTAAATAATTGATGCAAGCTATACTTTATTGTAGTTTTAACATGGGTAGGCATTAAATTTGTGGTTATTTTTGCCCGAGCAACAGTGCGGGCTAAAATATCACGAATATAATGCCTACCCATGTTAAAACTACAATAAAGTATAGCTTGCATCAATTATTTCAATTCTTATTAGGACAATTAAGGTAATTTCTATGTCCGCTCGGGCAAAAATAATCACGAATGTAATGCCTACCCATGTTAAAACTACAATAAAGTAAAGCTTGTATCAATTATTTCTTATAGTAACAACATGTGCATCATTTAAGAGTTTAGAAGTGTTTTAAGTAAATGAAACAAATTAAATGCATGCCAGTTTGATAAAATTTATTATTCTGCAGTGGTCATTATACGCATGTGCAAACACATTTTTTTTGGATTTAGAGCATGGGTTAAGCGAAAGGAGCACGTCATATTAGAATTTAATATACTGTCACGTATGAGATGAAGATCCCTATTAATTTTGAGGTAGCTGTGATTACGGTCAATGTCATACCCCCATCGTCTTGTTGGATAACCTGGTCCGGGTCAAAAGTAACTGAAATAGACGAATATGTGCGGAACCTTGCATGGTATTAAAATCGTAAAATAAAGAGAAGTGTAATGATTCATTAAGTGGAAGCATTATCTCGACTTGCAACAAATTATTCAATTATTATCAATTTTGTAAGTAACATATTAAATTGGCGTCAAATCTTGTAAGTCTGTTTCCACTTATTGTCCTTTTCCATTTACCTCAACATTCAATGTTTAATATTCGGAATTTGGTCTAGCCTTCGATAAAAGTTAAAAGCACTAATTGATAAATTTTCTAACGATTAAGCCAACAACGAATGTGGTGCCAATGTCAAACAATAGTTGTCAGACAATGATCTACGTAAATTAAAACTGTCGTTTTACAATCCCGTGGTCAACCGTTTATTGACTACTTATGGCCTTAGCTTATTATAACGTATATAGTTAAAATCTATAACAAAAATCCAACAAGTAAAATGAACCTGAAAGTGATATCAACAGCACATTTCGATGAAACACATCGGTATCGTCTGGTCTGTTTCTTGAAGAAAAAAAATACGTTTCGTTTTGAAAAGGGAATGATTCCATAGATATTTAATTAAAAAGAACTATTAGAGATATTACAAGTCACAATCCATTACCTACGACCAAAGCTTAAATCATTCGCACTGTATTAGACTGTCAAGTAATTTGGTCCACTTTTCAATGATCGTCTATCAAAAAGACAACGAATTGGCTTCAGCATTCTGAAAGATTTCAACACGAGGCATCACCGAACAATATGCATTAGTCAAATATAACATTTCAATACTGGTATCTATGATTAGTTTATTTCCATATGTTGTATAAGATAATGAAAGTGCATTGACACACGATCATGTTGCATCTTCCTTTCTATCTTATTGACTTTAACATTATCAACTATGCTTGTCTTATGGAACAGCAGCAACATCAAAAGCAATATCTGGAAATGTTTGTATGTCTTACCATAGTAATTGTCCTATTTGGACCTCAATAAAGTCTGGTCTGGCGGCTCTTATCCTGTCCTTAACTATTAATAATGTCTTCAACATTCTGACATAGTAATTCTGGATTAGAAAAAAACTATCATTGTCTTAGTTTATAGTCTCAAATATTTGAAAGATGTACAAGACTATTTACCAACCTATGACAGAACACTAATCAAGGATACAACACCATTTTGTTCTTCGAAAAACTGGATCCTTTCCAAAGAAAACCAGCTACGTTAAGTGCTTAGACACAAGTCAAGCCTTTGTCATCATGTCAACTGAATACTGCTAAATCAATTGTTGATACTGTTCCTCCACAGTCTAACAGTGTTGTTTTACACAGTTGCAGCAAGATCATATACACGTTAATTTCGGCGCAAGACTTTACCATTTTCGTTAGCTTATTTGGATGTCTCGAGTAGACTTCTCTTCGTATCTTTTTTTCCTTTGACGGAAACCAGTTTTAACGTCCACTGAATTGATTGAACATTTTGTACTGGCAATAATTGACAATATCAGTCCTAGAGATTGTTTTCACACATTTGAGAACTCTTCTATTTCTCATCTAAAAAGTAAAACAAACAAAAAATGAACTCCGATGAAATTCAAAACGGAAAGTCCCTGATCAAAAGGCAAAATCAAAAGCTCAAACACATCAAGTCTTAAAAACTGAGCAGTCTTAAAAACTTTTTTCTACCAATCTAGCTCTTCTATGCAATTCAATCTCCAATTCTTTCATAACATTATACCTCAGTTCTAATTTACAGTTTTGACCTTTGTCCTCAACTTCTTCATTGTGTATTCTCCAGTGTCTAGTTGTGCATCTTCATCATCTGTAAATCCATATGATTAAACAGTGTATCTCCACTCTCAACATCTGACTTGTTTATAACTGTTAAATCATTGGCTCTTCTTATATAGCTGATCACCTCTTGCATTTTCTGGCTTACTGTATTCTAGTGTGTACGTGCAACATCAAAATCAATGTCTAGACATGTTTGTTTATCATAGTAATTGTCCTATTTGGACCCCAATAAAGTCTGCTCTGGCGGCTCTTACCCTGTCCTTATCTATTAAAACTGTCTTCAGCATTATGACATAGTCATCAGTAATTCTGGCTTAAAACAAATCTATCATTGTCTTGGTTTTGGATCTAGTCTCAAATATTTGAAAAATGTACAGCACTATTTCAAAATCCTCGAACAGACCACTAATCATGGAATGGATACAACACCTTTTTTCTCGAAAAACTGGATCCTGTCCAAAGAAAATCATCTACATTAAACTGCTTAGACACAAGTCAAGCCTTTGACATGTCAATTGAACACTGTTAAATCATTTTTTGATACTGTTGCTTAACAATATAACAGTGTTGTTTTACACAATTTCAGCAAGCTCATATACACGTTAATTTAGGCGCCAGACCTTACCTTCTTTGGAGGTCTCAAGTAGCTAGACTTCTTTTTGAAACGCGCATCTGGCGTAAATACAAAATTTAATACTGGTATCTATGATGAGTTTATTTGAAACCACTGGGTCGATACCACTGCTGGTGGAGTTTTAATTCCCCGAAGGTATCACCAGTCCAGTAGTCAGTACTTCTGTGCTGACATGAATTATCATTGATATGGTCATATTTATAAATTAATTGTTTGCCAAACTTTTGAATTTTTGATAGAGTAAGGCTTTTCTACTTCAGGAATAGATTACCTTAGCTGTATTTGGCAAAACGATTAGGAATTTTAATCACGATGCTCTTCAACTTCGTATTTTATGTGGCCTATTTATTTTTTTTTGGATTCGAGTGTCACTGATGAGTCTTTTGTAGATCAAACGCGCGTCTGGTGTAATACAAAATTTAATCCTGGTATCTATGATGAGTTTATTTGTATCTTTTCTCGTTGACGGAAACCAGTTTTAATGTTCACTGATTTAATTTTTTTACTGGCAATTGTTGACAATATCAGTCATAGAGATTGTTTTTACACGTTTGAGAATTTTTCTGGATCTCATCTAAAAAGTAAAACAAAAAAATACTGAACTCCGAGGAAAATTCAAAACGGAAAGTCCCTTATCAAATGGCAAAATAAAAAGCTCAAACACATCAAGTCTTAAAAACTTTTTTCTACCAGTCTAGATCATTTATGCAATTCATTCTTCCATAACATTATCCCACAGTTCTAATTTACAGTTTTTACCATTGTCCTCAACTTTTTCATTATGTGTTCTCCAGTTGTCTAGTAATGCCTCATCATCTGTAAATCCATATGACTAAACAGTGTATCTCCACTCTCACCATCTGACTTGTTTATAACTGTTAAATCATTGGCTGTTCTTATATTAATAGATAGATAGCTGATCACCTCTTTTATTTTCTGGCTTAATGAATTCTATTTTGTACGTGTTCACATTGCCTTTCAAGTAGCCGAGCATCTCTTGTTTTATTTTCACCAGAAATTCTTAAATTCATCATCTGATTCTTCTTTTAAAATTCCATAATTTCCTCCTATATATCTTTATCTGTCTGAATTTCAAGATCAAGGTTGTCTCCATCATCAGTATCAGGAGGGACGTTTTCACGATTTTAAAATTCTACCATACAGGTTTCCATTAGTAAAATTGATACCAGAATGGCAAACACCCCCATCATAACTATCAGCAATACTCTTTTCTGCAGACTCTCCAATAGTTTCTTGGCTTCCATAATTATCAGTAGAGTGAGTAACCCATATTCGCCGCATAATTAGTTCATTTCCACTTACATCCGACATACATTTGAATATTTGGAACTTTTTATGTAGGTTTCAGAAATTTAACTATATGAAAAAAATATTTGATAAAGGAATTATCTTCAAAACATTAGTTAATTGTTCTATAAATGAACGCAAACTCGAGAGGAAATCAAGTTGTTCGTGTACCATGTGAGGCACATTTTCGCCGCAATGTATGGTATGACCATCCTCATTATCCTGGTATTTTATAAAAAACGATGTTTGTAATTAGCGTGAGAGATCATTCCTATACGATTTTTCTCACAAATATTTACATTAAGACTGCCGGTGTGCATGATTGCCATATAAACCTTACATAATAGCCAAAAATTGTTTAAAAATACCTGCATATTTCTTTATATGTGCGAATAACCTTTGAAATGGGGTTAAAGAGGAATATCAACCGTTCGAACATTTCAAACAGATTTTACAATCTATTTAGGCAAGTACTGGTAAATTAAAGGCACACAAATTTTACAGAAAAAAATAGCAAAATGGCGAAAATGTGTCCATGGCGAAAATGGGCCCCCAACTCTATCATGAGTTTTTTTTGGGGGTATCCTAGCTGTTGATCCCTGACTGTTACAAGGAATGGGCAGTGGGAATGGGGATAAGTCTGGATTCAAAACATTTTTTTATCTGCTTGACCACAATTTTTCCCCCATCAAATTGGGAATCAGAAGATATTTTTTTTTGAAAAAAAACAAAACCCCCTCCCCATTATTGTATAAAAGTTGAAGTTACTGTGATGTTTTGTGAAGTTACTGTACATCACCTTGTTCTATGAAAAACTCTAGACTAAAGGCCTGAATGTACACAGTGTGTAAAATATCACAAAGGAACAAACTTTATGGTAAGTAAAACGAACATACGAAATCAACTTGTAAGATTCAATGAACAAAGGTCACAAAGGGAACTTTAATATCAGAGAGTATTATCTTATTGTTTTTTCCAAAGGATAGTTTGAATTTCGCGCATTTTATGACTTCGCCTATTTAACCGCCATCTGACGGAATTAAAAAACCGGAAATGAGATGCACGGAAGTTAACTTGCCATAATAATCAGACGCAATGGCGAAAATACACAACCCTGTATAAATATTGAATTTACCATAACATGTTCAATGACAGATTGACATTAAGATCAAATTCAAGTATGCCCACAATTTTTAGTTTTGCACATTTGATATTTAGTCTGAAACACGTCGAATTACTTCATTCAACAGTTGTACATTCCATCACTGTTCAGCTGCTGAAACAGAAAATGAAAATCGATCATACATTTGCAGATTGTAGACACATTAAAATTACAAATATTTACCACTCAATTATGAACAACTTCAGCACATTAAAACATTTACTTCTTCAGTCTTAGCATTATCAACTCACTTTTTGCAGGAGAACAACATAGTCCAAATAATTATGACGTCTTGAAAGGCTATTATAATTTTTTTCTTTGAAGCCTTAATGTAAGGCGTCAAAGAAAAAAATTATAATAGCCTTTCAAGACGTCATAATTATTTGGACTAGAGAACAACAGTGAACAGAAAAAACTTGAAAGTTTATATATTCATAAATCAAAGAAGAGTGATGTGACATTTTTGTCAGTGATTTAGCTCAAACATTATTTTAATATAATCAAACTTCACATCTTTAAAACAATATGTTATTACTACAAACCCTTAAGTAATAATATCACAAACCTAAACTGTCAAGGATGAGGGAAGTTAATGTATATAAATTTCAGAAATGTCGGAGGGCAATTCACATAGAGGATTCCCGTAGTTGAAAGAATTTGAATCAATCAAATGCAAGTAACAAGCCTAACTTAAAATTGCACAGATAAGAAGACAAATTCAGGTGTTCAACTCATCTTGTCCACTTCATGTACGCTCTGAAATTACATACTACTCATAGAATTGTTGTTTATTTCAATCTGTAGAGTGAGAATGAAAATTATCGCTAGTTTCTAAGGTCCTTAGCAACAGCGTATTAATCTAATTCATGCGCTAGAGTCTCGGCCAATCGGAAAAGATTAGCCGGAACTATAAAAAAAAATGTTATCGGATGACTGCGCTGAAATGTCAACAATAAAAGATGATTTATTCCGAGAGATATCGAGTAAATATGCAAGTCATGCAATGTCAAGGTCGTTAAAAACTTTCATTTGTTGTTGAACTGTTGACGATGAAATGTTCCATCACAGATTTTTTCCCCGCTAAGCGACACAAAGGTGTGGATTTTTATGATAAAACAATTTATAACGTTTGCATGCATTATTTTTCAATTTGTTCTGTTGTGTTTTATTAATAGTCGCGAATGAATCGATGACATAATTGTCAATTTGGTTCAAATGCACTACGCTGGATCAAAGATTCGACAGCTAGTCAATATTCCCCGATCGGGAGACAGCCTCCAGATCTAGAGATGTCTCTAAATTGGGAGACATGGAATACATTATTTGTCTCCTGATTTGATATGACCCAACAGGCCTGAATACTTCAAGCAAATACGGAAAATTTCCTACGATAAAGGAATATTTACAAATCAAATTTGCTGTCAGACAGAATCAAAAATATAATTTAATTTTGAAAAATTAAGTCACACTTAACAAGAATACATGTAATCATGACACTAAGACTTAGTAGTTAGAAAACATCAATTGAGGGGCAATACAGAATTTGAACAGTATGCTCAATTTTGTCAACGTTTAAATTATAGCAGTATTCAAACTCTTAAAATTGTGCAGACAAAATTTTTTAGAAAAAAAGTTCTGCTGGTAGTATGTCAATTTGACAAGCATGAAAAATTGTCTTAAAATTCACCAGATGCCAGGATTTTGAATCTAGATTTCAAAAAATTTTCGGGGGAAAACCCTGCTCATTTAAAGCACTTAAAAAGACACATTTTTCTAACAAAATCCATTATATTATTAATATGACAATACTTTACTTAACAGTAGTAATTATTCATGTACAAATGTACACAAATGTAGATTCATTTTGTTAATGTAGAAAATACTTTTGAAGTGACATAATCCATATGGTTCTTTCTCTCTGATGATCTTTTAGTGTTTTTTTTAATTTGAAAATAAAAAACTGTAAAGAAAAATCTTACTTTCTTGATCTTGTTTTTCAATAGCATAGGTAAATCAGTTTGTTAAAAATATTTTGTCTTTTACAATACTGATCAAAACTTAATTAAAGCACATATCTAGCAGAATGATTGGACAAAATGGATCTGATTCTATATAACTACCAGATAAAACCAACAAAAAAATACTGATAGTTTCCGCCTTCTTTCAGAATTTCGAGGGGTATAAATAATAAAGGAACAGAACTAGTTTAAATTTTGTGGCTATGAATGGAATTCTGTTAGCAACCAAACCAAAAAAATCTCAATAAGGTTTCAAGACTTCTGTTTAAGGGCATCCGATACAGTTTCTCGATATAATGTCATTTTTATAGTTTTGAAATAAGTTGTAGGCCTTGGCGAGTTATAAAATAAAACACAAAATTAAACATAGGTCACCGTGCTCGTTTTCGAAAAAATTGGGGATTTGTGCAATTTTGTAAAAAAGGTAGGCAATGTTATAAAAATTTTGGAGCAAATATTCTTCGTCGTAAATTATTAAGATCGGGTTCAATTTGAAGCTGTGATAAGTGACAATAAGGGAAAAAATAAATCCCTACACGACTGACTATACAATTATTCAAGCTTTGCTTGACATTGCGGACCAGATGTTCAAAGTGGCATTTTTTTAATCCCAAAAATATGAAAATAAAGTGTTTCTGAAAATGTCATTTTTGTCATTTTTCTGCATAAACTGCATTTTGTCATGCTTTCTCCAAATCTCAAATAAAAAATATATGTCACCGTGCTGGATTCTATGCTAAACACGATTTATCCTTAAAATTGCATCCACCCCTTTGTAACCTCAAAGTTGGTGTTAAAGTGCACGACGTCGCTGGCAGACTTTTACGACGTTATCGCTGCAAATTACCGGCGACATTTTTCAGATGTTTAAATATTGCTTGTAAAGAGCTACCTAACATGCAAAAAATTGATAGTATTGTTTTCGGAAATGAAATCAGGTAAATCATAAATACATCTCTTTGTTTGTGGTCTTAATGAGAAACATCTCAAGAAAAGTGATTAATACGGCTTTTAAAATTAAAGACTCAGCAATTTAGAACTCGACATACAGGTACATGTACTGTACACACTCGTGTATTAACTTATGTATTAATGTATACCATAGGTTGACCTCTAGATGGGTTTTTTTGTCTTGTTTTGTTTGGTGGGCTGCTGTTTCATTACAATACTTTAAATCCCCCTATTCACGTTTTAATCACTTTTTAGAATTTCACATTAACTCATGAAATTAAATTTTTATTTGGGTCAATGATAACAATTGAATAAAATTGGGAGGCTCCTAAACAGATTTTATAGCTGACTATGCGGTATGGGCTTTGCTCATGGTTGAAGACCGTACGGTGATCTATTATAGTTGTTAATTTCTGTGTGATGTTTGTCTCTTTTGGAGAGTTGTCTCATTGGCAATTATATCACATCTTCTTTTTTATGTTGTCAGAAAACAAAAACAAAATCTTATAAAGGAGAATCTTCAATATGCTAAAAGGATGTTTTTGTCCAGACAGAGAAACTATACCATAGTTTTGAAATTTTGATTTGACAAAAACGATTGAATTAATAGCGAGAGGACTGGACATATAACCTATGCGTAATTCATTGGTAAATAAATATATTTATTTTTTCACCACAGCGCGACGCATTGCGGGGTACATAAAATCTCACACGTTCATTACTCTGTCTGTCCTTCCGGATCTTATGGTTAATTAGATTTTTCAAGTGTACAATTCTTGCCAAATTTCTGTAAAACTGATAATGTATGGACACGTTCGAAAATCAGTTCATATCAACTATTCTTCAAAAGAGTTATGCCATGCGGAAATATTAATTATATTGGAAATTGCATCATATTTGCTGTCATTCCGTCATTTCTCTAATATATTTGTAAAAAAAATAAAGAACAAACTAAACAGCTGCTCTACGAGCATGCCCGTCGTGTCATGAAAAAATAATACATGTTTTTGAAATAACACGGGGTTGTACAGGAAGTCATTCGAAGTATATTCTGACTTATTCTTGCTAAAAAGGAAGTTGTATATCGCAACATGTTTCTATGATACCAAATTGAAGCTCAATAAAAAATCAATGAGAACTTAAAAATAAAAAAAAGAATCATCACGAAAGAATATACAGATCTTAAGAATAATTTAACTAACAAGAATGTGTTTTTTTTATGCAATACTTATCAATATAGTTTTTGAGATACGGCGCAACATGTGAAAAAAACCTCTTTTTTACAAGAATTCAATAACTCTAAATACAAAATTTGAATCATCCTCAAAATGTATACAGATCTTCAGATTCACATAACTAAGATTTGTGTAAAGTTTTAAGCAATAATAATAATCGTTTTTGAGATACAGCGCTGACTGTGAAAAAAACACCCGTTTTAGTTTACGACGGACAGACGGACGCCGGACATTTGTATTCCATAATATGTCCCGTCAAAATTATTGCATGAAATATTTGCCACTGGACGTTAAGCAACCAATAACCAATCAATGCATAGGGCATAGTATTGGTATTAAGCTGGCATTTATGGTAGTGCCTTCCTCATATCAAAAATGATAATTGACATGCATTATATTAGTAACACCAAAGGGGTCAGTCATCTTGAGATTACTAAATACGATATTCTGTTGAAGATCTCACAAAAACAGTTATGTGTTTTATTTCTTATGGTTTTATTAGACTGTTATCCTGTTAGAATCAAAAGCACTAATATTAATGGTGTAGAATTTAGATGCAGGAGAAACAGAAATTGGAGTATCGAAAAATCCACATTACGTTTCTTATTACAGAAAATTACATGCATTACGTCCCGCTATAAAAGTGACGTTTTGCGGGAATTCGAACGCTTAACGTCGCGAAAAGAGTTAACTCCCTTGAAACTGCATCGGATGCCCTTAAGTTTTGCGTAATCTTCGTAGGTTTGTCTGTCTGACTGCCCTTTTGCCGCCACCTATTGGTCAAACAACACATTCAGCCATTTAAGTTTGATGACCCATGTCCATAGGACTAAATATTTTTTAACCCAAATAACAAAAAATTGTAGACCATTTACCATTGTTTACCAGGGTGACTTTGTTGGCATTTTTGGAAACAATAATACTTCATCATGTTCACAGGTTCTCATTGAACCCTGATAGGATTCACAATTTCAGTATTTTCTTTCAACTGCTGGATCAATATGAACCAAACTTGGACAGATCAAAGATGGTTCTTTAAGAAAATTTCTCTTTTCATTTGGTTCAAGGATATGCATGGGTATGGTCGTGAAAAGAAATTTGTCTCTTTTTCTTTTAAATGTTTCGGCTATGATGGCCTATCAAATAAAAATAATAGTAAATTTTATTTATTGAAACAAGTCTTCTAGTTGTCTTGTGTACAATTTGGAAATTAGTATGGCGTTCATTATCACTGAACTAGTATATATTTGTTTAGGGGCCAGCTGAAGGACGCCTCCGGGTGCGGGAATTTCTCGCTACATTGAAGACCTGTTGGTGACCTACTGCTGTTGTTTTTTTCTATGGTCGGGTTGTTGTCTCTTTGGCACATTCCCCATTTCCATTCTCAATTTTAATTCTATTTTTAGGACTTAAAAATGGCTAACTTTATTAAGAAGATGATGCCAGGTAAACACCATACAGATATGAGCCTGGGATTAAATCATCTTCGAAAATTGTTTGCTGAATTCCGACACCCAAACAGAAGGGCATCTCAAGATGAACAAGAAGAAAAATTGTATACAATGATACCATTGTTTTGCAAGGTAATGTATACAACTTTTGTTTATCTGACATTTATTGCAAGTACACTGTATTCCAAACGATCCTAGAAGGAACAAGGAAATTAATTGTTGAATGATAAATTTTAGTTTCCATATGAAAGGGAACAAAGAAATACACCTAATCGCTATTCATTCCATTCCGGATAAGTTCTAAAATTACACAACTTTTTCATCCAGTTGAAGCTATCTGGGACCCTGTTTAAACAATTCACCATGCATGATATTTAAACTGTTTAAACTACCGTAAATACTATTATTACTTCAAACAAAATATTTTTTTACCTCGATTTTAATTTCGAAAAAAGTAGACCATACTCTATTAAAGTTTCTTGATGATTGCTTTCTAAAGTTTTTCCTCCCTCAGCCCACTACTGATGACCTCTATTTTCGGCGGCATGACCCAAACAGGAAGTTGTAAAATGACTGTTTTTCCCGGATTGGACTAAATAAGGATAAGGTGTATTAATTGGTGAATAATAAATGTGAATTTGCACATGAAAAAAAGTTGAAACCATTACTGTTAAATAAAGGCAATCAGACATCAGAGGTTTGAGACCAAATTAAATGATTAAAAGTCATGACTATAAAGAATCTTTTTTGGGGATACACTATCTGACAACACAAGTTTGTTGGCGCTATTAATGGAGCAGAAACTGCTTACCCTTCTGGAGCACCTGTTTTCACCATGGATTGATTTTATTCAGTATTTAGTTTTTGAAATTGTGTATTGTTATCTAATTGGATGGATATAAATTGAGGTAAATCCTATGTTTAGAATTAACTAATGATCCGAAGATATTGACAATGTTTTTGAAATGATGTTAAATGTTTGCTTAAGATTTATATATGAGTGCAGTTTCTTGTTATATGACATTTAAGTTGTAGAATTTTGAAAAACTTTAAATTGATGTGGAGAAATGCTATATTTTCTCCTACAGAAATAAATGAGGAAAAAAATCTATTAAAATGTAACATTATTTTACAGACCTTTGGAGAGGTACCATCCAGTGAAATGATGGAGAAGTTTGGTGATATTTTACAGTTTTCTAGCCACTTATCTAAATTAATGGTCACTGAGATAAGAAGGAGGGCTTCAAATCAATCTACAGGTTTGATTAACATCAGCAAGATTATCATTTATAAAATGTATCATCAAGCGTTTTGATATATTGTTCTATAAAATTAAGTTTTGATCATCTACAAAAAATTTCATTATTTTTCTGTTAAGAAATTCTATAGATATGGACGAACTAACATTCAAAGTAAAAAGATCAGACATTGCATAGGTATTTAACAACATTCCTTCTACAACAGCTGGCATTGTTGAGTAATTTGGTCTTTCCATTATAGCAAAACCATAGGCCAAACAAAAAGTTTAAAGTATTAAAAAAAGTTAAAAGGGAGCTAAATATTGTGTAATATCATCAATTAATAATGCAACATTTTTACCTTCTTACAGAAGCAGCAAGTTGTGCAATAGTGAGATTTCTAGAGATAAACTCGTCAGAAGAAGCTAGTAATGGTTGGATGTTACTTCAGGCTTTAACTCTCTTATCTTCTGGTGGACAAGCTTTGATAGACAACATGACAGGAGCTTCTCTGCCATCAACTCTTGTTAAATGTCTCTACTTATTCTTTGACCTACCAGAAATTCTTGATGGAGATGCAGTTGAACCTGGCTGCAACTTTACACACACAGAAAGAAGAATTTTATTACAGAAAGTGTTTGTTCAGGTAAACTATAATTTCAGAAATTGTTACAAATTTTTTAGTAATGCTAAAAATGCGAATGAATGAGTATGACAATAATTGAAAAATGGCAATTATAAAAAAATTGCATTCTAATATAGGATCAATATAATTGTATGCAACTATTCTGGAAATCCCAAAAATTAATCTTGCTTTTTAGTCCATTCTTTAAAATTCTCAATATTGAATGGAAGCAATAATTTCTGAATTTACTGTATCTGTTTGATAGAAGTTTTAATTAGGACTGAAAGGCTTTGTCATACTTCAGATATTACTTTGCCTTCTTTACAATTGTTTATTTACAAAATATGGCACTAGACTTTTTATATTTATTAAACTGATGCATCATCTGTTATTCACCATTGTAATACAAGGAGCTAATTCTTCTTAGAACATGTATATGGTTACTCTGTACTATCATGTCTGACTTTATTGATGCACAATCTGTTATTCACCATTGTAATACAAGGAGCTAATTCTTCTTAGAACATGTATATGGTTACTCTGCACTATCATGTCTGACTTTATTTTATGTGTTGGTATTAGGTTATGCATTTGATCTTTATCTTTTTTTCAGGTTTTGGTCAGATTATGTAATTATTCTTCCCCAGCAGAAGAACTTGCAAAAAAAGACGATCTTAGTTTACTGTTTAGTGCAATTACAAGCTGGTGCCCTCCTCATAATGTGGTATGGAGAAAAAGTGCTGGAGAAGTGTTAGTGACTCTGTCAAGACACGGACTGATCCCAAATGTAGTAAAATATATACATGGTAAATAGGATTAATAAATTTGCTTAATATTACATTAACTTTTAGACCAATTTAAAGTCATCTATTATGGGTATACACTACAATGAATTAGACAGACATCCTTCGTTGGATATATGTACAACCAACTAACAAAGTTTTAGAGGGGTATATGTTTATTGCCCTGTCTGTTGATCAGTCCGTTATTTCATCTGTCTTCCCATCTGCCTTTTAAGCACAACTTTTCCAAAAATGTGTGATGAACATTGATGAAACTTTACACAGATGCAGAACACTAGAGAATTTACATAAAGGGACATAATCCAGGTCAAACAACTGACAGGAAAAATAAACAAATATTTAATGTGTCAAGAAAAGTTGCTGCCATTTCTTGACACATTAAATCCTGACCAACAGCTGATCTGTCTTTTCTCTTACTAGAGAAGTGGACAATAGCAGTTCTGGAGTCATTGAACAGGTCTAAATACCAAAATCTCATGTTACAGTTTGTTACTACAACACTAAGTAGGTAGATGTATATAGGATTTGATTTTAAAAATGTAATTGACTTTTTACATTCATAAGCTGATATACAATGATCACTTAAGTTTCTGAATTGTCTGGAAATAAACGGGAAGTGTATTATGTTAAAAAGTTACTTTTCAGAATAGAATGGTTTCAGTTTTCCAATAGCAATTTATATAAATACAAACAGTTGACATTGTTTTTGTAATTTGATTAACATAAAAGAATGAAAAAGAAGCTGGCAACTTGTTTAAATAAACTTGCTGCTTGATATGGGCATCTAATAAAAATGTATTGTTATTTTATCTGGTAAAGGTTATTTTGTTTTACTTTTGTATTCTTATAAATTAAAATAAAAAGGTTATACTTTTCAGACAAAGGATGTGTTAGACACTGTATAGAAAACATGCAGCGTATCCAAGAGTTATCTCCCATAGAACAAGTTGAGATGTTTGTTACTGTGTTTTGTTTTCTGAAAGATTCTAGTGAAGTGTCGCAGATATTAATGGAAGACTTCAAATCTTGTCAGGGATATAACTATTTATGTGAATTTTTATTAAGGTAATTATAATTTGATCTGTTTATACATATGTAAGGTCTAAAAATAGCAACAATAAACAAACTGATTAAACAGATGATTGGTCAGCAGATGAAGTGTGTGATAATCTCCATCTTACACTAAAATATAATGTTGAATGTTATATTTTCGTTATAAAATATCTAGTTCATACTAATGAACTATTTGAGGTAAAATGTCAAACTTATAGATTAATCCTTTTATATTTCATAAGGAAGACAAAGCTAGTTTGGATGAATTGTTTTGCTGCAGATTGAAAAAAAATGCAATTATAAGAAATGAAAAACGCTGATTTTTGAAAACAGAGTTTTACTCATATTTTATGCAAAAGATTAGAAATCTCAGTTCTGTTGTCAAGTAACAATTGATTTGTTCAACCCAAGATGATATTAAACTTACTGTCTTTAGTATCCAACTGCCATGTAACAAAAGTAGTGATCATGTGAAAGTATCTTCATGACAAAAACAATGTGTTGATCTTATGCTCAAAGTAAGGTTTTCCACAGAGTAAGCATACTTAAACGATGAAGCAAATTCTGGATAGCAACACAAATTAAATATCATGTATGTCTGAGTTAAATAAATTTTCAATAAACAAAAAGAAATTAAGAAAAAGACCAACAACAACGTATGCATACTAACTGAATTGTCTAAACCACTGGATCACGGTTTTGTCCATGTTTTGAAGTAATTCAAATAATAAGGCTAAAGATGCTTTAATAACAATGTATATTTATTTACATCAGATTAGAATTGGACACTAGTATGGAATCCACACAGGCATTGAGAAATCTCTTATTACTGGTTGGTTCTTTGACAACTTGTGGCTTTGTGGAAATTAAACCAACTCAAGCTAGTTCAGGATCACTCTATCAGATGCCAGGATTTTCTCTCCCACAACCAGCAGGCAAAGGTATAGATTAGAAAAAAGATGTGATCTGTCTTTTCATTCAATATTTGTTGCAACAATATGTTAGTTATTTTTTTTTCTTTTTAGAAATATTTGTATTTAAATATTTAAGTGTAATTAATAATCTGCTTATTTCAGTTAACACACACTTTTATTTGTTTTCTTTTGTATGATGTATAATAGCACTTAATATTTTCTTGCATGAAATTTTTTTTTCAAAATATATTTATGTTTACAAGTTTTTTCAATACAAAGGCATTTTATTTTATTTTGTATAATTTGCATGTTAAGAAACCCTCAACATATTATGTGTTGTTTTAGATGTGCAAGTGAATGCAAGCCCTAGTTCCAGTTAAGTTTTGTAAAACAATATAGTCAGGGTTTTAGCTAGGATTTTGAGGGCTTTAGTCACTTTTGCGCGTGATAAAAATCAGCCTTATTTTTTTATAAAGCAAGGGATCTAGGATGTTTATCAAACTAGCTATACATATATGTCCAAGTCCTTCAAGGACTAGTCTAGGATCTTTGAAGACTTTAGGATTGCTAATGTAGGCAGTTATTTGCAATATTGAATGAATTGACTGATGTGATGCTAAGATATGAAGATAAGAACAGGGATCTGGTAATATGGTCAAAACTTCACTTCAGTTATTTTCAGGGCACACCCCTTATCAACAAAAGTTGGGTGCCTTTATTTTTAACCACTGCACAAATGAACTTGTAACGACTTTTTCACTTCACAATCATTTATATCCTTGAAAATACGTTTTAATATCTATTTGGAATCAATTTCTTTAATATTGGATAGAAGGATCTGCATCTATACTTAATGGGACAATTCTAATGACTGTAGACTGTAGATCACGTTTACTTTCGATTTTTAAACGAAATGAAATGAAAACGGGAAGTGACAATTGAATAATAATTTTAGAATAAAACCGGATTCATCTACGAACTTTTACGCATGCGCAATGCATTGAACAGGAAGCACCTGTTTGCAAGTGAAAATATTTACGTTTTGAATAAAGTTCATTCTTTTTAATCGAAGTTGTCGAAAGTTTATGATGAATATATTTATATAAAGTATGACGAAAATACGTTGAAATGACGAAACTACGACAAGCATACTGCAAATTATAATCCTAAGGGAAATATTATAATTTAAATAAAGTTGAAATGTCCGGGAAGTTTATCAATTTTGTTCAAATGACGAAAATACGACTGAACTGTGAGAAATGATTAAAATGAAATGCTGACTGACTGATTTAACTTAAATAGATTATTATGATGGTCATTTATGAGGTTTTATAATGATAATTAAGGGATTAGTGACCCATCTGATTGGCGATAAGCGGATTACTTGTCATCACAACTTTTAACACCTTTGGTAAACGTTAATTACCTGAGGGCCATAAACTTGCCAGAATCATAAAGACAGGTAGAATTCAAGTAATTTGATGTGTAAATACTTTTACAAATTTTCTAAATTTAAGTGACGAAATTGATATGAAATATTTTCGTCATTTCGAAAACCTTTTCGTAAAATACGAAAGTGACGAGCGCTAGCAAAATCACTGAATATAGTTATAGTGGCTTGTGTGGCATATAGCTTGTGATGTTATATTCTTTGTTTCATCTTTAACACTCAACGTCATAAGAAACAAAAGCTGGTCTTATTTCTCTTTCTCTAAGCTTCATGTAAACCATAAAGAATATTGCACCCATTTTGTCTAGACTTTCTCTATTTGCACAAGTAAATGCTTTAGATATTAATTTTTGGATGTGATCTTTTTATGTGTGTTATGTTTATTAAAATACACATTCATACCATTAAACCTTTTGAATCTCTAAAGAAAGAGGGGGGGGGGGGGGGTCTTTAATTCGAAAAAGAAGAAAAGGATCATTCAAAACATGACCAATTTTTTGTTTGTTTTTGGGTTTTTTGTGGTGTTTGGAGATCAGATTTGTTATTCTCTGTGTTGCATGTGTTAGATTACAAAATATCTTAACATATATAGCACTTACATGGTCAGTATGGTATTACTAGTTGAAATAGAATGTATATCTGGATAAAATGCATGTATATTATCTTTCGATTTATTATTAAATAGTGATGATAAATTACTAATACTGTATAAATTGTAGAAGGACTAAAAGTTTAAAAGATAGTTACTGTTAAGTATTAAACTATTATATTAAACACATGTGTAGTCTATATTTGGAATCAAGCTTTTTAAAAATAGTAATATATTACAGTAGTGTCTGCAATTTGGGAAGAACATTTTGGAATCAAGGACCATTTAGAACACAGCAACCAAAAACTGTGTAAAAAGTTTAATTTAAAAAAAAAATGGTTTGTTGAAAATAAAATTAGTATTGTACAGATATAGATAGATATCATTTGTTTTGTTTTACCGAAGGTTTTCTGTTTAATAAGGAAACAATTCTTCGTTATCAAAACAACTTCCTTGATCTTAAATATAAAATGACATAGAATGAATACAGGTCTAGCTAAAAATTGTAATACTATTTATTAATTATAGCTTTATTATGCTTTAGGTGTTAGTGTACGGAATATTCAAGCTTTTCAAGTGTTGCAGTCAGTTTTCCTGAAGGTTTGTAATACAATTACAGTCAAGCATCTTGATTTTCAGCTTTCAAAATTTTTTGAAATACTGTTGAAACAATATTTTGTGATAGAAGTTTGGAATAAAATTTGTTGTTAAGTCTTTACAATTAATTCATTAGTTTTGATAAAAAAAAATTCACCAACTAAGTTAGCCCTGTGCATATTTTAAAACTGATGATATTGGACATGAAATTTGACAAAATTATTTACCACCATTGAAAAGTGTTGATTTCATGTAAGCAACTTTACAATGATGATCATAACCACAAAGTTATTTGAAGTAATACATCCTTGCCTGGCCTTCTTTGATGGCTCCCATCTAAACTTTCTCTAAATGTTTTCCTGATAATTTATGGTATTAATTTTTTAGCTCACTTGGCTTTTCTCATCACTTGGCGTCCGTCGTCGTCGTCGTCCGTTAACTTTTACAAAAATCTTCTCCTCTGAAACTACTGGTCCAAATTTAACCAAACTTGGCCACAATCATTATAGGGTATCTAGTTTAAAAAATGTGTGGCGTGACCCGGCCAACCAACCAAGATGGCCACCATGGCTAAAAATAGAACATAGGGGTAAAATGCAGTTTTTGGCTTATAATTCAAAAACTAAAGTATTTAGAGCAAATCTGACATGGGGTAAAATTGTTTATCAGTTCAAGATCCATCTGGCTTTAAATTTTTAGATGAATCGGACAACCCATTGTTGGGTTGCTGCCCCTGAATTGGTAATTTTAAGGAAATTTTGCTGTGTTTGGTTATTATCTTGATTATTATTATAGATAGAGATAAACTGTAAACAGCAATAATGTTCAGCAAAGTAAGATTTACAAATAAGTCAACATGACCGAAATGGTCAGTTGACCCCTTTAAGAGTTATTGCCCTTTATAGTCAATTTTTAACTATTTTTCATAAATCTTAGTAATCTTTTACAAAAATCTTCTACTCTGAAACCACTGGGCCAAATTAATCCAAACTTGGCCACAATCATCTTTGGGGTATCTTGTTTGAAAAATGTGTCCGATGACCGGGCCATCTTACCAAGATGGCCACCACTGCTAAAAATAGAACATAGGGGTAAAATGCAGTTTTTGGCTTATAACTAAAAAAACCAAAGCATTTAGAGCAAATCTGACGGGGTTAAATAGTTTATCAGGTAAAGATCTATATGCCAGGAAATTTTCAGATTGATTGGACAACCCGTTGTTAGGTTGCTGCCCCTGAATTGGGTAATTTTAAGGAAATTTTGCTGTGTTTGGTTATTATTTTGAATATTAATATAGATAGAGATAAACTGTAAACAGCAATAATGTACAGCAAAGTAAGACCTTAAAATTAGTCAACATGACCAAAATGATCTATTGACCCCCTAAGGAGTTATTGTCCTTTATAGTCAATTTTTAACAATTTTCATAAAATTTGTAAACTTTTACTAACATTTTCCACTAAAACTACTGGGCCAAGTTCATTATAGATAGAGATAATTGTAAGCAGCAAGAATGTTCAGTTAAGTAAGATTTACATCACATCACCATCACCAAAACACAATTTTGTCATGAATCCATCTGCGTCCTTTGTTTAATATTCGCATTGGCCAAGGTGAGCGACACAGGCTCTTTAGAGCCTCTTGTTATGCCTTACCTACGATAGAAGAGGGGCATTATGTTTTCTGGTCTGTGCGTCCATACATCTGTTGGTTCGTCTGACTGTTCGTTCGTCCATTCATTCGTCCGTCTGTCCCTCTTCAGGTTAAGGTAGTTTTTGATCAACTTGAAACTTAAAACACATGTTCCTTATGACATGGTCTATCTTATTTAATGCACAATTAGATTTTTGACCACAATGTCACAGTCCACTGAACATAGTAAATGATAGTGCAAGTTTCAGGTTAAAGTTTTTGGTCAAGGTAGTTTTTGTTGAAATTGAAGTCCAATCAACTGTAAACTTAGAACACATGTACCCTGTGATATGATCTTTTTAATTTAAATGCCAAATTAGATTTTTCACTATCCATTGAATATAAAAAATGAAAGTGTGAGTGGGGCATCAATGTACTATGGGCACATTCTTGTTTATTAATTGTCCCTATTTATTAGAATATGTTGTATTATCATATGAAATAATTGGCATGTAAAATTAACTATTAATTTTCATGTTTTATTATTACATGATATAATTATTAAATAACTGAATCCCCTTTTCAGGGTTCCACAAGCTGTCTTTGTAATACCATTTTAGAGGTCATCAACAGTATATATCACCAAGACAATGCTAACTACTTCATATTAGAACCACAACATACCATGTCACAGTTTGTAGAAAAAATCTATCTGAAACCACAAGATGTTCAGGTACGTAAAAGGAAGGCTTGTTATTATTAATTTGCCTATTTATTATTTTATCTATTTATTAATTTGCCTTTTTATTAATTTATCTATTTATTAATTTGCCTATTTATTAATTTATCTATTTATTAATTTGCCTATTTATTAATTTATCTATTTATTAATTTGCCTTTTTATTAATTTATCTATTTATTAATTTGCCTTTTTATTAATTTATCTATTTATTAATTTGCCTATTTATTAATTTATCTATTTATTAATTTGCCTATTACATAAAGCTTCACAAAATACATTTAAAGGACTGTTAGACATATAGTCAGGCCAACTGCAATAATTCATCTGTCTGACCAAAAATTAATTGCAAAATATGTTATCTATAATACATTTGTATATTAAAAAGTTCTGTTTTCCTGAAGTTATAAAAATGTTTTTTCCTGAAGTCATACTGAAATACTTGTTTACTTCCCTAATATGTTCACATGTATAAATCATAAAATTCTTTTGTTACAGGAAAAGTTTTTTGAGCTCCTGGAGTTTATTGTGTATGATTTGAATTTTGTACCCTGTAAAGAACTCATCAGTATCAGCTTACTCATCAAATCTGATCAGTAAGTTTTCACATAGTTAAGTATACTCACCAAATCAGATCAGTAAGTTTTCACATAGTTAAGTATACTCATCAAATCAGATCAGTAAGTTTTCACATAGTTTAGTATACTCATCAAATCAGATCAGTAAGTTTTCCCATAGTTAAGTATACTTACAAAATCAGATCAGTAAGTTTTCACATTGTTAAGTATACTCACCAAATCAGATCAGTAAGTTTTCACATAGTTAAGAATACTCATCAAATCAGATCAGTAAGTTTTCCCATAGTTAAGTATACTCACCAAATCAGATCAGTAAGTTTTCACATTGTTAAGTATACTCACCAAATCAGATCAGTAAGTTTTCACAAAGTTCAGTATACTAAATCAGATCAGTAAGTTGTATACAGTAAGTATACTCACCAAATCAGACCAGTAAGTTTGCACATAGTTCAGTATACTAAATCAGATCAGTAAGTTGTATACAGTAAGTATACTCACCAAATCAGATCAGTAAGTTTTCACATAGTTAAGTATACTCACCAAATCAGACCAGTAAGTTTGCACATAGTTCCATTACTCTTTTGCTTTTATAACACAGTCTTCTTGCATCTCGGTCTCATGAGGTTAATAATGATGTCAAGAAATTTGGTTAAATTACCTTTTTCACAGTGTATCCACCTATTGTGGGTCACTTATTTTGAATGAAAAAATATATAAATGAAAAGATATGTAAAATTTATATACATGTACATATAAAGCACACCTCATTAATTAATTAAATAATTTTTGTTTACAGTTCCACACAGTGCAATATACTTTGTATGAAGAGTCTACTGAAGATTTTACAAACCCACACAATCTATAAAGATGTTTTCCGAGACGTTGGAATGTTAGAAGTGATGATCACATGTTTACACAGATATGCTGCTCTGTTGAAAACTCCAGATAATGATACAGGTAAATGTTTACTACAAATTACATTTTAAAGAGTTTATGCTTATTAGAATTAACATTTGTTCCAGATAAAATTACGAGATTTTAATTGATGTTGATAACATTATTTCTCAGATTACTAAGCATATAGGTTGCATTTCTGTAAATATGGACAATGCATTTTCCCATAGGAACTCCCTTTACGGCTAAAACTGTACCACTGTACTATGAGGTTTTGAAAAAATCATATCCTAGAATAGAAAGTTCATATGCACTACTATTTTTTTCAAAGGTCAAAATGTAGGGCTGTGCGGCATATTTTCAACGTTCGTATGCCCCAAAATTCTAAGAGTTTAAACTAACACTAAATTTCTTAACTATTCCTACCTCGACTGTAGGTTTACTATAGATTTCAATATAAACAATATTCACATGTATATTTTCTGGTAACTTTTCCAAGTTATGTCTTGATAAGATGCAACCTACAGATCAGAACTGGGAACCAGTATGTAAACAAAATTAATTTTCTATGAATATTCTAAATCTCCCCAAAAGAGGTGTGGTTTGAGAAACAGCTGTAATTACAAAGTGCAATCTTTAGAGATTTTGAAAATTATTTTCTTTAAATCATCAATAAATTAAAGAAAGAAACTTGTGAAAAGCATGAATACAAAAAAAAAAATAAAATCCAAATTTTGAGTCAATTGAATATAGATGCTTTGAAACACAACAAGAGCATTCTATTACCCATGCGTAAGAATTAAATTTAATTTCTGTAATGATTAAAATGTGTATTTGATGAATAAAATCAATAAAGGCAAAATTTTATATCTTTACAAATAATCCTTTGCAAACCATCTTATGATCAGAATTTATTATTTTATTTTTGTATAAAACAGTAGGACAATAAAAGCCATTATATTCCAAAGAATATGGATTAGACAAATTAAATTATGCAAAATAATCAACAAGTAATACATGCTAAAATAACTCTTGATTACTATACAACTATTATACAACGAACATTAATAATTGTATTTAATTATAGTAGAATCAGAGCCAATTGATGCTGACCAACAAGAATTAGGATCTCTGGTCATGGAGTGTCTGACAGCTCTTCTGAGTGGAAATAGTAAAAATGCTGGTGAGTCATGGCTAAACATTTATTTTAATGTTATGAAAAAAGTCACAACCTTTATTAATACTTTCATCTTCAAAACACTGAACAAAAGAAAGCTTTGCATATTTGTTTACTTCGTGTAGGGCTAATCAGTTTCATTGAATTAACTAAGTCTTAGATATTTCAGTGCTTAATGTTATAGTTATATTTCTGATTTGAAACAAAACTTTTAAAATTAACACTACTTTATATTGTCAGAGAATGCCATTCATGTTCAAAAGTGATGACAAGTCACATGTGTAAGTAATTATATTGATTATAGCTGTTTGTGTAAATAAAAAAAGCTCTGTTTTCTAATATTGATTTTCTTTTTATACGACCGCAAAAATTTTAATTTTTCGTCGTATATTGCTATCACGTTGGCGTAGTCGTCCTGCGTCGTCGTCGTTGTCCGAATACTTTTAGTTTTTCGCACTCTAATTTAAGTAAAAATGAATAGAAATCTATGAAATTTTAACACAAGGTTTATAACCACAAAAGGAAGGTTGGGATTAATTTTGGGAGTTTTGGTCCCAAAATTTTAGGAATTAGGGGCCAAAAAGGGCCCAAATAAGCATTTTCTTGGTTTTCGCACTATAACTTTAGTTTAAGTAAATCGAAATCTATGAAATTTTGACACAAGGTTTATGACCACAAAAGGAAGGTTGGGATTGATTTTGGGAGTTGAGGTCTGAACAGTTTAGGAATAAGGGGCCAAAAAAGGGCCCAAATAAGCATTAATCTTGGTTTTCGCACAATAACTTTAGTATAAGTGAAGAGAAATCAATGAAATTTAAACACAAGGTTTATGACCACAAAAGGAAGGTTGGGATTGATTTTGGGAGTTGAGGTCTGAACAGTTTAGGAATTAGGGGCCAAAAAGGGGCCCAAGTAAGCATTATTCTTGGTTTTCGCACCATAACTTTAGTATAAGTAAATAGAAATCTTTGAAATTTAAACACAAGGTTTATGACCATAAAAGGAAGGTTGGGTTTGATTTTGGGAGTTTTGGTCCAAACAGGTTTTTAGGAATAAGAGGCCCAAAGGGTCCAAAATTGAACTTTGTTTGATTTCATAAAAAATTGAATAATTGGGGTTCTTTGATATGCCGGATCTAACTGTGTATGTAGATTCTTAATTTTTGGTCCCGTTTTCCAATTGGTCTACATTAAGGTCCAAAGGGTCCAAAATTAAACTTAGTTTGATTTTAACAAAAATTGAATCCTTGGGGTTCTTTGATATGCTGAATCTAAAAATGTACTTAGATTTTTGATTATTGGCCCAGTTTTCAAGTTGGTCCAAATCGGGGTCCAAAATTAAACTTTGTTTGATTTCATCAAAAATTGAATAATTGGGGTTCTTTGATATACCAAATCTAACTGTGTATGTAGATTCTTAATTTTAAGTCCCGTTTTCAAATTGGTCTACATTAAATACCAAAGGGTCCAAAATTAAACTAAGTTTGATTTTAATAATAATTGAATTCTTTGGCTTTTTTGATATGCTGAATTTAATCATGTACTTAGATTTTTGATTATGGGCCCAGTTTTCAAGTTGGTTCAAATCAGGATCCAAAATTATTATATTAAGTATTGTGCAATAGCAAGAAATTTTCAATTGTACAGTATTCAGCAATAGCAAGAAATCTTCAATTGCACAGTATTGTGCAATAGCAAAAAATGTTCAATTGCACAGTATTGTGCAATAGCAAGAAATCTTCAATTGCACAGTATTGTGCAATAGCAAATATTTTCAATTGCACAGTATTGCGCAATAGCAAGAAATATCTAATTGCACAATATTGTGCAATAGCAAGAAATTTTCAATTGATTGGAGTTATCTTTCTTTGTCCAGAATAGTAGTTGAATCAACTTAAATCATTGTTTTATACAATGCACAATGGATATTCACTTTTACTACCAACTGATAAATTAAAACACTCTTTACCATTCAGTGATAACAAGCACTTTTTGTTACATTTTAATATTTTATGATGTATTTAAATGAGTAGTTATTGTTGCAAACTCCATTAGAAATTTGAATTTTGAGATCAGTTTTGAATAAAGGGAAAGGGGGATGTGAAAAAAATGGTGGGGGGGGGGGGGGGGTTTAATTTTTCTCATTTCAGATTTCATAAATAAATTTCTTCAAACATTTTTTTGAGAGGATTAATATTCAACAGCATAGTGATTGCTCAAAGACAAAAAAAATATTTTAAGTTCATTAGACCACATTCATTCTGTGTCCAAAACCTATGCTGTGTCAACTATTTAATCACAATCCAAATTTAGAGCTGAATCCAGCTTGAATGTTGTGTCCATACTTGCCCCAACCGTTCAGGGTTCAACCTATGCGGTCGTATAAAGCTGCGCCCTGCGGAGCATCTGGTCTTTAGATTATAATGTTCTTGAACTGCTTTATAAGATGACTTATTTTATTTCAACTTTATTGAATTTCAGATGTTTTTAGAGAGTGTGGTGGTGCTCGCTGTGCTCATACCATGATTCCACATAAGCAGTGTCGTCATCAGACTTTAAATATTGTACAACAACTAGTGCTGTCCCCTGGTGGTGATGATGACATGGGAACATTACTTGGTCTGATGCATTCTTCACCAGTGTTGTCACTTCAACTTAAAACACATATTCTAAAGGTAACTTTTAAAAAAAGATATCCAATAATAAAATTGAGAATGGAAATGGGGAATGTGCCAAAGAGACAACAACCCGACCATAGAAAAAAACAACAGCAGAAGGTCACCAACAAGTCTTCAATGTAGCGAGAAATTCCCGCAATGTATAGAATAAAAGCAAGGAAAAATATAGAAGATTTCATTTGAATAAGATTTTCTATAAAAAAAAATACTATTCTAAATCAAAGAAATATATTCCTGTCTTCTGTATTTATTTCCCACTTATTCTCAGCAAAAAGGCACTGATATTGATGTTTACATGTCTATCTTTTGTTATAATTTCTTAAACTGAAACACTGAACTATATTTTTTTTTTACAAATCTGAGATATCTCAAAATTATAATTTTTACAGTAATTCTATTGTAATTGTTTCACCAAAAACATTATGTTTTAGGCACTGCTGAATGTATTGCGAGAAAGCCACAGATCAAGAACAGTATTCCGTAGAGTAGGAGGCTTTGTGTATGTCATGTCTGTCTTAGTATCTATGGAAGGTTGTTTATGTGATCCACCTAAAGTACCCTGGGATCAAGGTAAATCTCAGTTAAAGTTAAGGTTTCCCTTTTTATGCCCCATTTATGGGCATTATGTTTTCTGGTCTGTGCTTCCGTCTGTTCGTTCGTTCGTCCGTTCGTCCGTCTGTCCCATGTCAGGTTAAAGTTTTTGGTCGAGGTAGTTTTTGATGAAGTTGAATTCCAATCAACTTGAAACTTAGTATATATGTTCTGTATGATATGATCTTTCTAATTTTAATTCCAAATTAGAGATTTAACCCCATTTTCACGGTCCACTGAACATAGAAAATGATAGTGCGGATGGGGCATCCGTGTACTGGGGACACATTCTTGTTCTTTTATATATATATTGTAAAAGTGGATATTTATTCAAATTTTATTTTCTGAGTACGATACATAAACGTTTGGTGTGGTTATTAAATTCATGAGGATTTACACTTACTAAGTATAAACTAAGATAAACTATAATGTTTATTTCCTTGTCTTATATGATTGGATTATTGAATGTTTCAGTAAGAAGAGTAGATGTATTAAGTATGTTAAAGACAGTGTTCAGTACTATAACTGTAGCCATGAGATATGAACCTGCTAATGCCAAATTCTTTGAGACTGAGGTATGTATTAAGTAAGCTGAAGACAGTTTTTTCAGTACTCTAACTGTGTGACAAATACAACAATAATGATTCTGGACATCAGCTTTATACAACTGCTTAACTATGTGAGCTTACACTTTGTTGACTTGCATTGTCGAAGTTGTCATCTATATTGTCAAACTTACATAATATATTATACCCTATTGTCTTAACATTTTTCAGTCTGTGGCAATTTAATCAAGATGACCACTAGGGCTGGTATGACACAAACATTTTGTCAATTTTGGTGTTCTAAATTTTTTAGTTTGATTTGACATAATTGAAATCATAAAATGTATTATACATTATTTTTACATTTTATTTTATAACAGGTAAGATATGATAGTCTGACAGAAGCAGTAAGATTACTAGGTTGTTTCTCCTCCACAATAGATATACAACCATCTGGTGAAGTGACGGAAGCAGAAGAACAAAAGCTACTGTTTGAAGATGTATTTGTAAATACTAAAGAAACTAAGTAAGTATTTAATTATTAAGTCCGTATCTTATGATTAGGGGTATTTTAGAATCATGTTAGGGGTTATATCACATCAATGTTGCACACATAATCAAGCGTTGTGGGTTATGGATTAAAGATTTCCTACAGTTTTAATTTTATTGGCTGTTCCTGAAAGAAAAAAAATGGAGGGTTGGGATGCATCTTTTTCACACCCACAACCCATTCATATTTAATAAGGTACCTAATTATAGAAATGGGAAGTAGTTGTATGATTGCAAATGAGATAACTCTCCACCAAAGACCAACTATATTTTACTTTTATACTTGATCAGTAATTTGATTCACTTACAAGATTTTAGATACATTTAATACATTATTATTTTTTGTACCTGTTAACTTTGCCACCAATCAAACAACTTTTCCTGATAAAATGGTACAAACATTCTTGTATACAGACATTATCATGGCAACTTTATAAATTTTATAGCTATAAATACGTTACCATCATAAATTCTGAGTGTAACCCCAATTGCGTCATAGGTCAGATGGAAAATCCCAACTAAAAATAAACGTACTCTCACTGGTCCGGACATATACCCCTGTTTGCCCATATTCTTCCATTCAATTTCCATCTGCGACATCGGTCACACGTGCACATCAAGTTTTACAGATTCAACAGAGAAGTGTTTAGTTTTTTGAATAGCTTAATTGCTTTTCATATATATTGTGTATTTTATTGGAAATATATTCCCTTGTTTTGTTTAAATTTCTAAACAAATTATTTGTGTTTTTGACTAAAGTAAAATTTATTATGGACTTTAATTTGAATAGTCCGTATGTAAGTATTCCTGGTTCGGACTATCTCTTAGATGGGTCACTACCTTTAAGTCCCCCCCAAACTACCAGTACATTGACCGGAGTTTCGACAACGGTGTCTGGTATTGCTACCTATCCGACCCTTTCACAAGGTTCGGCCATGCATTTTGGGGGGGTACCTACGTCAACTTCGGTGACTCATACTTTATCTAGGTCTGTTAATTCAGCGGGTACTATTAGTTCTGTCCCAGGTACAGCTATGGGCTTGAACTTGCCAGGTTCTAGACCCCCATTATCCTATTGTGGGTATATGCTTCCCAACACGGGCACACAACCTTTACCCTCATGGTCTCAGCCACCTTGGCCACAGTCTTACCCTTATGGTGGGTTTATGCCAAACCAACCTGGTTTTTGGCCTTATAGGGACAATTTCTATGGTCCCCCTTCTGGGGTAGCTACTGCACCACCTTTAGCTCCTGCTCTACCCGTAGCAGTATCTTTGACTTCTGCAGTAGCTCCTTCTACCACCGTACCTGACTCTCAAGCTTCTAGTTCTTCTCATGGTACTCGGGTTTCTGATCATGCATCACCTTTGGATGGTTTACAGAAGTTACTTTTAGACTTTGGTGAGTCTTTCAAGGCTGAATTTAGTACTCTATCCAGTCGTATGACTCTACTGGAAAATAGAGTTTCTTCTCATCAACCTTCTCCAGCTAAGTCTGTAGAATGTGATGAGAGGGAGGATGACGAGCTTTCTGTTTCCCCTGGGAGTCATGAAAGGGCTTTCCTCACTGATGAGGATGTTGAAAGTTCTTCTTCTCCCAAGGTATCGAAGACGGCCCCTGAGCCTTCTTCTAAGTCAGCTCAACAACCTCCCACCAAGGAGACTGAGGATCCTCCTTCCTTGAAGGATCTTAGGGATAAGGTGTATACCTTGATGAGGGATGAAGCACATATCCCTTTTCTCTCTCCTTCCAAGCCGAAGAAACCTTCTTCAACTTTTGAAGCTTCCTGTGGTATTTCTCAGGATACTGTTACTTCTCACAATTCTTTTCCTGAATCTGGCCATATGACTTTTGCTTTACAATTTATTAATGAAGGTATCGCTAATTCTGCTAGTGAAAAGGTTGCTAATAACAATATCTCAGGATTTGGAATGTCATCCTTTTCTGATCAGGTTAAGTACAAGGATTTTGATATCTTTGATTCTTCACTGGGTAGACTTGTTCCCACTTGTGACAAATCTATGTCATCTTTATTGGGAAAAAAGCCAGTAGATGGTCTTCGTCTCACTCAACCTGTTTGGTCAAAGACTGAGAATCTCCTTCGTAGTGCTTCTCAAGTTCTTGGCACAGCCGAACATTTTCTAGCTGCAACCGGACATTTGCTTAACAGCGAAGATTCGGTTGTTCCAGCAGAAGTACGATCCTTCTTACTTCAACTGGATAAAGCTTTAGGTTCATCTCAGTTGCTTTTAATGGGTTCTATTGCTAATTGCACCCTATCTAAAAGAGCAGAGTTTCTTGAAAACATTTCTATCGCTGAGCCTTTGAAAGATTCTTTACTGAAATCTCCACTCTCTGACAAGATGTTTGGTTTACCCTTACAGCGGGTTCAAGAGGAACTCAGCAAAAACCCTCCTCCAGTCAAAGTTAGTGTACAAGTTACTAATGGCAAGAGGTCGGTTAATGCTACATCTAGTTCTAATAGTACTTCTGCTTCAGGTGGTCCCCCTTCTTCTGCTAAGAAAAGGAAGAATAACTACGGCAAACCGCAGAACAAACCCAATAACTCAGGAAAAAGCTCAGGTAAGCCTTCTGGTGGTTTTAAGGGTTCCAAGAAACCTGGGTCTAGTACCTAGGTTCTTGCCCCCTCGTACGTTATTGACAGCTTCCCCAGGGGAAAATTTACAACAAGTTCCTCAAAAATCAATACCAGTAGGGGGGAGGTTAAGTTTTTTCCTAAATCAGTGGAAGAAAATTACCTCAGACTGTTATGTGCTGTCAATAATTCGAGGGGGATTAACACTTCAGTTCAAGAACCCACCTCCTCTATCTGCAGTTCCAATAAGTTTGTCTCATACACAAGACCCAGTCAAGTGTCAACTTCTATCAGTAGAAGTGGACACTATGTTACAAAAAGCTGCAATAGAGGAGGTGTCGATCTTAACTCTGTCTCCGGGATTTTATTCCCGTCTTTTTCTGGTTCCAAAGAAGACTGGAGGAATGAGGCCAGTCATAGACCTATCTATTCTGAACAAATTTCTTATTGTTCCCCACTTCAAAATGGAAACAAACAGATCCATCAGGGCTTCAATCCTTCCAGGAATGTGGACTACTTCTCTGGATCTTTCAGACGCGTATTTCCACATTCCCATTTCCAAAACTTACAGGAAATACCTTCGCTTCGTTTGGAACAACAAAGTTTTCCAGTTCAAGGCTCTCCCTTTTGGCCTGTCTACAGCCCCTTTGGCTTTTACCAAAATCATGCAGGCAGCTATAGCTCACCTACATTCCCTGTCTATTCAGATTCATTCCTATCTGGACGATTCCCTTCTCAAGGAATTTTGCCCAATCAAATTGAGGGTTCAGACAGACTTGGTCATCAATTGTTTTCTGTCCCTAGGCTTCCTTATCTCTTGGAAAAAGTCAGAGATAATTCCGTCTCAAGACTTTGTTTTCCTGGGAGAACATTTCCTAACCAGTGTAGGCCTAGTCCTCCCACCAGAGGAGAAATTTACAAAACTATGTCAGAAAATACTTTTATTCCTGACGGTTCAATCAGTCACAGCACGTCAATTCTTGCAACTTCTGGGTCTATTGAACTCTCTGGCAGATGTAATTCCATTGGGACGACTTCACATTCGTCCGCTTCAGTTTTATCTGCACAAGTTATGGATTGCAGCTTCACAAGAATGGGAAGCATTGATTCCAATCACTCAGCCTTTATTTCCACACCTTCAATGGTGGTTAGTACGGGAAAATGTAATGAGGGGCCTATGTCTGTCCCCTCAAGTTCCCAGTCTAACATTATTCACAGATGCCTCCACCCTCGGTTGGGGAGCATATCTGGAGGGGCTTACAATCTCGGGAGTCTGGAGTCCAGATCTTTTGGAAGAGCATATCAATGTATTGGAAATGAAAGCAGTTCTGTTTGCACTGAATCATTTCCAAATGTCTCTAAAGAATCAGTCTGTCATTCTGGCCACGGACAACACAACAGTTGTAGCTTATCTCAAGAATCAGGGAGGAACTCATTCACCTTCTCTTTATCAGATAGCCAGAGACATTCTCCTTCTGTGTTTTCAACTCCAGGTTCATCTAGTGGTGAGACATATTGCGGGGCACCTCAATATTCTAGCCGACACTCTATCCAGATCCCTTGCTCCAGTAAACACGGAGTGGGAACTACTTCAAGTAGTTTTCAAAGCTGTGACTCTTCATTGGGGGTCACCTCAGATAGATCTGTTTGCGACCAGTCTCAATCACAAACTTCTAACATTTGTGTCTCCGGTTCCAGATCCAAAATCTTTTGCGGTAGACGCAATGAGCCTATCTTGGAAAGGAATGTTCGGGTACGCCTTCCCTCCTTTCAGGTTTCTCTCCCCAGTACTTCAGAAAATAGCAGGGGAAAATTGCAAGATCATAGTTATTGCTCCAGCATGGCCAAAACAGTCTTGGTTTCCAGACCTTCTGCGCCTATCATGTGCTTGTCCTCTGGTTCTACCTCTGAGACCAGACCTTCTGTCTCAAATCAAGGGCAAGGTTCTTTATCAAAATCCAGAAAAACTTCAACTACACGCCTGGCTTCTCTCAGGGTTAGCCTCAGAAAGAGAGGTTTTTCTGAAGGAGCAACCAAGCATCTCACAAAGTCTGTCAGAGACTCCACTAGCATTGTCTATGATGCAAAATGGTCAATCTTCTCAGATTGGTGTAGTGAGCGGGAAATTGATCCTTTCCAAGTCACTGTACAACAATTAGCAGACTTTCTAGTTTTTCTTTTTGAATCCAAAGGATTATGTCCCTCTACTATTAAGGGATATAGATCAGCTATCTCAAGAACTATTCATATTTCTGGTGGCCCAGATTTTGGAATCAATGAGCATATTTCTCTTTTGGTTCGTAGTTTTAGTCTTGAAAGACCAAGACAAAAAACTTTAGTTCCTAAGTGGGACCTTGGACTAGTTTTATCCTTTTTAAAACTTCCTCCTTTTGAACCAGCAGAAACAATAGATTTAAGGTTTCTTTCCTATAAATGCTGTTTTCTTTTAGCTTTGGCTTCTGGACGGAGAAGGAGTGAAATCCATGCCTTCTCTATTTCTGATGCTTGCCTTCGATTTAACAGGGATAAATCTTCTGTTACTCTTTTAACGGATCCTGCTTTTTTGGCAAAGAATCAGATTCCAGATAAGGGTGCAGAACCAGTTGTGATTCCTGCACTCCCTAGCGATTCTATTTCTGTACTTTTATGTCCAGTAAGAATCCTATCTATTTATCTGGAAAGAACGTGTAGTTTACGTTCTGTTTCTAACTCAAGACTCTTTATTCCTATTAAAAAAGGAATCTCAGATCTTTCTGTTAAAACTATTTCTACTTGGATATGCAAATGCATATCTTTAGCTTATGGTTCTTCTAAGGCAGAACTTTTAAATAGTTTTAATGTTAAAGCTCATGATGTTAGGGGTATCTCTACATCCTGGGCTCTGTTTAACAGTGCATCTCTAGAAGAGGTACTGTCTGCAGGTTTCTGGAGAAATGAGAACTCTTTTTTATCTCACTACCTCCAATCTATGGCTACTTTTGCCGAAAGTTTATACTCTCTTGGACCTATAGTTTCAGCACAAAGATTGAACTTTCCTCCTGTTTCTTCTGTTACAGGGGATTCAGCTTTACGTTAGATTCTGTTACTCAGAATTTATGATGGTAACGTATTTATAGCTATAAAATATTCAAATTTTAAAGTAAATTTGGATTTTATTAGATAAATACTTACCATCATAAATTATAGGTCCCACCCACCTCCCCTTCATCCCCTTTCCTTATGTTTCTGTCTTGAGGAAATTGAATGGAAGAATATGGGCAAACAGGGGTATATGTCCGGACCAGTGAGAGTACGTTTATTTTTAGTTGGGATTTTCCATCTGACCTATGACGCAATTGGGGTTACACTCAGAATTTATGATGGTAAGTATTTATCTAATAAAATCCAAATTTACTTTAAAATTTGAATAATTTATACACTCAATGGCTCAGTGCATTTTCACAGCTCAAATAAAAAACAATGAAATTTGAAATTAAATTAAGGCTCTGCCTATCTGAAATCTTTTCTTTTACAGGGATTACAATGGCATTCCCATGACACTGTTATCTGCTTGTGTAATGTTAAAGTACTTGTACAACATGGCTCAGGATATCTTTGATAAGTAAGTGTTTTTAGTTTGCTAATAATTATAGATAGTCTGTGTGACTTGATACCTTAAACTGCAGCTAAATATGCCAAAATAGAAGAGCAGTGTTTAACCTTGAAAATTCATAATTATTGGTTAAACAGTCTGATTTAAAAGTGTATAGGAATATCAGAAAAATAATTTCATTATATCTTTCAAAAGTTAAAATATCTTTGTTTGAGATCATAGATAACAAGTTGTTGTCTCTTTGACACATTCACCATTTCCATTCTCAATTTTATCTACATTTTAGACCAACATCTAGCCAAGCTAAGACAGATTCCCCATCATTAAAGAGGTTTACAATGATTTATAATAGAGATAGTAGTGGTTCTCCCCAGTCCTCACCCAAACAGAAGCGGGCCAGTACAGGAAGTATACCAGAGGCATCACATGTCAGTGCAGATCAAATTATTGTACATCCTGGTGCTGTCTTGTCTTTGTTCCACCTACTACCTGCCATAGAACATGATGATGACAAAAAGGTCAGTACTTGATTAAAACCTTGATAAATGTTAGTTTAACATAAGAATAAAATGTGGTATGAGTGCCAATGAGACAACTCTCTATCCAAGTGACAATGTATTAAAAGTTTTCAATTATAGGTCAAAGTACGGCCTTCAACACAGAGACTTGGCTCACCCCAAACAGCAAGCTATAAAGGGCCCTAAAATGACTGGTGTAGAAGAATTCAAACAGGAAAACCAATGGTCAAATCTATAAAAAAAAAAACAACCACAAAACTCTTATGAACCATACCAATAAATAACAATCACTGAACAACAGGCTCCTGATGTAGGACAGGTACATAAAAATGCAACATGTCTTTTCCATCATGTCCATATTGTATGTTAGTACATGTATCCACACACTTCCATTTAAATTGGTTTTCATGTATTGAAACTAATTCTGTGATCTTAAGATAGCTCATTAAGAGTAGCCATGGAAGTCAGGGGTTTAATCCTCAGCTGAGTCAAACCAGAGACTTGGTTCTTAAACTTTTTATACGACCGCAAAATTTGAAAAATTTTTCTTCGTATATTGCTATCACGTTGGCGTCGTCGTCGTCGTCGTCCGAATACTTTTAGTTTTCGCACTCTAACTTTAATAAAAGTGAATGGAAATCTATGAAATTTTAACACAAGGTTTATGACTACAAAAGGAAGGTTGGTATTGATTTTGGGAGTTTTGGTCCCAACAGTTTAGGAATTAGGGGCCAAAAAGGGCCCAAATAAGCATTTTCTTGGTTTTCGCACTATAACTTTAGTTTAAGTTAATAGAAATCTATGAAATTTTGACACAAGGTTTATGACCACAAAAGAACGGTTGGGATTGATTTTGGGAGTTTTGGTTTCAACAGTTTAGGAATTAGGGGCCAAAAAAGGGCCCAAATAAGCATTATTTTTGGTTTTCGCACAATAACTTTAGTTTAAGTGAATAGAAATCAATGAAATTTAAACACAATGTTAATGACTACAAAAGGAAGGTTGGTATTGATTTTGGGAGTTTAGGTCCCAACAGTTTAGGAATTAGGGGCCAAAAAGGGACCCAAATAAGCATTTTTCTTGGTTTTCGCACCATAACGTTAGTATAAGTAAATAGAAATCTATGAAATTTAAACACAAGGTTTATTACCATAAAAGGAAGGTTGGTATTGATTTTGGGAGTTTTGGTCCCAACAGAATAAGGGGCCCAAAGGGTCCAAAATTAAACTTTGTTTGATTTCATCAAAATTGAATAATTGGGGTTCATTGATATGCCGAATCTAACTATGTATGTAGATTCTTAATTTTTGGTCCAGTTTTCAAATTGGTCTACATTAAGGTCCACAGGGTCCAAAATTAAACTTAGTTTGATTTTAACAAAAATTGAATCCTTGGGGTTCTTTGATATGCTGAATTTAAAAATGTACTTAGATTTTTAATTATTGGCCTAGTTTTCAAGTTGGTCCAAATGGGGGTCCAAAATTAAACTTTGTTTGATTTCATCAAAAATTGAATAAATGGGTTCTTTGATATGCCAAATCTAACTGTGTATGTAGATTCTTAATTTTTGGTCCAGTTTTCAAATTGGTCTACATTATAAGGTCCAAAGGGTCCAAAATTAAACTAAGTTTGATTTTAACAAAAATTAAATTCTTGGGCTTATTTGATATGCTTTATCTAAATATGTACTTTGATTTTTGATTATGGGCCCAGTTTTCAAATTGGTCCAAATCAGGATTCCATATCAAGTATTGTGCAATAGCAAGAAATTTTCAATTGCACAGTTTTGCACAATAGCAAGAAATATCTAATTGCACAATATTGTGCAATAACAATTAATTTTCAATTGGAGTTATCTTTCTTTGTATAGAATAGTAGTTGATAATATATGTTGGAAATTTGCCAGACATGACTATGATGTCATTTTCTATTTTTATTTGCCAATAACTTTATGTAAATAACTACATTGGAAATTTGCCAATATTAAATGTTGCTGATGAAGCTTTTTTTCCTTATCTTATCTAAAATGTTTTTAGATAATGTATGTTGGACATTTGCCAGACATGACTATGATGTCATTTTCTATTTTTATTTGCCAATAACTTTATGTAAATAACTTCATTGGAAATTTGCCAATATAAAATGTTGCTGATGAAGTTTTTTTTATTGTTTTATACAATAAACAATGTATATTCACTTTTACTACCAACCAATCTTTACCATTCAGTGATAACAAGCACTTTATTTTACATTTTAATATTTTATGATGTATTTAAAAGAGTAGTTATTGTTGCAAACTCCATTAGAAATTTGAATTGATATCAGTTTTGGAAAAAGGGAAACGGGGATGTAAAAAAAAAGGGGGGGGTTTAAATTTTTCTCATTTCAGATTTCATAAATAAAAACAAAATTTCTTCAAACATTTTTTTGAGGTGATTAATATTCAACAGCATAGTGAATTGCTCAAAGGCAAAAAAAAAAAAGTTCATTAGACCACATTCATTCTGTGTCAGAAACCTATGCTGTGTCAACTATTTAATTTTAGATTTAAAAAGTTTGAAGAAGAAATCTTTAATTGATTTGTAAAATCTTGACATTTGTTTTGTGTAAAAAAAACCCATGTAATGGCAAAAATTTGATCACAATCCAAATTCAGAGCTGTATCACGCTTGAATGTTTTGTCCATACTTTCCCCAACTGTTCAGGGTTCGACCTCTGCGGTCGTATAAAGCTGCGCCCTGCGGAGCACCTGGTTAATCATGTAGTATAATATAGCATTTTTGTTTCAATTTTATAATGTCTATGTAGCCTCAAACTTGTGTTACATAAAATTTCATCTACTTTATTATCTTTTATATCCCAGTTGACATAAATATGAGTCAAAACCTTACTCACAAATTATTATTTCCATTATAGCCTGCCCTAGCCCTCCAAATCAATACAGCAGAACTATTGAAAAGTCTGTTACACACAGAGAGGAACCAACAGATAATGTGTGAATATGGATATCCTCATGAACTTTTGAGTCATGGATATATAGCACTAGCTGATGAGACACACCCACTCCATCCTTCACTCAGATCTATGTTTGAAAGGCTGGCATCACAATCTCTAACACCTAGAGACTTGAGGTATTGTAGACATCAATGAAGAGATCAATAGTTTATAGAATAAGGTTTTAAGATTGTAAAATGTAAAACTTGGTATCAAAACCTACAAATTGGGAATTTAAGAATACATAAACATAATATTTTTTTTTCTTTTATTTGTTAAATTTTAAATGAGATCAGTTTTTGGTATGTGTAGGCATAAATTGTTCAAATTTGCATATGAAGAAAATCTATTGCCCTGATGAGATATTTCTACATGATATAGATGTTTCATATAGTCAAACTGGTGTGAAACAAAATTTAGTGTGGTTTAAAAAATGAATTCAGTTAAATTAGAACATCAGACTCATTAGTGTTTATGTTTAATTTTTTCAGAGATTTTTTACGATTGGGATCTCCATTGAATTGTCGGCCTATGGACAATGACTATGATATAGGTTCTAACAATTGGAGTTGTAACTGGCCAGTCAGTAGGGCCTCTAGTGTTGAGGAAAGAAAAACACCTGTTGAGGTAGAAAGAAAACTGAAAACTGCTGGTGAAGCTGTACCATTGACCAGAGTCAAATGTTTAGTTTCAATGACAACACCTAAAGATGCCAGAATGCACGGATCAGCAGTGACACCATCGTTTGTAGAGTTTGATATGACAGCTGAGGGATTTGGATGTCTATATTTACCCAGTATAGCCCCCCAGGGACCTCCAACCCCATCTGTAGTCAGTGGTGTAGTTGGAGGTAATGATCCTGCAGTTATAGGAGGAATTGGAACAGGTATTGCTTTCACTCTAAAATAACAAAAATAGGAGCAGAATACCTATCAGTGGCAAACATCCTACTTTAATCAGATTTTTTTTAAAAACCTGCCTTCCTATGCTTGAAACACATGTAGTTAAGGATGTACTTAGGTGAGGTTAGGTAAAAGTTAATAAATTAAGAAGTTAAAATTGATACTATAAGCTGGTAGAGCATCAATTAAGGATAAAAGTAAGCTAAAAATATTGATAGGTCACTTCCTTTTCGAGATAATTGAGATTTAAAATATGGCGGGAAAAGGCTGACTCCGACTTTTACCTTATATTTGCATTGATATTATTGGCTGAAATATTTACATTACAAAACATAAATCCTATAAGTTCATACATTGTAAATTCTAAAATTGTTGTGAGGTTTTTCTAAATGAAATAATGTGACTGATTGAGTATTGCAACAGTAAGAACTCACATTCTAATATCGAATAGATACATCTGAACTCAGCTTTTCCAAAAATTACAATAATTAATCTGCATTATTGTCCTTTCTTAAAAAATCGCAATAACACATGCACACACTAGATTAGAAATTACAAAAGATTATAAGCTAACTTAAAATGGTAATTTACTCAGAATATAATGAAAACACAATGTCTTTCTTGTTATGTTATTTTTGAAATTTGTTTTTCGTTTTGTAGGAGAAAGAGTATTTCCACCCCAGGCAGGGATGACATTTTCCACATGGTTTTGTGTAGATAAGTTCAGTAGTAGGTCAGATCCACATCCAGTCAGACTTCTTACACTAGTCAGGAATTTACAGGGTAGAGAAGAAAATTTGATATGTCTCAGTGTTATATTGACATCTAGGGAAAGGGCATTGATAGTGTCAACGGAGGAACATTTGTTACCTAATACAGGTAAGATCTATGGAATATATCTTGTTAATAGTAGCTAAACATGTATACTATTAGAAAGAATAATGTGTGTGTAAAAATCAATATGTTGAAGAGACAGCAAGAAAAACATGTAATTTGAAAAATATAATGTGCATTGATCGATTCAATATTCTGTAAGATTCACCAATAGCTATATATGAACTTTCTTTTGCAGTTGATTATCTTGGGCTTAGAGTTAAAACTTACTTTTACTAAGACAGCAGTAGCAAAATATGACATCAACATCAAATTCTAAATGGACAAAACATCTTTTGAAGTTGCAAACTTTATGATTTTATATTATTAACTCCTTTACTTTGTTAGTTACAGGGTCAGAAATAGATGAAGAATTATCTTTAAATGACAATAGAGTGAGATTCTGGTATCCTGAACTAACACAGGAAGGACAGTGGCACCATCTGGTGTTAATATTTCACAGAGCAGGAATAATGAAGAATAGTAGTGTTGGTCTGTTTGTTGATGGTGATCATGTGAATACTCAGAAGGTATCTCAATTAATATTGTTTAAGTAACATACATGCATCTTTCTTTTGAAAAATTATTAGGATTTTTAAAGGATATTGGGTATCTATTCATGATACAAAATCAATGCATGCACAGCAACAACAACAAAAAAACTAACAAAAAGCAAAGGAACAGTGCTTTTTTTGATGTTCTTCATCTCAAAATCACAATGAGGCGTTCTACAAATTCTCCTACTTCACTGCAAGTTTAAGACAGCCCCTAGCACCGGCTTGAGAGGAATTATTTTAAAAAATAATTTGGATAGACTTTTTATATGATTTATGTTTTTTTATTTAAAGAAAACAACCAACTCCTTCTTTTGCATTGTTTTTTGTGTGTGGATATGTAGGGAGGGATGAGGAAACTGTTGTCAAATATATGTGTTGAAGGCCGTACATTGACCTATAATGGTTTACTTTTATAAATTGTTATTTGGATGGAGAGTTGTCTCATTGGCACTCATACCACATCTTCCTATATCTATGTATGGTTGTTGTGTAATTTTCAGCTACACTATGTATCCCCTAACCTTGGAGTTGGAGGAACAGCTAGTCCCACAGCCTTTACCTCAGTTTTTGCTTACATTGGAAGTCCTCCTCAGGTCAGACGTAACTCAAGACTTACTTGGAGACAGGGTCCATGTCATCTTATGGAGGATATAGTCAGCTTCAATGTCATCAGAAATATCTACAACCTTGGACCCATTTATATAGGCAGTTTCCAAGCACCAAATATGGGTAATATGCAGTTATTAGATTACAAATTAAATATGTTTTGAGTTTTGTGACACTATATCACTGTACATGCTCTTACTAAACAATATATTTTCAACAAAAAAAACGTTGTTACTGATTAGTTTTTTCATCAAAGTATGCGTCCAATTGATCAAAAACATGTAAAACATTGTCACTTATTTCTACTGGATGGGTTCTGTATTAGAGGAGATATGTTTAAAACTTGAAACAGGTCTAGCTAAAACACTTATTTCCAGATTGTGATTTAAAAAATTCTTTCAACCATTCATTTGCTTTTAGAAAGGAAACCCTTAAAACACATATTTTATATTTCATAGATGAAGTTGACTTCCAAGGACCATATATCAACGAAGAGAAAGTAATGTATGGGGTACATGCACATACTGTACTGCAAATGACCGTATCAAAGATCAGAAAGGCTTACAACAAAATAGATAGTAAATCTATTGCCAAGCAGGTAACCGCCTTATTTCAATGGTTTAGACTTTTTTTTAAACATTAACTTTATCATAAATTTGATAAATTTTGTATTTTTAAGTTCATTTTTTCAAAATTTACAAACAGAGCTAATGCAGGAATTCGATTATTGTAATTTGAATTAAACAAAAAATGTATGTACACTGCAAATATCACTGATAACTTTGTAATGCCAAAAAACTATCTTAAAAATGAATCTTAGGTTTATCTGAAACTAATATCTTCTTTTATTTATGCATGAAAAGTTCAAACTACTGCCATACAATAACATAAAAGTAAAAGTTATATTGTGTTTTCAGCTAGCCATGTCAGCACATGATAATGCTACACCTATTAGAATCCTGCCAAATTCAGCTGGTCATATGAATGGGCCTGCCAGAAGTCTAGGAGCTATACTGATTGGATATTTAGGTAAGGAAACATAAAACATTAATCATATCATCATTATACAAATGAACTAGACCTTAATGAAACAAAGATATGAGAATTCTGGTTATTGAATTTATATAGTAGATGATAAAATTTTCTTATAAAGGGAAGTAGTCGGTGGTGGGGTGGGTGGAGGGAATGGGAAAGTTTACTTATCATTGCAAACATTGTAATATTAATGCCATTTTAGGACATGTTACAGATTATTATATAATTGTCTGTTACAGGTGTTAGGACATTTTGTCCAAAAGCTGTAGCTAAGATGTTAGAGAATGTGGGTGGAGCCTCTGCATTATTGGGGTTAATTGCCATGGCAACAGATGTAGAAGAGCTGTATGCTGCAGTTAAGGCCCTTGTGTGTGTTGTCAAGAGCAACAAAAACATTTTGAAAGACATGGACAGAATACAAGGATATCAGGTATTCATGTTTAAATTTAGAAGAACACTTGTATTCAATGAGTTATGGTGATGTACATCCACGCTGAAAACTTATTGTAAATATTTTACATTGTTAATTCTGTTCATATTTAATATGACATTCATGTATTTTAAAAACCTTCCCTGAAAAACATCACCTTATTTTATTTTCTTTATTCGATATAAACATATCTTTTTATGCCCAATTTATGGGCATTAGGCCTAAATTAATATATTGTTTGTTTCCCCAATCCCGACCCTGCCGAGCCAGGTGTGGGTAGGTAGGTAGGGAAACAATTTTATTTTTCCAAAAAGCTTGAACATTATCAGACGATCCAGCAAGCCTGTAAATCAGAAATGAATAAAATAATATTTGACTTAGTTTTGACAATAAAATTTTATGAGTAGTACCATTTTTGCAGGGTCGGTCGGGATTGGGGGAAACAAACAATATTTTATTTTAGGCCTTATGTCTTCTGGTCTGTTTGTTCGTCTGTTCGTTCGTCTGTTTGTCCGTCTGTCTGTCCCGTTTCAGGTTAAAGTTTTGGTTAAAGTTTTTGGTAGAGGTAGTTTTTGATGAAGTTGAAGTCCGATCAACTTGAAACTTAGCAAACATGTTCCCTATGATATGATCTTTCTAATTTTAATTCCAAATTAGAGATTTTATCCTATTTTCACGGTCCATTGAACATAGAAAATGATAGTGCGGATGGGGCATCCGTGTACTTGGGACACATTCTTGTTTTCTTTATTTGATATGAAACTTTTATATTGAAGACACTTTCCATGCTTTATAAGAAGAAACAGTATCTATTGAACAGTCATATCTTATTATTTTCTTATTCAATATGCTATTTGTATATTTTAGACACTGTCCATGCTTTATAAGAAGAAACAACACCTATTGAACAGTCATATCTTACACCTGACTTTCTCACTGATTGGTACTGTAGACAGTGGTAAAGAAAGTTCAGTCATTCCCAATAAAAAGGCTTTTGAAGATTTACTCTGTGATTTGGAGGTAAGTTTAATTCTGTGATATTTAAAAGGATTTATTTTCCATTTTATATTGTTTATTTGTTAAACACAATATTATAAACAGGCATCAAATAAAGTTTAAATAGCAGACTGAAACTGAATACAAAATAATCTTATGATTTTGAATAGTGCACTGCAAATCATTTATTAAAGAGATATAGAAAGATGTGGTATGATTGCCAATGAGACAACTCTCCATCAAAGTAACAATTTATAAAAGTAAAGCATTATAAGTCAAAGTAAGGCCTTCAACACAGAGCTTTGGATCACCAGAAACAGCAAGCTATAAAGGGCCCCAAAAATTAAAGCTTGTTTGAAAAAGATTTACATTGACTGCAATTTTGTCAAAATAATCGTACTATTGAATAATTTATACACAGATTGTACTATTATTGTTATTTGAAAAAAAAGATCATACAAGAGAAATTTTTGTGGTAATTATAATTCCTGCATTTCATACTTGTGTATATTGTGTGATAAAATATTTCTTGATTCTCTATACCTTAAGTTTCAAATTTTAAAAAATTCCTTGAATATTTTTTTTTATTATCATCCAATAGGTTTGGCATGAGGCACCATTTGATCTACAGAAATCCCTTTATGAACATTTCTTTGAACTTTTAACTGAATCAAGGTATGTATTTGATAGAACATTTCAGGTGATTTACTCATCTTTTTATAACTTGCATGTGATGGTTGAATGCTTTATTTATCATTCCTTATTTTAAAATGTAATTATATGCTAATTTATCATTGAATTATAAATATATTATAATTATGTCTTATAATTTTTTAATTGCTTTTGATATTGATATTTTGTTGTCCTTGATAATTTTAAATCCTGTTTTTATGCCCCACCTACGATAGTAGAGGGGCATTATGTTTTCTGGTCTGTGCGTCCGTCCGTTCGTCTGTTCGTCCGTTCGTTCGTCCGTCTGTCCCACTTCAGGTTAAAGTTTTTGATGAAACTGAAGTCCAATCAACTTGAAACTTAGTATACATGTGCCCTATGATATGATCTTTCTAATTTAAATGCCAAATTAGAGTTTTGACCCCAATTTTACGGTTCACTGAACATAGAAAACGATATTGCAAATTTCAGGTTAAAGTTTTTGGTCAAGGTAGTTTTTGATAAAGTAGAAGTCCAATCAACTTGAAACTTAGTATACATGTTCCCTTTGATAAGATCATTCTAATTTTAATGCCAAATTAGAGAATTTATTCCAATTTCCCGGTCCACTAAACATAGAAAATGATAGTGCGAGTGGGGCATCCGTGTACTGTGGACACATTCTTGTTAATTAATATTTTGTTGTCCTTTTATGATAGTGGAGAAATATGAGTTAAATTTAGTCAAACCTGTTAAGAAGGTCACCTCTTTTCAGGGAAAACCTGTCTTGTCAGGTTGTTGTCTTCTTGTCTCACTGTAGTTATAACATTTTTAACCTTAATTCAAAGGTCATCTCTCTTTTAAGATCACATTACTTTAGTCCCAATGGTGACCTTTATATACAGGTTTGAATGTAATTCAGTTTCTAATATTGGTATTTAACAAGATTATACTGTAATTTACTGGATTTCTATAAATAGATGCATTGATAATAGGTAAGAAAGAGTTCACCTTTGGTAGTGGTTCACTAACCAGTGTTGACAACATTTTGTACTCTTTATAAGTGTACTGTTTCCTGTTCTTTCAATGTTGTTGAAGTTTTACATGTTTTACTATACAGCTATAAAAGCTAAACTTTATGTTAAGAGTTGCTTTTTATTATTTTAAATTACCAGTATTTAAAACAATGCATGATATATTTCAAATGTTGGTACAATCTATATATTTATCAATCTGCTAATTTATGTGGTCATTTTATTGTATCGTTTTTGTCAATCTGTAGAAGATATATTTTCATATCATCTTGAAAGTATTGTTGAGTGATCCTTATGAAATTTTAACACTGTGTTCCTCCTCTCCACATAGAATGGCATTAATTTTGATGATAGAGGCTAACATATTGTTTTCATTAGTTATGATGTACACACTTTTATTGAATAACATTGACATTTTTTGGATATATACTGTTATCGCACCGCGGGTAAATTATCACGTTGTGATTGGTTTAATGCCGTCACGTGGTGACCCCCTATGAGACCGTAGGGGGGTAGTAAATTTCATAGGGGGTTCATGACGCGTTAATGGTGACGTCATCTATTAATGTTGTTGTGTTTCATTGTTTATTTAAACAAAACGCAGCAGAAAAAGTCTAGCGTGCGATAAATTCGTTATACGGTTAACTACTGACCCCTTACAGATCCATAGAGGGTGAATGAAATCCATAGGGGACTCGGCCTCAGGTTTCACCCTCTATGGATCCGTAGGGGGTCAATAGCGAACCATATAACTTATATTAGAGGTCATAGTCCAAATGAGATATATTAAAATTTTAAAAGTAAAACTGCCCTTTAGAGAGTATTTTACTAAGAAATTATTGATGCTCATATATGAAATAGAATAGTTGGAAAAATCCCTGTTGGGAATTGCATGAAGTTTAATAACAATATTTATATATATAACCTATTATATGCATGAAAAATTTATGCACTAGTTTAAAGAGTATAATTTCTTATGAACCATTGTATTAAATAGATCTGATGAAATATGTTTTTTACTTGCAACTGATCAAATGACAGGCTAGTATAATGGTAGCTGGTAGTTTTGCTCATCCTATAAGTCCTTTCATTTAACGTTATGTTAGCAAAATGAATAGTATGAATTGGACAATAGAAATTACTATGGCGTGGATTGTTGCAGGTTGTATTATCATTTTTCTCTCATCCAGTAAAGAAGTACAATATACAGAAGATGTTCCTATATTGTCATTGTAATACACATTTGTAAAACATTAAAGTCGTATGAAACGAGTGACTGGTGAAAAAAAATGTTTATCCAATTCTTGAACCAATGCATACAAACATCACAAACTTAGTCTTCTGTGAACGAATTTATCATTTTTTTCGCATAAATTTCGTATAATCGTAAAAAAAATATGTCAATTGGTCAGTGTTGTTGTGAAAATATGGCAGCTCATTAGTGGTCGTGTTTAGAAGCCAAAGTTTAATGATTGTCACCTGCTTGTAAACAATTAACAAAAAAGCATGGATATTCAGGTAAGCGGGTACAATAAGATACAGTTTATCATGATGATTGAGCAATGTTAACGTTTGGGTTTCCATTCGCAATTGTGAGTTGTGATCATCAGATTTTTAGGAGAAAAGTCATGCTGCATACGGAAAACACTTCAGTGAATTGTTTGCTGGAAGCAAGCTATTAAAAAAAGTAAACTTCTTCTAAATTTTGACAAACTATAGAATTTTCTTGAGAAAAAAGTATATGTACATAAGTTTTATAATAAAAACCAGCCATTTAGTTATAAAAAACATATGCATATTTTTTTTTTAATTTGAAGTTTCATATGACTTTAACATTATTGTAATTGTATGTTTAAACATGTTTTCTCTAATTTTCAACTGATTTACCTGATGACATCTCACACAATTACACACTCTTTTTGCTATTCATTTAAAAAAGAAAGATAAAGTTTACTCCATATTTCTGATATCAAATTGATTGATGTCTGAGAACTAATTTAATAATCAAGATTTGAATATCATTAGCATACTTATGATGTTGTTGCCAAGAATAGTGGTTTGAACATAGTGTTGTAATTTTTGTGTGGGTATGTCATCGTTCTCTAGCTTTCAGTTATTAAATGATTTTGTCTGGCTATGCATTACTTTTTAAGTTGGGGACTTTTTTAGTAAGATCTTTAGTATTTAGATACATTGTATTAACATATATATAAGGGCAAAAGAGTACAGAATAAAAATTGAGTTATTGCTGGAATCTGTCTTGCATCGACAGTTGGTTGTAATTTCAAAAGTCAATCTTTGTAGACTTAACTACAGCTGTAACATACATAAGTCAAAATACTACTCCTTTGAAATGGGCACAGGACATTTTAACGAATAATTTAGAACTACTTTGGGCATGTAAGCCCAGACATCATATCTCATTTTTGAGCTTGATTAATCCATTCAGCTGTATTTTCAATAGCCCATATTAGAGAAAACATACCTGGTTGAATAATACTTATTATACTAAAATTGTGATCAGTAAGTTATGCTAGCTTAATGTTAAAGTTGATTGCAATTAAAATTTGGTTTCAACAATGTGATGTAAGCTACTGTATATTCATAAGAATGTATCCTTGCCAAAAAATATAAAACAATGTTTGTAGAAGTGTAGAAAATGACTTGCCTATATACTGATATATGGTGATTTTGTGTTACAGTGAACAGATTAGTAATTTCCAATTGATGAGAGACATTGGCTTGGTATCAAGACTATTACACATCCTAAAAGACAACAAACTGACTCAAGCATCAATAGACACAATAACAAGTGTGATACATGTACTCCTACAGAGCCCTCCAGATAATCATTCCTTACTTAGGTGAGTTTGTAGAGAACAGTCCACTAAAACTGTGACACACGCATTGTTACATAGCTTTCCTGGGTATGACCTAAAAACCAACTCATGTGGGATACCTTCAATTCACTACAGGTCATGTTGACATGTCGCAATATAAGCACTAAACCTAGTGGTAACTAATCATGTTAAACAGAAACTCCGATATCATCAGCCATTTAATTAGTGAGTCAGGGTTTAAACACCAAGGCAAGTATGATGCAGAAACTAAAACTATCAGCAATCATAAGTGAATTCATACACTGTAATTAATATAAAACTCCAGCAGTTATAAGCTTTTATTAATACTTAAAAATTCACATGATAGTAAAGTTAAAAAAAGGAGCAATGAAAAGGTTATGCACTTTCTGTGCTTGTTCTTACCTATTTGTAATTATGAAATTTTCAGATTTGGTCAGTTTATTGTATCAACATTACCACAGATGTCTAATTCAGAGAAAAATGTGGCTCTCAATGGACTAAAGGTACCAGCTGAAGAGACACAAGAAGATCGCATATCACTATCAGGTATTTTTAATAAAACTACAATTATACAATATCTGTTTTGTTTTTTTTAAAATCAAAGACAATAAGATTCTAAAAAGTTCTTAACATACTCAACAGAAATCAAAATATTCGGCTGAATAATTATGTATGTGATCAGTTTTGATATTAGCATGAATTAATTTGAAGTGATAAAATTTTTGTTGTAACAAAGCAACTAATTTTTTTTATTGAGGCTAGAATATGCAAAGGAACCCATTCTACCAATCATAATAAATCCCAAATGTTTGTTTATTTACCTCATGGTTTTCTTTTTGACTTTATAGATGATGAACAAGTGTCATCCTACACAATTAAACTAAGGAACATCTGTTTAAATGTGATACACCAGTTGATACTGAACACAGAAGTAGAACCTATACAACTTAATACTCAGTAAGTCTTTAACACAGTTTTTATTATTGCCAATACAGATTTGGGATGGCACATTTGATTCAATGCTTGTCTAATACAATGATCAACTTGTCCTTGAGATTTGGACAAAAATAATTAACTTGTTAAATTAATATAAGCCCTTGTTGCTTGTTTCTGAATCCTATTTGTGAATGTGTTTATAATTGTTTCTGAATCCTATTTGTGAATGTGTTTATAATCATACTTGTATTATTCATAATAAAATATTGTTTACACCAACTCGTTCTTATGGTGTAAAAGGAATGTACATTTGGCCTTTCTATATGCTACATATTGATGCAGATAATATTTTTGTCTTGAAAACGCCATTGTATTAAAATTATATTTGGTATTAGATATAACCACGATATAATAGGTCAAGAACAAGTGAAGTCATATTTTTTTTTCTGTATTACTATTTTTTTCTGTCTGTATTTTCTTGTATTACATTTCTGTCTGCATTATCTTGTATTGCTATAACTATGTACTAGAGACTCAACATGTGAACAGTTCATCTATAGGTTAACTAAATGGTTTGGCATTTGCTTCTGTCCAAATATTTAACATATGCAATGGTCCAATTGTTTATATTACTAATTTTCATACATTCTAGAATGTCAGATGAGATTCAGAAAGTGCTAGGATTTGATTGGTTACTGCTGTTTATGCAAGGTCACATTCACCCTTCAACAGTTGTCAAGGCATCCCTGATCCTACTGACCATGCTACAGAGCCAATCAGCAACACAGAAGTTCAGAGAGGGTAGTCTGGGAGGTGGATGGCTAAAAGGAACAGAACCAGTCCTTAAACAACATGTGGGAGTTATGTTAGGTAAATTGATCTTTATAGTCAACTTTCTATTCTTATTTAACATTACAACTTTGGGTTGATAGTTTTGTTTGCTTCTTCTATGTAGGAATTTCAAGTTTAAAATATAATGTAAAGAAAATGATATGTTTCAATTGTATCAGTTTGAAGTCTGATACATATAACAGACAACTTGTAACTTTGCCATTATCTGTTGTTTTCCAACTTAATTTCTTAAGATACCCTTTAAAATCATAGAACACTTTTTTATTTCGATTAGATTTACAGACAAGCTGACTTTTTAAACTATATTATGTTTTGTCTGAATGATAGTAAATGTTTGACACTTTGAACATTTTATTAAAAATAAGTTAATGCAGCATTTATTTTCTCAACTCAGAAGCAAGGAACTTAGTACACTAAGTCATGAAAGCCTGAATATACCCCATACACATGCAATTGAATTGAAAGAGGTTGGTCTGGTTTATGGAATTTCAGACCTCTTTTGTCTGTTCCAATCTTTGAAAGAATACCAACTCATAATAAAAACCAGTTTTAAAGTTTATATGAGTCCCTATGCTCATATGCTGTGTTATTCTATCAACAGGTTTGAACATAGGAACAAGCAATAAAGGTCAGAAAAGGGCCCTAAACAGAGAGGTGTGTCAAGTCCCGGGATTTACTATAGTACAATGGTTGCTACCAAAACATGCTAATGTGGCAGAAATATACTTCATACTGATGGCAATGTTAATGGGTCAACATATTAAAGATCTGCCTTCTGATGTACAGGTAATTATATCATGTGACAGAACTTTACATACTTACTGACATGTTCTGCTAATATCACAATGTGAGAGAGTTTGACTTTAACTGAATAAGTGAACATAAAGTGAACTTTCTTATAGCTGTATTGATGCTTTAGTAAGTTCACAATTATAACAAGACTCAAGAGCACTGCTTATTATTGTAGGTATAAGAAGAAATACTTAGTTAAAATTATTTCATCTCATGATATTGTAACATAGTTGGGAATTATATTTGTCAACATCTTTAAACTGGCACTGTGTTGTCAACTTTGTTATTGAGAGAGAGAAGAACCTAATTTGAGATGACTGGTAGATAAAAGTTATGACAAGCTTTTATCAAGCACAGAATTGACAGTTTAAATTTATGCCAATTGATTATAGTTTTTTTTTTTTCCTTTCAGTTAAACTTGGATCAAGTATGGACAGTGATATTCGGTGTCCCTGCCAGTAAACCTGTTTCAGCCATAGCTAAGGAAAAACAGGCTGAACTGTGTCCTGATGCTGCCCTAGTGTTGCTAGCTCTTATCAGACACATGCTGAATCAGGTGGGTAACAGATATAAAGAGAGAGTTCTTGCAGTGGAAAAACATTGTTGTGGAAATGCCTTGTTTATCAATAAACTAAATACAATTTTTTCACAGAAGTGAACAATGTTAATAAACAATGTGTGCAAGTTTACAGATTTAATAATTTTATGCTTGTATAAAGTATAAACCCTTGGAAAGTAAAATTATTCAGGGACAAGTATTTAGGGATACAAGACTTTAGAAATATAGGCCATGTATAACATTGAATAATTGTTTCTTTTTGATGAACAGCACAAGTGCTTCCAACAGACATTTTTATTAAATTTTAAAAGATAATAAAAACAACTCAATTTGTGCAACTCTTATAATTTTTCAATTAAAACACAGTTGAATGTTTGAGTTTAAATAAAATAGTTCAATTTCAAATCCTCTTTTACAGGAGTCTGACCAGAAATGTAGTACATGGTTACAAGAATACCCAGTAACACTGATGCAGTTTCTGTTGTTTCTGTACCACAACCAGCCAGACTTTATCTCTTTGTCAATCACATCAGAATTTATCTCAGGACTGGTAGCAACACTGTTCCCATCCACCAATGTATCCACAGAAAGTAAAGTGACTACACCACAGGACGAATACATGGTAAGAATGTTCTTAAATTTTTTAATTTATTTCTTTAGAAGAAATGTTACTACATAGAAAGATATTTTAATCATGGCATTTTCTTCAAATACAACAGTGAATCTTGCATTTGTATGTGGAAGTTGACTCATGACCCATAGACACATTCTCCATTTATGTTCATTTTAGTTCAAATGAAAATCTATTTGATTAATGTATTTCAATATCTCATTTCTAGTTAAAACTTAAGTATGATATTATTTATATACACTCAGTCATTCAGAATAGATTTATGAAATGTTTAATGTTATTTCAGCCATTCCCAGATGCAGATGGATATATTCACATAAAAACTCCAGACCCTTCAAGAGCAAGTAAGTATTTCTAGTTGCTGCTACATTTTGTTATTCTAAAATGTTTTACTTGTTCATTCTTGTTTACTGGTGGAGGCAAAAAATGAATAAGATAAAGAAGTATTTGTTCCTCAGGAAGTTAGGGTGAAAATGTAAATATTATCAGAAATTTATTTGTTTGCATCATTTAGTTATGAAGAAAAAGAATTGTAAGGTTAACATAAATGAGCAACTCGAAGACGAAAGTAACCAATATAAATCTTTAATATTGTATCAAGCTCTTATAGTATATTTGGTCTGTGCAAAATTTTAATCTACATAAACTAACATAGTCTGCTAATGTTTTAAAACTCCTCATGGTTTTGTGTCTATCTTTACATTTAAAAATCAAACCTTTGGTATGTCAGAGATGGAGGCTGAGTATCAGTACAAAATAACCCATTTTTATGCCCCATTTATGGGCATTATGTTTTCTGGTCTGTGTGTCTGTCCGTCCATTCATTCATTTGTCTGTTCGTCCGTTCATCCTGTTTCAGGTTAAAGTTTTTGGTTGAGGTAGTTTTTGATGAAGTTGAAGTCCGATCAACTTGAAACTTAGTAAACATGTTCCCTATGATATGATCTTTCTAATTTTAATGCCAAATTAGAGATTTTATTCCATTTTCATGGTCCACCAAACATAGAAAATGATAGTGCGGATGGGGCATCCGTGTACTTGGGACACATTCTTGTTTTCAGAGAATCAGAACAAATTGTAAAATATTTATTCCATATTTCAGGTGTTTTAAGTGAACATCCAGCCAGAAAGTTTGTAGTAGATTTCCTACGGACAATTATACTGGACAGTTTCTCCCAGCAGTACTCTCCTAAACCAGTACTAGATGTGGTTCTAGATGTAAGTCGTTTATATGATATTGCTTTAACAATATTAGAATATGGGCGTGTAATTGGTATTGATGCCTGTCATTTAGATTTGATGCTAATGTTAACAGAGGAAATCAGTAGTATTAACAAACAATTGTAATGGAAAAAGAATTAATTATGATTTTTAGCTCACCTGGCCCGAAGGGCCAAGTGAGCTTTTCTCACCACTTGGCGTCCGTCGTCCGTCGTCGTCGTCGTCCGTCGTCGTCGTCGTTAACAATTTACATTTTAAACTTCTTCTAGAGAACCACTGAATGGAATGGAACCAAACATGGCATGAATGTTCCTTATGAGGTGCTGACCAAGTGTTGTTACTTTGTAGCCGATCCATCATCCAAGATGGCCGCCAGCGGGGGACTTAGTTTAACATAGACCCTATGGGAAATGCATACAAATGACTTCTTTTAGAGAACCACTGAATGGAATGAAACCAAACATGGCATGAATGTTCCTTATGAGGTACTGACCAAGTGTTGTTACTTTGTTGCCGATCCATCATCCAAGATGGCTGCTAGCCGGGGACTTAGTTTAACATAGGACCCTATGGGAAATGCATACAAATGACTTCTTTTAGAGAACCACTGAATTGAATGAAACCAAACATGGCATGAATGTTCCTTATGAGGTGCTGACCAAGTGTTGTTATTTTGTTGCCGATCCATCATCCAAGATGGCCGCCAGCCGGGAACTTAGTTTAACATAGGACCCTATGGGAAATGCATACAAATGACTTCTTCTAGAGAACCACTAAATGGAATGAAACCAAACATAGCATGAATGTTCCTTATGGAGTGCTGACCAAGTGTTGTTACTTTGTAGCCAATCCATCATCCAAGATGGCCGCCAGCGGGGGACTTAGTTTAACATAGGACCCTATGGGAAATGCATACAAATGACTTATTTTAGAGAACCACTGAATGGAATGAAATCAAACATGGCATGAATGTTCCTAATGTGGTGCTGACCAAGTGTTGTTACTTTGTAGCTGATCCATTATCCAAGATGGACGCCAGCGGGGGACTTAGTTTAACATAGGACGTACCCTATGGGAAATGCATACAAATGATTTCTTTTAGAGAACCACTGAATGGAATGAAACCAAACATTGCATGAATGTTCCTTATGCCGTGCTGACCATGTGTTGTTACTTTGTAGCCCATCCATCATCCAAGATGGACGCCAGCATGGGACTTAGTTTAACATAGGACCCTATGGGAAATGCATACAAATGACTTCTTTTAGAGAACCACTGAATGGAATGAAATCAAACATGGCATGAATGTTCCTAATGTGGTGCTGACCAAGTGTTGTTACTTTGTAGCCGATCCATTATCCAAGATGGCCGCCAGCAGGGACTTAGTTTAACATAGGACCCTATTGAAAATGCATACAAATGACTTCTTTTAGAGAACCACTGAATGGAATAAAACTAAACATTGCATGAATGTTCCTTATGAGGTGCTGACCAAGTGTTGTTACTTTGTAGCAGATCCATCATCCAAGATGGCCGCCAGCAGGGGACTTAGTTTAACATAGGACCCTATGGGAAATGCATACAAATGACTTCTTTTAGAGATCCACTGAATGGAATAAAACCAAACATGGCATGAATGTTCCTTATGAGGTGCTGACCAAGTGTTGTTACTTTGTAGCCGATCCGCCATCCAAGATGGCCGCCAGTGGGGGACTTTTGAATGAAATTAAACATGTTCCTTTCCTTATCAATGAGGTTGTGTTGTCACTTTTAGCCAAATTTTATATTTTTTCATATGATTTCAAAAACCCAAGTAGAATCAGGTGAGCGATACAGGCTCTTGAGAGCCTCTAGTTTTGTTGTAATTACCAAACTACTATAATGTACACCTACATCCAGCAAAAAAAAATTTGAGGTGAAACACAAATTTTTAATTATTATATCTAGATTTTTATACTTATAGGCCTCTCCTCATACAATGTCTTTAAAAATTCCTGACAAATGAAACAAGAAAGTTGATTTCTTTTCAATTAGAATTTATAATTATGAAGGGGTACATTACATTTTTCTTTTCTAAGAACATTCAAAATTTCCTGCACTCATTTCTAGAATTCTTCAAAAACATCGTTCTGTTAAATTTATGTATGAAAATAATAGGAACATGCTGTTTTATCTTGATACTGTATTTCAGGCTTCTCCAGACAATGCCAGTAGACAACAGAGACATGAGTTTCAGACAGAGATAATGAAGACTATCATGGAACACTTAGTAGCTGCTGATGTTTTGTTAGGGGAACAAGCTGCTCTACCTATAGCTACAGGTGGTAGCTATGTCAGCATGGCTAATAATGTATTCTACTTTGCCAGTAGGGTTGTGGATAAGTTATGGCAGAGTAAGTGTTCTGTACAATTCATTAAGTTTCAAATGAATTCTTCAAGTTTCTATACTTGAAAAATCAGTACAGTACATTCACAGAAATCATTAACAAAATCGTCCGTCTGTGCGTCCGTCTGTGCGTCCGTTCGCCTCAGGTTAAAGTTTTTGGTCAAGGTAGTTTTTGAAGAAGTTGAAGTTCAATCAATTTAAAAATTAGTACACATGTTCCCCATGATATGATCTTTCTAATTTTAATGCCAAAATATAGTTTTGACCCCAATATCAGGGTCCACTGAACAAAGAAAATGATAGTGTGAAGTTCAGGTTAAAGTTTTTGGTCAAGGTAGTTTTTGATGAAGTTAAAGTTACATCAACTTGAAACTTAGTACACATGTTCCCTATGATATGATCTTTCTAATTTTAATTCCAAATTTAAGTTTTGACCCCAATTTCATGGTCCACTGAACATAGAAAATGATTGTGCGAGTGGGGCATCCGTGTACTATGGACACATTCTTGTTTGCTTCTTTTTTTCTAAACAATTTTGAACACTATGTTGAATTTGATTAATTGATTTAAAGTACATGTACTATCAAAGAAATACACATGCATCTGTTTAATCTACATGTATGTTTTACAGGTGTATTTATGAGAGAATCAAAGGAAGTTTTTGAATTCATCAGCAAGTTGATTGCTCAGGCAAAGAGAAAAGGTATTGTATACTGACATATAAAGAACATATTTCATACCACAATTAAAAAAATATGATTCAATCTTTGATGCTTTAAAAGGGGTCAGTGTTTGACTGTCTTTGCCAGCATCATTCTGTTAAATCTACATATCAGAATCTGAAATTGCCAGTACCGGTATATTTTAGTTCTGCTGTGACAAAATGTAATTCAAATATTTGAAACAAAAGAATGACAGACACTTTTTTTCTGGAAACCATGTAATCTGTAATGATTAATACAAATAAGTTTTAAACATTTATGACATAATGAAAGTCTGTAACTTTTAAAATACTAAAGTAAATGATCAATCCTCCCTCCTAAACAAAAATAAATTTATTGTAAACTCATTTTCTTAATATTTGATACATATTATTCTAATCAGTTCTTCTTAAATTGACAAATATGACTTTAATTATTAGTTCATTAGAAGTAATTACATATACTAAATGATTGTTTCTTTTTTAGCTTCTGGTGTATCTCTGGATCTGATCTACAAATCTTTAAACAGAACCATTCTTTACCAGCTGTCTCGCCCGCTCACCAATGTAGCCTCATCAACAGGTGTACTGGATGCCCTACACAAACTGACCAGTAACAGAAGTCTTGTGTTTGGACCAAACAATTATGATACAGAGTTCCTTGTGTGTCTGTGTTACTGTTTGTTACAACTTACTGAGGATCCAGAGAAAGGGTAAGGTCTTTGTAACATGCTAAATTTTAAATTTCAATGAATGGGAATTCAACTGTGCTTATGGCTATTAGGCTGATTAGAAAATGAAAAGTCATATACATTTACTGCTTTATTTACTGTAAAAGATATTTTTTGCAGGGTCATTTGTGCTATTTCATCTTTTACAATATATAATACATTTTGCAGATGTTTGATTTTTCAAGCATTAATGTGGTCTATCATGGAATTTTCTTAAAGAATGTCACAATGTTTTTAAATGAAGTTTCTACGAAATTAATAAAATTAAATTTCCAAGTTATATGTAATTTTTCTGCTATTTCAGTGGGATAAAGAATGGGGTATACAATTTGCCTAAAATTTTATCATTCATCAGTATAAAAAATACTGCTTTTTCAAAAACAATCAATGCAGATAGAGAAAGCCCCCAAAAAGTCAAGAAGTCCAGTAAAGTTCTGTACAACTAAAGCACTATGTTAAAACTTCATCAATTAAAGTGAAGAGAACATTGTTACTCATTAATTCTTTTTAAACAAGATTTCTATTTTTTTTACAACAGTTACAGGTAAGTAAATCATGTGATAAATGATTATCTTAACTGGATACATGTATAAGACTCACTCACCTTGCTTTAATTGCTTATTTAATATTGGTATATTTATAATCTATACTGTGACAGTTTACAATCACTTTGCTGTGTTTTCTCACTTGTTAAGGCTGTGGTACTCAAGTATCCATTGTTCAAGTATTCAAGCTTTTTCACATTTGTAGCAAATATATTATAAATACTGACGGCAAAAAAGTGTTTTGGTTTTAAAATTAACGGTGCATTTGTAGTGTATATATTTCACCTGATCTAAATTGTAATCGCCTTTCTGCTCAAAAGACTTATATCCATGTATATATTTATATACACTCTCTACTTTGTCACTGTTAACTACAGCTGCTGAATAGTATTTTCTATAAATGAAAGATCTTTGGTATGCCCTTCTATCCTTTGTCTGGTTACAAAAGAATCAGAAACTTATCAAACATGATTTGTAATCAGGACTTGCTTAAAATGTACATGTATTATCAAATGTCCTAATGATAAAACAAACCTTGGCTTTATGTCTAGCAAAGTTACTTAGTTGTCAAAGGGAAGGGACATTTCAAAACAAAGTCAGTGCAACAAATTAGTTATTGAGTTCTTTGTTTTAATTTGATATTTATTTGATTTGTTTACAATTTGTTTGAGGGATATTCACAAACAGATTTTTTTGTCTCTACCATTGGATTAAGACATGAATAGACAAAAATGATGTTTACTTTCATGGTGATATGGATATAGTGTTCCAATATAAGAAATAAAAATGTAAACCATATTTTTTTAAATAACTACACAGAAATTGTAGAATGTAGTTTTATATGAAAGGAATGTTATTTTCTGAATTGATCAGTTGTTATCAGTGCATCAGATTGTGAATCTTTAGTTGGAGTCTTGTCAAAAATAATGTTAATATCAGAAACATTAAAAAAGGGACAGAATAAGTTTTAATCAGTAGATCATTATTTTCAGGTCAATTAACTTACATGGAGGACAAGCTATGACAACAACATGGCATGTAAACTTAGGAGAAGAAGATCCTTACAACGATTTTGTCATAGAGGGCAGTGCAGTACCAGAGGGTCATTTGTTGGTCTGCAAAGCATCAAAGAGAGTCTGGGAAGAACTATATGCACACAAGAAACCTGTAAGTATTTGTAGTTCACTTCACTCATACACTAACATTTGCAAAGCTTTAAATGTGTATAGGACACAATAGGACACAATATGACAATAAATAAAATATATCTTTTCTGGGTATATACTATACAAAGACATGTGTAGGGTTGAAAAATCTTACTCATCTTCATCTTCAAAATAATTGAGTGTAGATAATTATTCTGATCTTTATTGTATTATTTTTTTTTATACATCTTTTACCTATCTATTTGCAGGCTCTAGAAGAAGTATTTAAGACACAGTTAAATAATATTGACTCTATGAGTACAGACTTCACATCACCAGATTTGAATACTGTCAGGTAGGAATATTCATGATTCGCTATAGTGTTTTCAACTCATAGGTATTGGCTAATGGTTATATCTTTTTAGAATAAAATTAGGTTAACCGCATGATAAAATATATCGTTGCTGGGCTTCCAAAACGTTGTGAATTACAAATTTTTCAAGAAAAAAAAATATCTCACAAACAGGCTTTGAAAATTTTGGCAAAATGCATGCTTCCAAAATGTCGTATGTGAACTTGAACATTTTTGTGAATACCAATGAAATAAAAACTTTGACATTTCTGTATTATCTGAGAACTTAAATTATTTTCACAGAAATAAAGAAATGTATAATTATTTTATTCCCAAAGCCATTATACAACGATTTTCAAGTTTTCATACAAAATTTTGGAAGTAAATTTTACAAACAACTGACATTGGCAATTTTGTAATATGTCTTATTTCAAACATTTTGATTGGTCTAACTGTATGCTATTTTGTAATACAATGTACCAAAGATTTCCTCCTGCCGAGACCATTGGTGTCAAAAAGTATTTTTAGCCAAAAAAGTCATATACCACATTTTGGAAGCCCAGCGACGATATTTAGTACACACACAACAACATGTAGATTAATCTTTCAATAATTGATTCAGTACAATGACTTGAGTGTGTAGGTAAAGGTAATATCTTTGCTAATACAAATGTTAATATTTCAGAGGGTTAATACAGGAATCAGCTTCCAAAGTGTGGGTCCAGTATGTTGAGAATGAAAGAAAATGTAACTTCTCTTACACAGATAGAATACCAGCTCAAATACAATCTGTAAGTTTAATTCTCTTACACAGATAGAATACCAGCTCAAATACAATCTGTAAGTTTAATTCTCTTACACAGATAGAATACCAGCTCAAATACAATCTGTAAGTTTAATTCTCTTACACAGATAGAATACCAGCTCAAATACAATCTGTAAGTTTAATTCTCTTACACAGATAGAATACCAGCTCAAATACAATCTGTAAGTTAATTCTCTTACACAGATAGAATACCAGCTCAAATACAATCTGTAAGTTTAATTTGTACCTTACTTGGATGTTTTTTGCTGAATATTTTAAATTATGATTGATCCAAATATAAAACAATCTTCTCGGCTCTGTATATTCTTTAACAATATAATTATTCCTGGATACCAATTTATGTGGATTTCGTAGATATAGATGAATCACTTTGACAAAGTATAAATCAACTATGAGCTGATATTCAGCCTTTGGGAAAATAACAAATCAAAATATCTGAATTTTTCTCAATCCTTGAAAATTGGTACTCTTGAATCCCAAGTTTTTGAAATGGCTGCTATGTTTAAAGCAAAATACATCAATGAGTGCGATATTCTGTGAAATTTCTTTATTTATATACAACATTTATTTTTGTTGCTCCATAATTAAAAACATTTTTTTTTAGAAAATAGCAAAAATGGGAAATGCTGTTCTGAAGTTTTCAGTAAGGAAGAATAAAAAAGATCTACCACTAAAATCTTCTCCCTCATCTACAGTTCATATGACAGTAAGTATGTTGTTCATTGTAATTCTTTAAAATAGTCGAATAAAAAGTATGTTGTATGGGTTTTTTTCCTTCACAAGATAGTTTTAACAAATATAAAAATATTAAGGACATTTTACTGATCTTCACAAACTTGTTAAAATTGATTAAGTCACATATTGCTAATGACTGATTTTATAAATCGTATTGCAACTTTGTATTTAAGGTTAGTGTTTATATTTTGTTTTATAAACCAAAGATATTATCGTAATTTAAATGATGCAACTTTAAAACAATTGATTTCCATTGAGTTCCCTTATCCTTGAATTTAAAATGTTATTTCTTTATTCTTTTTTATTAGGACTACATTTCCTGGACATTGACACACATGGCAGTAGTCAGAGATTTAGTACACTTACAGTTTCAACAGTATCTTCAGGTAGGACAGTAATCTAATACTAGAGGCAACTATTACAGTTACATTGAGATTTTAACTTGTATCCCTTATATAGTTTGCAAATGTAAATATTTAAGGAGAATCTGTTTTCAATTGATACAAGCATATAGACCAATTTCGATTTTTTTTTAATTAATGAGTTATACCAATGGACCCAAGTTTAAGCACCGTAAATAAGGTTATTGAACAGCTCGTACTGTATAGTAATAACTAAACATTGTGACATAAAAAATGTACACGAAAATGCTGGAATTTGAAAGTCTTCTATTGCATAAAATTTAGAAAGGCAGATTTTTTTCATCATTTAATAAGATGAAACACTATTAAGCTGAGGGATATACATTTGACATACAATTTTATTAAGCTGAGGGATATACATTTGACATACAACTTTTATTACAGGGACATGAACACATGGAGAGATACCTGGTAGAAGAATGGGAACAGTCTGAGAATGAGTTATTAAGAGAGAAAGGTCTATGGGGTCCATATGTTGGGTCCAGGTTTGACAAATGGTCGTTAGATGTAACAGAGGGACCATGTAGGATGAGGAAGAAAATGGTGTTCAATGATTTGTTTTACACTCACTATCCTTATAGACCTGATTTGGAGAACAGTGTAAGTCCCTATATGTAAGCTAGGGAATGCAGGTTCTGTTGAATTGGAAAGTGTAAATAAAAAAGAAATACCCAAAAAATAAATGTTTTTTAATCTTTTCTTTCTTTGTGTTTGTAATCATTTATATGGGGGAAAACTATGTGTCTATTAACTATAGTTATTTTATTTTGCAGCCACTGAAGTATAAGGTAGCAATGTGCATAGACAGTAGAGAATATTATGAGAGGTACTTGCCCAAGACATTGATAGGATTAGGCAATGAAAAATTGCCCATACAGATTGGTACAAATGTTGGCAGTGGTAGTGAAGACAGTGCAGAGGAAAGGTCACCTGAAGGTCAGTATTAAAGACGAGAAGGATTTATAAATAAATTACCTGTGTTATTAGTAAAACTTGTTATTACTACTGTTGCTAGTAACAGACATGTAACATGATGGTAAAAGCAAACCCCCAAAAATCACTGGTATTCAAAACCTGACTTAGCTGATATGTGATCCCTGATCCCTTCAGGTTGAAGATAGAAATACATTTCTACTGACCAGTTTTTTGGCATGTCACTCTCTAGAATTTACTGACTCACCCAATTTTTTTTTATGTTATAGGTGAATGAATAATGCTATTGATTTTTAGCCTGTTTCTACTTTAATTTTAGTCTTGTATAACTCATATCTAAAATCAGATATAAAGAATCATAAAACAGATATTTGACATGTTTATTATATTACAACTTTGTTTCCAGATATTTTGCCAAAGTTAGTACCTAGAAAATCAGATCAGAAATCCACCGATCTGGACGAAGATTTAGAGGAAACAATTACAGCTGATAACAATACAGAAACAGACAAAACAGATGGTCCTATTGAAGGACAAGGTGATCAAACCGATGGTAAATCTGATAATCAAACAGATGTACAAACCAACAGCAAGTCCGATAATAACCAAGCTATATTTAGGATTCTTGGGGAAGGAGAAAAGGTATATTTTTATTCATTATACTATTTAGAAACTGATTTTGTTTTGATAGTTCCAATTTTTTTGGCACCAGATTCTCATTTCGAAAAATAAATGTCTATTCAGTGATACATGAGGCCAAAATATTTGAAAATCTAAACTTATTTAAAAAATGTAGATCTTATAAATCAATAAGGACAAAAAGTATAGCCAAAGCCAGGCTACAATTTAAGAAAAATCTATGAAACCAAGAAAAAGTTTTAAATGTGTTAATTATTCATGGAATGTCATTTGAAAGTTGAGACAAGTTTAATTCTTTCAGATCACCAACATTTTCCGATGTGCCAGGATCCAGGGTTTAGACACAGCAGAAGGATTGTTGCTGTTTGGGAAGGAATACTTTTATATTATAGATGGCTTGACCATGTTAAAATCTAGAGAAATTAGAGATATTGACAGTTTACCTCTTGAGTAAGAAAATTATTTAATTAAGATATTATATATAAGATTTTAAGAAATGGTATTTGAATTAATTTCCATGCAAGAAAAAAGACATTTCAGAAACAGCAACTTGGATGACCATTTAAATCATTCATTTATTCAAGAAGTGTATTAATTATCAATACCTTGATATAGAAGACTTTTTACTGAGGATGGCAACAATTTTTAATATTTTATTATGAGAAAATTAATTTAATTGTTATAACTATATATTTAATGATGTTTTTCTTCATTTTCAGCCTTCATGATCCTATCATACCATCTAAGGGATCCTGTTCACACAAGCGAACGTAAGTATTTTATACGTAATTGATTTGAAAAACTGTTGAAGACAGATTTTCATTGTAGTGTTAGGGAAATTTCATTTGGTATGATTTTGCAGAATAATTTGATTCTTTCTTACTAAAATAAAAACCATATTAATTTTAATCATGAACTGTTAAATACTGTTGATCAATAGTGCGTAACAGTAAAAATGGCAGATAAAATGCCTTTCCCACTGAAAGGAAATGAAGGATTCCCAAGATAATATTTAATAAGATATGATTAATTTGAAATCAAGTACACTATAGTAGTGTTTAAGAAAACTGACCAAGGTAATCAAGCATTTGAAAGGGCAATTATGAATGTCACTAGAAATGCACATGGTAACTCAAAGAATGAAGTGTACACAATAACTGAAAACTATAGGAATTAAAAATGAAAATTTCACAAGTCAACAAATCTTAAAAAATACTTCAGGAAGCCATTCCTGACATTGTGACAAGTAACTAGTTCATGTTCTGGTTCTGAATGGAATATAATGCTATATCTCAATTACATTGTTTAATCATATATCTTTGGTTTAAACAGGAACAGTAAATTTGCTTATGATGATATCAAGGAAGTTCACAAGAGACGGTATTTGTTACAACCAATAGCAGTAGAAGTCTTCTCTTCTGATGGAAGAAATTATCTATTAGCATTTCCACGAAAGCTAAGGAATAAAGTCTATGCAAAGTAAGTATGACACATAGACAATTGTAAGAAAATCAGTTGAAAGCTATAGCTAAAAGCATGGAGATAATGGGGTGCAAGATGTTTGTTCAGTAAACAGTAGTGGCTGTTCAGTGAATTAATTCATTATTTTTCCTGCATATAAAATTTTATACTAGGATTTCAAAATTTATCCATTTCTGGCATGTGATACATTATAATGCTGTTTTATATCAACCTCCTCCTGGTTGAAATTATATATATTTTAAACCGTAAATTGAGCACTGCTATTCTCTAAAACATACAATTAAAGGAACAGATTTGTAATAAATAGCTTATTTTACCTCTTTGTATTACAGATTTATGTCAGTGGCCAATGAGATGACAGATAATGCTCAGCAGTCAGTATCAGGACAAAAAGTCGGAGCCAAAATTGAAGCAAGGTAAAAATAATTCCATTAAATAGTAGAACTATTGAATGGGTCAGCTTAGAGAAACATGGAATAGTTTGATGGATTTAAAGAATAAAAGTTACTTGAATATGATTGAAAAATTGGTGTTTAACACTACTTTCAGCATTATTGTGTTTTTTTGAGGTGGTCAGTTTTTAATGATGGAGAAGCGGCAGGGAATCAGAAATCTTCAGTGTGAAATCTGCCACATGAGTGATTCCAAAACACAACCTCAGTGTCGATACAGTAGTTCAACTACTTTAACCACTCGGCCACCAAGGCCCCTTTTACTTGAATATCAAAAAATTATATATGTTTTTAGATAGATCATTACTTACACAAAATAATATTTGAGATACTGACTCTTTTCAACATTTAATTGTTATGATGATGTTTATGCAATAGAAAGATCCATTGTCAAAATAATGTTTTCTCGTTTCAGTTCTGGTTTGATAAGTTCCTTTATGGGTGAGAAATCTGTTACACAGAGATGGGAGGTAATTATTTGTTGATTTTATTATTAAAAGTAAAAGTTGATATGCTAATTCAGTATGCTTCATCATATTACATGCAATTTACCCGAGATAGAGTACTTAGAAAAACTACTAGTTTGGCAAGTCTTGAATTAACCAAATATAAGACCTCAATCTTTTTGAAAGGGAATAGTTAGGCAAAGTAATGTTATTTATCGTTTCGTTAAGAGTGCAGAAAACTGTCAAAACATTATAAAATTTTCAAATTTTGTGAATTGTTCAACATTATAAATGTTTATTGTCTCTAGACAGTTATAAAAATGTTAATATTTTAATTAGTTGATATAAGTATGTACCCGTATGTGTGATACTTTGAGTCATTTGTAGAATTGTGTTTTATATATAATCTTGTGTATTTGTAGAGAGGAGAAATAAACAATTTCCAGTACTTAATGCACCTGAACACATTAGCTGGACGTTCTTACAATGATCTGATGCAGTATCCTGTCTTTCCATGGGTTGTGGCAGATTATGATTCTGAAGTAAGTTTAAACAGTTTCAAATTATATTGTTGTAAAATAAACAGTGTTACTATAATGATCTTCAAGCTGTTCTTTGAAAGATAGATTGTATATGCCAGGTAACTGGAAATTTGCTTAAATTTATCATTGGCATATTTGTCTGGTTATAGTCTTATTTATTTATTCAATGACAATTTGCAAGACAGTTTTGATTCATTAGATTTGCTATTAAATTCATAAATAAGTCCATACCATTCATAAAGAATATTTACTGAAGAACAGTAGAAACACACCACTACTGTTCACTTGGATTAAAAGAGTCAAGAATGAATAGATGTGTTAAAAATTTATTGTTTTCTGTATTTCAGAATTATCATTATTCAATTCTCATTTTTTTTACATTCAAAATTAGAAAAAAATATGTTTTTAATTTTAAACTGTTGGAAAATTTATAAGAAAGAGTGTTAATCTATTTATTTTCAGGAATTAGATCTGTATAGTGAAGTTACATTTAGAGATCTGGCTAAACCAATGGGAGCACAAACACCAAACAGACTGGGACAGTTTAGAAAAAGATATACTGACTGGGATGATCCTCAAGGTAAGTTCTCAAAGAAAGTATTTTCTTTTTACCAAGTGTTGTTTTAAATGTAATGAGTATAGCCTCTGAAGTGAAGTTTATAGTTTAAATGACATTGTGTACCTCTTGTTATATGTTTTAATTAAAGATAAGTTTTAAAGTTTCCTAAAAGAACATGACTGTATCTAATGAATAGAGAGACATCTTGTTTCTGCAACTTCTTTGACAACATTGACTGGATTTCAATGAAACTCCTTTGTAATCCCTTTATGTATATCAAATTCTGTTATGGACTTAAAACTCATGGTGTATGGTTTCACTTTAAAAACACGTAGGCGGATCCAGGGGGGCCCGGGCATCCCTTCTTCGTGGGAAAAATTTGGTTGATTATATACGGAATCATTGAAGCATGACTGGAGCCCCCCCCCTTTAGGTCAGTCAGGCCCCCCCCCCCTTAGGAAAAGTTCTGGATCCGCCACTGAAACATGAATTTCCCTTTTAGTTATGGTACATTTGTCTCCCCTCATTTCCTTGTGATAATTTGAGCACAATAAATTCCTGCCAACTTTTAACCTAAGTTTGTTTTTGTAGGTGAAACTCCACCCTACCACTATGGAACTCATTATTCTTCAGCCATGATTGTAGCTTCTTATCTAGTCAGAATGGAACCATTTACACAACACTTTCTCAAATTACAGGTATTTATTTACTTTTTAGTTTACTATATATGTTACCTATATTGTAATGTCCAGTAACATTGAATTCTGGTGAACTGACTGTTTAAAATTTGAACTTCGTTCAAAAGGGTTAGAATTAATTCAAAAATGGATGTATCCATAGTATGAAGATTAAAGTTTTATAGTAGATTGCAGTTCTGTTAATTGGGCTCTGACTGTTTACTAGGGAAAAAATACAACATTTTAGAAATCTAGTCTTTACAATCCACATATGTCAGTAATAATAATGTCACATATACTTTAAAAAAAATATCACATGTTTATTTGTCTCTTGTTTTCAAGGATGTAGTTTTCATTGAATTGATATGAATTTCTTTTATTTGAAAAAAAACATGTATGTTTATTGTTGTAGGGTGGTCACTTTGACCTTGCTGATAGAATGTTTCACAGTATTAAAGAGGGATGGTGTTCTGCTTCCAAAAACAACATGGCTGATGTTAAGGAACTTATTCCAGAATTCTTCTATCTCCCAGAATTCCTTAGTAATTCTAACAACTTTGATTTAGGTATAAAATAATTCAGAATCATTGACATTAATGTCAGCTGTATGTCTATAGATCGTATGAGATACAAACAATCTATTTAAATACATTTGGATATATTTTTGTCTTTTGTCATCAAGATGATCCCCTATTTGCATGCTAGTGTAAATTACAAATCAGATAATAAAGATGAAATGTCAAGTCATAATTTTAACTTGAATATCAAAATAATAAATATGAACTGTGATTTTTTTTACCAATGAGGAGCTCATGCCCAATCATGCCATACATTGCTGGAAGGTGTAGATAAGCTTTAAAGAATTCGTAAAACAAATTAAGGAAGAATCGGAACTACAATATGATGTAAAAAAAAACATTACAATATTGAAAAAGTAGATTTAACATATGGTTATTTTTGGTTTGTGGAATATTGATTCTAACATTATTAAATAGGGATGAAACAAAGTGGTGTACAGTTAGATAATGTGATGCTTCCAAAGTGGGCAAAAGAAGATACAAGGGAATATATCAGAGCACATAGAGAGGTATGACAATATTATGATAACACTTGATATTGCAGTGTGTATGAGATATTGCAGTTTATAAGCACTAAATAGTTAAGCCCAATTTTACCAAGAAAGTGATTATGATGGCAGATGGGTATTGAAGGTATGGATGAAAGGATGATATATATCAATGAGACAGCAACAAAACATGATTAACAAACACCTGTAGAGGCTTTTAGTTGGTAAACACCTTCTTTTTATGACAGGGTGGAGTGGGGGTAAAGGCTAGCATGCCACCATGATATTGACAGACAATTTTATATTGCTCCTAACAGATCATTCCATAATACAAAGCTCATCATATTATTTATATCTGTTGTAGTTGCCTTATGGAACCATATAGGAAGTCATACCCATTTGACACTCATTCTAGCTTGTTTTTCAATGGCAGAAAACAATTCTATAATTTTACATTATTTCATGAATCTATTTCAGGCCCTTGAGTGTGATTATGTGAGTGCCCATCTACATGAATGGATTGATTTGATATTTGGTTGTAAACAACAAGGCCAGGCAGCTGTGGAGGCAGTTAATGTGTTCCATCATCTGTTCTATGAAGGGAATGTAGATATATATAATATAGACGATCCACTAAAGAAACATGCCACCATTGGTTTTATAAACAACTTTGGACAAATACCAAAACAAGTGAGCATTAGACTAGCATTTCTATTAAGTAATTTTATAAATTGACTTTTCATGATTTTTTAGGTAAAGATTGCATGAAATGCAATGAAAACCTTATGTTCCAAGGCTGATCACTACCTTTTTTTATCATAACATTCTAGACAAACTATCCATGAATATTTCCAGAAATTTATCGATGTAATATATGCTCAGATATTCAAGGCACAAAAATGATGGTTCACTTGTCAAGAAAATTGCATAACTTTTGCAAGGTGCAAGGTGCAGGAATCTAATATCTGTTCTAAAAATCTGAATTATGTCATTGTTAACCTCTTCTTTAAAAATTGGAGTTATCTTCCTTTGTCTAGAATAGCTGTTAAACCAACAACAGCAATACAATACTTTGATTTTACTTCCCACTGATAAATTGAAGCAATCTTTACCGTTCAATGCTTTCAAGCACTTTGATTATACTATTTTTTTGGCAAACATTTTCTCCTGCTATTTTATTACGCCATGAATTAAAAAAAAAACCATACTGTTGTTGCATCAAAGTTAAAACATGAAATAAACTATACATACCAATTGAAAAGTTTGATTGATTACTAGTAGCTAATTTAACTTGTAAACTGGTAATTTAAAGATTGGATAGTAGAAACTGTCATTATGCAAATTTTCTATAAATAACACATTTTTTATACTATATAAACAGCTGTTTAAGAAACCTCATCCACAGAAGAAGTTAGCTTTAAGACTTGGTGATGCCATACCAATGGGACCACTACCACCTAATGCCAATGATAAGTTATTTTTCCACAACGTAGACAATCTCAGACCAACAAAACAAGCAATTAAAGGTATGTACTACATAATATAGTAACTTTGTAAAATATAGTAATAACTTATTCATTTAATTGTTTTTGCCAAAATTGTTGGTTCAGTCACATGTGAAATTATCTGTTTTTCTTCGACTTGAATATTACAGTACCTGGTTGCAACCAATATAATAAAGTATATTATTGGTTTTTTGAAAGACAGATAATGCAATACTGACTTTAATTAAAACACTTCCTACATTTGGATGAACACAGTTAAAAGGTATTGAAAATGATAGTAATCAAATATGTTATGAGTCATTTAAAAAGTAAAATCACAAAAATACTGAACTCCGAGGAAAATTCAGAACGGAAAGTCTCTAATCAAATGGCAAAATCAAATGATAAAACACATCAAATGAATGGACAACAACTGTCATATTCCTGACTTGGTACAGGCATTTTCAAATGTATGACAGTCGTATCAAGTTCTATTATATTTACAACGATAGTGAACAAAACAGACATAATAGCTAGGTAAAACAGTCACAAAATGGAGAGCAGTCATCAGTGTGTCACAATCTCAAAACAAATAAATATTTTACAAAAAAGCACAAAAAGCATCTATAAAATTTAAACCATAGCTTTATATGCAATACCTATAAATAATAAACTCAAGCTAACTTCTATTCTAGAATAAATTTATATATTTTTTTCTTTTTTTGAGTAGAATTGAAAGGTGCAGTTGGACAGATTATTCACCATGAGAGTAAGAATGTGTTAGCTGTAGAACAGAACAAAGTACTGATACCTCCTCAGTATAACAAATATTTATCATGGGGATTCTCCGATCTCAGTGTTAGAATAGGCAACTATGAATCAGAAAAAGTAAGTATGAAAGTAACCATAGATATTTATTTAAAATATGCTATTTACAAATTGCAACATTTGGGTTATTTATTGATCAAGCAACAAGGTATGATCATTGAGATACAAGGGAAAAATTTTAAGCCAAAAATTATTTGTGTTTACAATCTCAACCAAAAGAGTTTTATTTTAAGGTCAGAAATCGAATATCAAGATGATGAGTTTTGGCAGCTAAATCAAAACATTTCATCATATGACCTCAGCAATTGAAGGATACACAATATTGCAAGTAGTTTGTGACTGATTTATCAATTTTCAAGGTTAAAGAAAAAATTCAAATCTGATTTGGTTGGTGGGAATGTTAATATCAAGATGATGAGTTTTGGCAGCTAAATCAAAACATTTCATCATTATGACCTCAGCAATTGAAGGATACACAATATTGCAAGTAGTTTGTGACTGTTTTATCAATTTTCAAGGTTAAAGAAATAATTCAAATCTGATTTGGTTGGTGGGAATGTTAAGTTTTGCAGACCCAATATTCATTGTTACAAATTTTATATCAAAAGATTCAAATATTTTTATTTTTTGTTTATAGGCTTTACATGTTTTTGAGAACCTAGATAATGGAGAAATCCTGTGTGCTTCCTATCCCAATGCCAAGACATTTATAACTGGAGGTACCAGCACTGTAAGTATACTCTATAAAATAGTTTGCACAGAGAAACTAATTTTGAGCAATGTTTCTGTGGAGCCAAAAAATATTAAAAATTGAATGAAAGAAGGAAAACTTACTATGTGAAATAATCCAAATAAATTAAAAATATTACAGACCAAATTTAGTTTACACAGAGAAATTAATTTTAATTAAAGACATGTTTCTGTAGAGGAAAAGAAATAGAGAAATTTATAAACTTGAACGAAACATGATGTACTGTGTAAAATAATCTAAATAAATTCAAAATACGTACCAAATTTACTGTCTTCTTTTCTTTCTGACATTATAAAAATGTAAGCAGACATGGTTAAAAATAAATCAACCTCATAGATATGATTCATCACAATTCCAAATACAGGTTGTTAATGTCTGGGAACTGAAACCAAAGAGTAAGAAAGTTTGTCTGAAGCAGCCATTGTATGGACATACAGAAACAGTGACCTGTCTAGCATCCTCTCAGGCCTACAATGTGATAGTTAGTGGGTCCAGAGATAGAACATGTATTATATGGGACCTAAGTAGATTGGTCTATGTCAAACAACTGAGGGGTCATGCAGCTCCAGTAGCTGCTGTGTGTATTAATGAACTGACGGTAGGTACTAAGAAATACCATCAATTTACTCTGTTATTCAAATCTTGTACCAGGAGTCAGTCATAGTATTAAACAACATTGCACCTGTTGAATGAGAACCCTTATTTGTAAAGTGTAAAAAAACACCAATCAGCTTGTAATTTCTTGAAGAACATCAGGAGCCTGTAATTCAGTGGTTGTCGTTTGTTTATGTGTTACATATTTGTTTTTACGTTCATTTTTATATATAAGTAAGGCTGTTAGTTTTCTTGTTTGGTTTGAATTGTTTTACATTGTCATTTCGGGGCCTTTTATAGCTGACTTTGCGGTATGGGCATTGTTGAAGGCCGTATGGTGACCTATTGTTGTTAATTTCTTTGTCATTTAGGTCTCTTGTGGAGAGTTGTCTCATTAGCAATAATACCACATCTTCTGAAATTGTGTTTTTACAAAGAAGATTTTTCTAAGGAAATTAAAAAATAGAAATGCAATAAGATAAACTGATAATTGTTGATATGATTTAAAATAAAACATTACAAGAATATATATGTATTTACAGGGTGATATAGCAACATGTGCAGGAACATACCTTTATGTTTGGTCTATAAATGGTGAAGAGATTGCCTGTGTAAACACAGCTTCATTGCGAAGTCAACAGATACTTTGCCTTGCTATGTCACAGGTAAAGTTTTCTTCTTCACAATAACTTTTATAAGAAAGTATAAATAGTGGTACCGATTAACCATTTTACCTGAGGGACACATAAATTTTTTGTCAGGATATTTTTAAGGAAAAAAAGAGAGAAAATGGTATTTCCATCTTCAGTAAGGAAAGTTGCTTCATAGAAAACTAGTTTCATACTATTGCAGAATCAAATGGCTATTTGACTATAACTGTCATTTTACAACAAAAGCTAGGAAAGTTTGCAATTTCAATAATTGGGTAACTTTTCTTTTAAAGTTGAATATTGAGCCTATGTATAGTATCATATATATTTACATTTATATTTTTTCAGATCCTAGAGTGGGATAACAGAAATGTAGTATTAACCGGCAGTGGTGATGGTGTTGTAAGGGTAAGTCATTTATATCAGACAGATATAGGAAGATGTGGTATGAGTGCCAATGAGACAACTCTCCATCCAAATCACAATTTATAGAAGTAAACCTTATGGGGTCAAGGTACTGTCTTCAAAACAGAGCCTTGGCTCAAACCAAACAGCAAACTATAAGCTATAAAGGGCCCTAAAAGATACTAGAGTAAAACCATTTAAATAAAAAAAACAATAGTCTAATCTATAAAGAAAAACGAGAAACACTTGTGAACCACATCAATAAACAACAACTATTGAACATCAGATTCCTGACTTAGGACAGGTGCGAACATTTGCAGTTTAAATGTTTTATATCCTAGCTTGAATTATTTACACAGAAATACATACATTGTAATAGTGTATGGTCAAGGATTAAATTTAATGCAATGTTTCGTGATAGGACTCTATTTATCTATGCAGAGGATTCTTGTTATCTTGAAACCAACTGGACCTGAGAAATATTTTGAGATACTCTTAGTTTGACTCCAACAAATACTGGAAGTTTGACAGACCAAGGGACACAACACTTGCTTTGTAAGGCTAAGATAAATCCAGAGGAATATTGGAATACTTTTGTGTCTCCTAATTTTATCCATTAGCCTTGTAAGTGAACTGGTAGTGATGATAGTGATGATTGTGATGAAAGTTTACACAGTATTAGAAAATTACTGGAGCTTGTGCTCAAATAATGTAAATCCAACATTGTCCAATATGTTAAAGGGGAGATAATTATCTCTTATTGTTCCAATGCATTAAACATTATTTTTGTACTTTTAGATGTATTCGATTGAATATGTACAGGTTCCTGTTGAAGAGAGACCTTCTAAAGATGCACAGAATGACAGTAGTGATACAATGACAAAGGGAACAGGAGGGGATGTTACAAGTCCTACCTCCAAACTCTCACGGCAGGTATCTTGTAATAGTTATGGACTACAACAGAATTCAGCCATAGAAAGGTTACAGGAATTCAGAGAGCCAAATCTTGTAGACATTAGTAGTTCTTTAGATAGTGAAAGTACTATGACAAAACTCATTGGGTTAAAGGGTAAAAGTATACTTCCTGGTAACCTGGACAGGGAGGACAGTACTACCAGTAGTGCTAGTGACTTTCAATACAGTCGGACAGGATATAGTGACAATTTCATTAGCGATGATACACATTCCATTAAATCAGCTGATTTATCTATAGACACAGCTGTGGAAGCTTACGATGAAATGGTTCAATCAAACATCAGTGATACTCAACTTCCTAGCCTATCTGAACCTAATTTGGTTAGTCTGGCAGAGGGGGCTGGAATGGATAAGAGTCAGAGTCATCCTGATCTTAAGACAGGGGAGGTAGATAAACCTGATTTTGGAAGATCTGGATCTTCAGAATTTGAAATAATATCTGACAAGGAAGCAAGAAATTCTCCAAAAACAGTAGAAGACATTCTTAAAAAATACAGACCAAGAACTCGACATGCTTTAAGAGAAGGTAAATTTGATCTGTCATCACATATTTTCCATGGTTATCTTTTTCACAGATGTCACTAAAGTTGGGTTTTTTTTACAATTGTAATATGAATACAAAATTGCTACTTTTGTTATTCTTTTATAATAATGGATAAATTATTCTGTTCTATATCTAAAAACTCAACCCCTCTAGATACAGATAAAGCCTTTCTATTTTTTGTGGTTGAAAATTACCAGAGACAATTAGATATTTGAATTTATTTTGAGGTGTGAAAAGATTTAGCTTAATAATAGAATTATTTTTCAGGTTTTAGATGGCAGAGACAGTTGGTATTTAGAAATAAATTAACAATGCACACAGCATTTGAACGTAAAGACAACAAAGACCCAGCATCTGTCACTTCTATAGCTATTTCCAAGTAAGATTTTTTTGCCTTTGACACTTCAATGAAGGGAACAAACAAACCAAGATATCATTATTTATCATACCAAAAATTATACAGATTTGTATGTTTGTAGATGATTGATTATCTTTGATGAATCATTTCTTAACTGTGTTTTCTTTCCTCACCTCAATAGTTACAGAATGGGAGACATAAGAGATGCAAATCTGGTGACAGCAATATTAACTAATTGTGTAAAGCGTTACATTTCAGAAGCCAAATAGCTAAAAATTCACAATTTGTATAATAATAATTTATGGTCTGAAATGTCTTTCTGAAAAAAAGGTTGTAGATAACAAGAAAACATGTTGAAGACGTCGCAGTCACATGACAAAATTATGTCTATAAGCTGATAGACAAAACACAATCAACCAATTAGAAGACTTGTTACATCCAAAATTAAATTGTTTAAAGATAAACTCATTTAAACATGTAAAATGATGTCATCAGCTTTCTCTTTTATACATAAACAGTCATTTATATATTATATTATTTTGCTTTTTAGGGATCACAAGACAGTGTATGTGGGAGATAACAAAGGTCGTATCTTCAGCTGGACGGTAAGTGACCAGCCTGGCCGTGTTGTAGCTGACCACTGGATGAAAGATGAAGTAGCCGATGCTTGTCAATGTGGTGTTAAATTCTCATTTTCAGATAGACGACATCACTGTCGAGATTGTGGAAATGTCTTCTGTGCAAAGTGTGTACAAATTCTTCCTTCATTAGACAGCTGAATGCTTCACCCTATATTCTTGCATACTGTCTCTTACTCTGTCTTCCCTTGCACGTATATACACTGATTTCTATGATAAGTCTAGAAACATACAAAACATATTTTTGTTTACACATAATTTTCCCTCCTGTTAGTAAGATTAAATCTCTACATTTATTGATATAGAAAGTTAGTATTAGTTTTAGTGTCACTTCTAATTATTAGAAAAATATTTTAAAGTGCTACTTATAGTCAGATTAGGGAAAATAATGAATTTCTTGAACAATAATTAGTCATCAAATTATATGGATATTTATATATCATAGTTGCTTCTATCATGTAAATCAGTTACTTTTTCTTAAAATTATATATTTACTTTACAGAATGTATTATAATAAGCAAGTTTATCGCCCATCCCTACACCTATATCACCCTGCTCAGTCGCTCCGTAATTCTCGTATCACGATTTTGAGACGAGAGCAAGCATTATCAGTGACGTCACAATGTGAGAGGATATGTTATTAAGCTTGCTTTTGTCAAGCGTAACACTGGGGAGGGGGAAAAGACCAGTAATACAAAGATAAACAGATAATGGAGGTTTCTTCGTAAAGATATCGTAAAATATCAGCCAATCGGCACAATGTGAAGTGTTTTTTTAAGCTTGTTTGCTTACTCACCAAGAAAGATCACATTGTGGCTTGCAGCTGATACCCCAAGAAAGATCACATTGTGGCTTGCAGCTGATATTTTATGATGTCGATGTGTAGAAAACCTGATAATCTTGAATTAGCAGTTGTTTTTGACAAAGTTATGAAACATGATAAGATATGTGCTATTGCAAGTCGTATCGACAACTTATTACAACACAAGTTCATGTGATAATGAAGAACATATAAAGTCTTATGGTAAAGTTTTAGAAAACATTCTTTTTCTTTTACAGGTGCACAAGATATGAAACAGAAATAAGAAGACGGATGATATTACGACCAGTACGAGTATGTAAAGAATGTTATAAATCTATCAAGGGAGACAAGTCATGATCTGAGTCGATGATCTTCTCTACAAAAATCTAGTCATTATTGTAAATTAGAATTATTTGTACATTTTTACATAGAGATATAAATTATAAAGTATTATTTTGTTGTTTAGAAAAAAACTTAAGATTTTTATTTAACAAAGTATGTAAGTTAGTGATAGTAAACATGTCGGCATATTAATTTGATCATGGCATTTTCAGACAAATTGTTTTTTTTTTGTCATTCTTGTAAGAATACTTCATACTGGCATTGTTACTTTTTTCTATGGCATTTCATTCCATATTGTCAGATTGCTAAATATATTTATGCATGTCAGCAGTGCTTATTTTTACTTCTTCTAAATATTAAGTTATATTTCATTTATGTTTAAATTCTTTAGTATTTTTAAACCACTTATATAGTTGATGCTGAATTAATGTTAATTATATTCCATTTTTTTGTGATATTTGGTTGTGATAGAACTAGATTGTAATATAATATCACATTCCATTTTGACCTACAAGACAAGGCAGTTCTTTGAAATGTTGTGTGATTACACAAATCTGTTGTCTCATATTGGTTCTGATATATTGAAAAATTAATTGAAACTGTAATTTTAAAGAGCTAATTTTCAGAAGTTGCTTTCTGCTACTACGAGTATGCATTCAAGCATGTCCCTTTTATAAGTACATGATAAAAATGGCAAAAAACAAAATAAATTTGTGCAAATTTTAAAAGAATTTTTCATCCATATTAAAACAATTTTAGTTTGAAATAATGGGGTCCTTAGTCTTTAATCTGAGTTCATCGCAACAAAGGACAGACATTGTCTCCAAAAGGAAGTCTATAATTTTGTCTGTAGAAAGATTTCTATTAAACTGTTGTTATACTTGAAGAAAATTGTATGTCAAATTTAACTTTTCTATGAGGACAGAAGTAGCTGTGATCAGATTAATTATAAATGTCCTACTTCAAATTTAGTAGGTAAATACAGACTTTATACTTGGAAATCTGAATTTGTAAGGCTCTATTGATAGATTGTCCTGTCAGGGGATGAAACTAGAAGATCTTATTGAGGTTATTTGTTATATGTCAATTTTTAGTTGGTTAGAACCATTTCGACAAAAAACGTATTAAAAAATGGTACAACTGAAAAATCATAGATTCATTTATGTGATGGTTTCGAGTGTGAATTTTACAGTTGAAAAAATATAAAACCCTGACTTGCAACTTTTCAAAAAAAAAAGTAGATTGAAATAAAATAAAAGTATTCAGAGTTGATTTAAAGTTAAAAAAAAATCTTTTGACATTTATGTTGCTTGTGAATTAGTTTATATGATAGGTAAACTAATGAAAAAAATAAAACCAAGAAATGATAAAACCTTCCCATTCCATTATTGTGCCATTTAAATCAATTTCATTCCGACTTTCAAAAAGTCTCAATTTAGATAACCATTAATTACTGCTGAAGCTTAGCTTGTTACTAGTAAATCAGATATTGTAAATGTTAAAATAACAAAAAAATACTAGTTTCTTGTGAAGTCAATGTTTCTTCCTTTTAAAGCCACAGAACTAATTGTTGATAAAAGTGCAATAACTATAATTATTGCATAGCAATATAATATTTCTCACAGAAAGTAACCAAAAGTTAGCGTGCAATAAATTCTTATATTGCACTAGTGCAATAAATCTTTTAAATTCATGACGTCATCAACGACAAAATCTTAGTTCAAACCAATTTTTACTTTCAAATATTATATTGCTATACAATAAAAGGATTATTGCATGAATATTGGGGAATATTGTCCCTCGTCGAACATATATTGCACTCTCAAGCTCGTGCAATATAAAATTCTACTCTGGACAATATTCCCCAATATTCATGCAATAACCCTATAATATATATACATATGTATGTACCTATTGTTTGATTATACTGTAAATATTTGTTAGCATCTTAGAAGTGTTGTTTGAACATTCCTTGTACTAAAACAGGAATAATTGTCAAATTACTGGAAATTGTTAGGATAATATTAATGTGTTATGGCTTGGAGACTTGAGGTTTGCAACCTGTGTCTCGATTAAATTTCAAGGCATTTTTAAACAGGCCCTGAAATCATTTTCAAGGTTGAAACAAATTGTTATGTAGATTTGCTAGTTAACATTATAACATCGTCTGTGATAATTGTTTTATACATTTTTGTACCTGCTGTATATATCCATGCTTTGTAGCAAAATGTCTCATTGTAGTAGGTAGTCTGTGTGTAATACAGGGTGCGAAATAGATCAATACTAAATACTGTAAATTCAGAAATTAATGCGATGTTTTTGTTATTGCAAAATATTCGAAAGGGTTATAATCACAATAATTAAAACTTGCATTTTGACATTTTTTATATGAATCAAATAAAATATTTCTGAATATTGCAAAAAATTAAAATCGCATTTTAGTCTTCAAATTAAAGAATTGTAAAAATAAATGCATGCAATAATTTCTGAATATATAGTACATGAATCTCATTAGGTGAGTAACTTTCATGTGATGTTTCAGAGTTAGCTGACTAACACGTAATATAAGAATTCTCTATAAAAGCATAATATATTCCAATCGAACAATTAATACAAAATTGTAATCAGTGAATAATAAAATTGTGATATGTTTTGTAATTGTGAAATTTATGTACATGTACAATGTCAATTGTTTATAAAGCTAAAAATAAAATTTAACAAATTTATAAATCAAAAGAAGAAAATGGATGATATTGATATCAGTACACATGTTTTTAGAAGAAGTCCATCAGTTTTATTTCAGACCAAAAGTATGAGACCATGATTCCAGAGTAAATTCTGTGATTTCAAGAACCAAACTATTTTTTGGGGGATTCAGTTTTAACATTTTTATTGTCCCTGATTGTAATCCTTCTTAATTATCAAATTCACCCAAAGGAATCAAAGGATTGAAGGAACAAAGCTGAACAGTTTAAAAAACTGAAACCTTGTCTGAGGATGAAACCACAATAATTATAGCATAATTGTTATCAGTAAGGCTTGTGACCAAATTTTGGAACATCAAAAATAGGTAAAATATAACTCTTTAAGATGAGAAATTTAAAATCAGATTTGAAAGACACTATTGAATTCAGTAATTTAGAAATTGTAGTTCAGTTAACAAGATTTCAATTTCAAGACTTATACATTTATATTGATTTTTTTCTTTGCTTAAAAAAAAATGTTATTTTTCTCATAAATGCTTAAGGGTTGTATTTAAGAACTGTTTTTGCTTGTCTGGATGACAATTTTACATTATCAATAGGGCCTATATTTTGAAGTAATTCAATAATATGTATCAATACAGCAGCATACATATACCAGTTCTTATTGTCATGCATTACCTTTCCAAATTCAGTAGAACCTGGGACTAATTGATAATTGGTTCAATGTTTTAGTCCCAGACTTACAGATCAGGTCTTGTGTTTTATTTGTCTCAGTAGATTTGTACTAGTCTCTATAATAAGGCTTCTAAATGCTTGGACCATCCATACCGGACATCACTTATATAAAGACATTACTACAAGGGTAAAATCTTCCATTCATTATCTTCATCCTACGCATTTGTTGTATATAGTTCGTTGTTCAGTATCTATAAGATAAATAGAATGTGAGTGAAGCTTAATAAATAGATAAACACATATATGTAGTAAATCAAAGATGGATGCAAAACTTGTGTGTTAATTTATGTGTCAACTGTGTACATTTGTTTTACAATAATTTATTGTTATGTGCAATATAAACCATATATATGTCTAAAGTAGATTGATATACACAGTTTAAAGTACATTGTAGTAGTGGTGTATTTTTACGGTTGAATAAATCCCAATGAAGGAAGGTATCTTGGAAAGCTGACTGCTTTATTATATTTTTTGTAGGCTCTTAAAAAATACTAAGCTTTAATGGATTGTTGTAAGAGAATTAAAACCCATAGTATATTTGGTTAACAATACCAGCTTGCTTTTCAATTTAAAAAGGTAGTTCGAACAAAATTTTAAACTATTGTGCAAATTTCTCATTATATTGGGAGTTGTGAATATTATACAAGTAATATTTCTGAAGCGTAAGCAGTTGTAGAGCATTAATGCTACACATGATGATTTTGGTTGTGGTTACTTATAACATTCAGTTATATAGTCTCATGCTTTATATTTTAAAAATAAATCTCATTTCATTAATGATATTATTTTAAGGATGTAGTTAGGTGAAATTAAAACAATCTAGAATTTAAAATTGATACTATAAGTCGGAAGATCACCTGTAAAGTGAAAGTAACATGTACAAGATGAAGAGTGAGCCTCTTGTTATTTTACTTTATATTGGAAGGACATATATTCCATTGCATATAATTGATAACAGATAGTAGTTTATTATATGTTTATGATCCATGATAATAGTTAATAGTAGAATGGGTAGAGAACCACAAGAATACTCGTCTACCCACCCTGTGTTCATTGTTGATGTCATCTTGTTTGTGATACTGTAATTGTTAATTATATCATGATAAACAATACAACATATATACATTTGTTTTTTTATTTATTACAAAAATTGGAGATTTATTGTTTTTGCTCACCTTTTTCCTTCTTCTTCTTTCTAAAAGGTCAAGGATTGGAACTTTACTTAAATATGTGGTCACAATAAATGGGATGAAGACCCTTTTTGATTTTGAGGTCAACATGTCAAAGGTCAAGGACATAGTTACAAAGAATAGACCGAACTTAGTACTGGAAAGTAGTTTCTATATGCTCAATCAAATACAAATTGTATTGCATAAGGGATTTCAATCTATCTTGGAAATACGGTTATATATATTAAGGAGATTTTGAGGTCAGTACTTTAGACATAAAGGTCAAATTACTTTAACGTAAAGTGGATTTTGGATGCTGAATCAAACACTACATATTTGATTGCAACCTGACGTGGAATTTCCATATTGTAACATATAATTTGTTTACAGAACACAGAAATGGGGGTTCAGGTTGCTGAATCAAAACTACATATGGGATTACAATCTTTGGATAGAGCATGATGGAAGCTTAAAGTAACAGGAAGATCCAGTTTACTATTGGAGTCACTTGGTTTAAGTCATAGATTCTATGGCTTTCTAAACTCATAGCAAAAATAGAACTGTACCTAAAGTGAGACAACATATTATGTCACTATAGGCTCTCCCCCTTTATTTGTTGTTTGGGTAAACTTACTTTTACTGAAGGTTCTTTCATTTATTTATTTATCTAATTATCCTACTTTGTCTCCGATAATAGAGGAGAGAGTTTTTGAAATCAGTTACATTTACAGGTAATCGATTGTTTTTTTAAGCCTGAGGGTAACAATCTCTATCATCTGCCTTCACAGAACAAAACTTTGTGCTTATTGCATACTTCAGCTTTTGTGTTTTAAAACAGTCAAACAAACAAACATACCAGACATTTCTTTCTCCACAGAGTTCTGCACAATTTTTATGTAATGAAACCTCTTACAAGACCAAGTTTCCGATCATACCCATCATTCCCTCTTTTTCTAGTTTTCCTGGTAGAACCTCTGCCTACAGTACATTATTAGTTTAATGAATTATCTTCTTGCATATGTATGCTTCATTTGATCAGGCCCAAGCCCCCCCTTTTATGGGAAAAATTTGGTTGATTATATAGGGAATCACTGAACCATGACTGGAGAGGGGCCCCCTTAGGTCAGTCAGATGGCCCCCCCTTAGGAAAAGTTCTGGATCCGCCATTGAGGAACATATATATTGATATACTGTAACCAGATTTGAAACAAGAATAAATGAACAGCTACTGCAAGTTATTTTCTGGTGGATACCACCATTACTTATCCGTTAGCAAGGACGTATATTAGAGTCAATTTCCTAATGCATTTGGTTGGCTTGCTTGCCTTGCTTGGTTAGTTTGTATTAATGTTTGCGCAAGCATTGTAAAGGGGGGGGGGGGGGGGGCAAGGGGGGGGTCCCAATAACAGCAAAACAGCAAATTGATTAGGCTTATAACAGATAACAAGGATTTAAAATGGACAAAAACAGATAACAGTAAATGAGATATTAAAATAATTCGAGTCCTTGACAAATCCAGTATTTCTTATTACGGGTATAATCCTTTGTAATGAATTCCATTAGCTATGAACATGGTTTTTAGAATTGTGTATCTAGATATGTATTTGGTATATTCTTGTCCGTCAGTCGTCAACATGTCGGACACTAACTCAAACACTCTTTAACCAATTTACATAAAACTTTGGAAAATTGTTTATATCTATTGACGTGATCTCCCTATCGTTTTTTTTATAAATTTTAGATTTTAAGTTTCTGAGTAATGGGGTTTTATTCAATAAAAATGGTGTTTTTTTTTTCAGTTTTCTGATAATATCTCAAAAATCCTTTCACAAACTTCCAAGTAATTTTGGTGAATTGTTTAGATCTATTGACATGAGCTCCCTTTCAATTTTTATAAATTTTAGATTTAACGCTTCCGAGTTAAAGGGGTTTTATTAATTAAAAGGGGGATTTTCTAGTTTTCGGGGATTAACACAAAAACGTTTTCAGCAGTTCTCATGAAACTTTGCTGAATTGTTTATATCTATTGTTGTAAGCAAACTTTCGATTTTTATTTTTTTTCAATTTGATGTTATTCAGTTAAGGGGTTGTTGATTCATTAAAAAAGATGGTATTTTCCAGTTTTCGGACAATAACTCAAAAATGTTTTCAGCAGTTCTCATGAAACTTTGGTGTATTGATTATATACATGATATATATTGACTGATTTTTATAAATATTTGATATGACATTGAGAAGTTATTGAATATTTCAAAAAGGTGACGGGCGTATCATGCGCTCATGGCGTAGCTGTTTATTTGTTGAAGCATACTTTTTCAGCATTTTTTTTTTGTACAGTTATAGAAACTCACACATGCTTGTAATTTAAATAGTGAGTAATAAATTGAGAATGAAAATGAGGAATATGTCAAAGAGACAAAAAAGATATCTAGTAAAAATTCAAGGGCAGTAACGGTATCAAAGTAGGTCCAATTGACATAGTTCTTGTGTTTGTTGCTACTAAAAAATGACCTAAAAGAGTTTGAATATATATATTCCCATTCTGACTTTTTTAAATGCCCATTTAATGAGGTGTGTGATTTTTTTCTGAATAAGACTATGGGGCAAAGTTGTATATAGGGTAGAAAAATCAAAAGCCCCAATTATAAGCATGCAATTTATCAAGTACCTCGAACCAATTTTGACACTCCAAAAGTAATTTATTCCACTATTTTCAAAGGCCTTACTTGAACAATTTGTTATCAGGTTTTTGATTGTACCAAGTATACTAATAAGTAGAGTACATAGTTTAGTAGTGGAACGATGGCTTGAAGATGAAATAAATCTTTGTTTGTAAAGAGTTATGTGTAGCTTCTGAACCCAGTACATGGTGGGAACTTTCATTGTACAATGTATTTGGTTCTGCTATGAAAAGAGCTGAGTCTTATTTGTCTATGTACCATATAATATAAAAGGTTAACTGGTTGTAATGACTTAGTCCTTAATTTAGATCCTTGTCAGATATTCCTGGTCATATGTTTTCCTTTTTGTCATATTAAGAATAGTTCTAATTTAACATGTTCGTTCGTGGCTGTCAAAAATTGCTAACATTTCAATTTTCTATAACAGTTAACAGCAAATACATTATCACAATAACAGATAACAAAAAAACTAAAAGCCCAATAACAGCTAACAGCAAATATATTTTCAGAATAACAGATAACAAAGAATTAAAATGCCCCATAACAGCATAACAGCTAAACCTCTTGCCCCCCCCCCCCCCCCCCCCCCCCCTCATTGTAATTAAGATGGACATCTGCAAACAATATAATAAAGCGAGTTTATTTATATTGTTTTGAGATGTCACTCTAAATTACAATGCTTGAGCAAACATTAATAAAAACTAAGCAAGAAAGCCAACCAGTCTTAAACTACACACATTAGGAAATTAGATCTAGCTCCACGTCCGGCTTGCTTCAGTATTGGTAAAGGTGAGATTTGATCATTTGGCAACACAAAATCTTCAACGGGTTTGATTTTAGAGACACTTTAAAAACATTCTCTAAACAGTCAATTCTAGACTCGAATCATTTAGTGAATTTATAAATCATTTTATCCTGGTATCATTGGTTCACCTAAGTTGAGCAAAGAATAATTAAAGAAAAACATTATTAAGTTAAAAACAGAGATGTTTCATCTTGGATATTTTACAAGATTTTCCTTGAAACACTGGACGTTAAGCAACCAACAATCAATCGATCAAACCAATAGCATAAACATATTGCTCTGCCAATAATAAACAACCCGTAAAACGTTTTTGCTTTAATACAAATCTAACATATTCCAGGCATGGTATAGACTATATTAGCAAAAAAAACTTTTTAATTAACCTACGTTTATGCTTGTTCACGGATTTGTTTAGTGTAAAACAGGTTAGGGGGGTGTCATTGTGTTGATATCCAACAACCATTGAGACAATTTTTTTAAGTTATAATAAATCGAAAATAATAAGTGTTTATGAAATCTGAATAGCGATACATATGGATAACTACTGTTTTAATCATAAACTTAACGTTTGTGTTATCTATACTGATTTCATGTTGAAGCTTAATTCATTCTTTTAAATGCAGACATCAACATTTTTGGGTCATTGAACTAGTTCACGCAGCTAATACATGCAAATACGCCGTACATATATGTTATTATAGTGTGCACTCCTCGATTTAGTGACATCTACATGCATGCTGTTTATACGGGGGAAAGTTTGAAAGTATGTTTACTGGTATTTGATTCGATATTTTTTCTTACATCAGTTAATTGTCCGAATTGACGAGATATCCGCCAATATGTATAAGTGATCATAAGTATATCAAGTATTTTGTAGTGTTGATATGTTTTTGTTACTGTCGTGATGAAAATACGCAATAATTATCTTCGACATTCGGGAAATTATATTTATTTTAAAGTGAATGGTGAGTGACTTACAAAAACCACCTAAACCAGTTTCACTGTCTGATAAATAATAGAAATAAACGGAAACAAAAACAGAAAATGGAAGGAAGGAGCCTAATAATATATGTTATGTAACTTATATTGATGTAAAACAAACAGTTTAAGATATAATATTGATAATGTATCTGGGATAATATTTATCATATCTTTTAAGTGAGCTCACTATCTCTTATCACTGATTTGAGGTGCAATATTTTTTCACGGTATTTTGGGTTTCTACATCAATCAATGTTCAGCGTCTTTTTGTATTATTTTTTAAACGCTATAACTGAAGTATAAAACATATTTAGGTTTTCTAGAAATGCAACAAATAAATTCGATCGATATTACACATCACAACCGAACAGCTACCTCTTCTTTTGACAGTTGCATATAATATAAAGCAAACACGCAATTTGGATGAGCTTAACCTTTGGGGCGTTTTTGTCCCCTCCCTGCACCAATCTGTCCACGGAGCAGCAAACAACAACCTGGGACTTATTTAAACTGATTTCTAGACGGAATACTTCGGTAATCTGATCTTTTAGAATCCGACAGTAGCAGTCGTACATTCGGTGCGCTCATTCTGTTAATTCGGGATGCATAAATACACTGACGCGTTCTTTTGGAGTAGAAGTATTGAATTCGATTAAAAAATCCATTGAAAAGTTTTAGAGGGATCATTAGATGCCCGTTTGAAAGGTAACATTTCTGTCTAACTCTTGAAACGTAACCTCGGTGCGAGATTGTCTCGCTGCGTTGAAGACCCATTGGTGGCCTTTAGCTGTTGTCTACTCTTTGGTCGGGTTGTTGGCTCTTTGACACATTCTCCATTTCCATTCTCAATTTTATCTTTCTCTTTCTTGATTTGATATTTGCCACTGTACTTTTAGCAAGCAACAGTAAATCAATCTTCTAAAATCTAACACTCAAACATCATTCCTCATCGAAGTTGTTCTATGAAACTTTTTATGCTCTATTTAAAAAAAAATTAAATTCAGATGATTATGCATGTTTTGTCCGTTTAAAAAGATTATTTCACTGTAGTTACCTTTGCTCGTGGAAAATGTGAAATTTTATGTGCGATACGGGAAGGATTAACTGTTTACAGGAAAACATGATTGCCCTTCACATTCCGACCCCCCCCCCCCCACCCCCCCCCCAAAAAAAGATCAGCTACTATAGCATTAATTGTATTTTATAAGTAGCTATTAAATCCTTCTTTACTATCGGTATTTGTCAAACTCATTTTTGTCAAATGTTTTGAACCCAGAACATTTTTAAGATAGTATTATGATGAAAATTTGGCGGTTATTATATGTAATCTGCCTTTATTAAAACCGTGTATGTGTATGGCCATTTCCCTGACTATGACTGTGGCTTGTGATATATTAATACATTAAAGTGATTATACATTTATATATGAGTGTCAAAACCATCTGTCAACTCCATTACATATATTAGTGTATTAAATTACTTGCTTTTCCCTGCCCCTAAATAGTATAAAAATATCTGATTTTATCTTATTAGTTTTAAGCGAAAATTGAGAGCTACCAAAGTTAGACATAAATATGTGCATTCGAAAAACTCATTTGTTATAACCATCTGAAAAAAGTGACAAATTTAACTGATGAGTTGCATTATCAATGTGCTGTTTGTATATTAACTTAAAAAGGCAAAGAATATATATTCTTTATATAATCTGTTAAAATTTAGGGTAACTTTGACTAGATTTGAAACCAGATTTGAAACAACGTTCGTCTTTTACAGTTAAACCATGTGACTTATCTGTTTTACAGATATGTTATGTCCGTATGCTTGCCCCACAAGAGCCCTCGAGGTCAGATATTACAGCCTTGACATTTACAAGACCAGGGATGACCACCTGGATGTCACGGTGTATTATAAATAATGTAGTATAATAAACTTTTGTTCGGAGATTCATTATCGACTAAACTCTCTTAAGAAGTGTAAGGAAGTACACATTTAAACTGTTTATCAATGTAGCACACATATTTGTTGAGTAAACACTTCACAGCGTTGCTTTCAACTTTGTACCGAATAAAAATTTAGCAGAGGTTGTTTTGCGCTCTAATTACGCAGAGTGCATCAAGTTAGTTAGATTTTTTGCGTTAAAAATATTATTCAACAATGGAGGATAAATCTTACAGTTTTGTAACAGGCAGGAGAAACACATTTCATGTTTTGGATTATGTATTTTTCATTGGAACTTTGGTTGTTTCTTTACTCATCGGAATATTCTTCGGATATAGAGGGAGAACCAAACATAGTACAAAAGAAGTGCTTCTTGCAGGAGGAAAAATGCATTTTATACCTGTATCAATGTCGCTTTTGGCAAGTTTCATGTCGGCTATAACATTGCTCGGTACACCAGCAGAAATGTATAACTTTACCACCATGTACTGGTACATAGGAATCTCGTATTTCTTTGTTATGTTCATGGCAGCACATATCTACCTTCCCGTCTTCTATAACCTCGGGGTCACCAGTGTATATGAGGTTAGTATTCTATACTTAAACACGCTATGATTTCCCGCTCAATTTTCATAAATCTGACACTAGCTATATAGTAGTCATTTAAATCATAATCGATATGTAGTTTCTTTTATACACGTACCGTACGTAACACTATAAGAAAATTCTATATCTTAAGCAATGTTTGTTATGAAAACGTAGCCAGCCTTTTTATTTTGATTTTTATGTACGTGGCTCATTATAAATGCTGCTATCTTTAAACATACTCATATTACCGTTGTCACTATAACAGCATTTTCTTGATCTTCGTTAAAGTTTTTAATATTTTTTTAAAAAGTAACAACCGTTATCATGGTTATAGAAAACTATGGAATAGAATCTCATCCTATTTTATTTAAATTTTGGTTATTCAATTACACTACACGGTTTTCAGTGACCAAGTTTTTGTTAATAAAAAAAAACCTTTGAGTGACAATCAGTGACATTGACCAAGTCTATCCTTAAGCTTTTATCATGACATCTAGGCTTTACATATCAAATGTAAAATATTTTATTAGATAAAGCACATATAATAAATATGACATTGCGTAATACAAGTTTACAAACATAACAATAATTTATACATAAATTTGTTTATAGATTATTTGTAATGTTGTATATGTCATGTAAAAAATAAAATAGAGAGGTCATAACTATCAATTACATATACGTAAATATCATTTACTAAACTTTTGACGTCGATAAAAGAAATTACCGTTTCTTAATTGACTATTTGCGTAGGTATCCTGTAGGTATCCCGCAGATTATGTTTTCAAATGACATAATCAGCAGCTTTAAATCTCCGAAACACACGAAACATGATAATATACTGGAGTAAAAAATACTGGCGTATATCCTGCAATTTGATTCGTTACATGACATGGTATAGGCCCTGTGAACAAACCCAAAGATCAAAATGTAATAAAAAACACTCCATTATAATGTAATTCACAGAAGCTATTGCCGTTCATATTCCCTGTCAATGCCCGATATCCCCTTTACCTGGCTGTTCAGGAGGTGAAATAACACTGATTCAACATACCGTGTGAAGATTCCAAAAGTTAGACATATTATTTTGTCCTTGAACTCTTCATAATACATAATGCTACTTTGTTTTTTAATTGCTACATCATATACATGTAGCTATAGTACTGATAATAAAATCAAAGTTCATTTCCTAATTCATTATCTGCTCAACTTCTTTTACTGAATGCAAGATTATTCTAAATAACCCATTTATTCACTTAGTAAACAAATGTTATTTTCTTGTAGTATTTGGAACATCGGTTCAGCAAAGGTGTCAGAACAGCAGGCATGTGTATATTCTCACTGCAAATGGTGGGTATATGAATTTAGATGTCATCAACTATAATTTTAAAATTCAGTTTACATATATGTGATATAAAAGAGGGGCGAAAGATACCAGAGATACTCATAGATCGAAAATAAACTGAAAACGCCATGGCTAAAACAGACAAAGACGAACAGACAAATAATAGTACACAAGACACAACATAGAAAACTAAAGACTATATAAGCAACACAAACCCTACTAAAAACTGGATACGACTCTTTGCTCACACTTAGCATGCTAAAGATGTCGTACTTTACAGACTTTTCCATACAATTCATGTTAGACTTTTATCCCGATAATAGCTTCGTATGCACCATTTTATTTGTAAGCGTTGTTTTCATTGTTTTTAAAATCTCTTTATAATGTTATAAGACGTGGTTTCTTCTTCAGATTATAGGAACTGTAAAGATAAGAAACGGGTAAAAATCATTGTTGATAGTGATGTTCCCCCACTTTGTAACAGGGTTAAAATCACGGCTGATTTTTTACTCACTCTCCTCTTGTTTCCCAGCAATTACACCATCTTTAAAAAGTTATCTTACAACTTTCAATCGTAGATAAAACTTTTTTTTTTATAAAAGAAATAAATATAAAGTTAACATTTATTTCATGCACATGATGTATTCTTTTCTTTTGTTTTTTGTAGATGATCTACATGTCAATTGTTTTGTATGGACCATCATTAGCATTAAATGCAGGTAGGTTTTGGTTATCGTAAATCCGTTAGGAATTTATTTTTGCTTTGAAAAAGCAATATTCCCATTAGTTCTATCATTTTCACATGATTATTGGAATTGCCAAATGGATAAATGTATAAATGTACAATGCAGATGTTCCAACCGTTTCTACAGTCAATAGTTTTCCTGAGACAAGTGCGTGTGACCATCCACAAGATCGTGTGGGCCTCCGATGTTCAGTACTCCAGTACTTTGGTTGTTGTTTTGTAACGTGTTCAGGGCTTCATCCGTTTCGTAGGGTGAATGACCTAGCAGAAGGCCATCTGGTTATGACAAGTAATTGGAAAACTAATAACATACTGATGGGGGTTCCAGAAGGATATGATTTCAATATAATCTAAAAGCAATTTCATCTAAATGATTTTAAAAGTACTAGTCTAGTGCAACTACCTGCTTGTTTAGACTATGGGTTATAAAAATTAGAATTTAAGAGTCCAAAAACGATTAATATTTATTGATGTACATGGTATGAAGTGAAAGAATAAATTCGGATATTTCATAATCTAGAATTGACCATAATTTACATTTAAATAAACTTACGAACTCGATTTCTGAGAATAAAATATTTATTTTATGATTATAAAATTATTGCCTGAATTGTAGCAATTCCGTTTTTCAATGACACCAATTTCACAATGACTAGTGCAAATTATTTGCAACAATTTTGTCAGCAAGTAATACATATATATTGCATATTCAGAAAAATCAATTTTGATTTAAGAATGGAAAGCCTCTTTTTGTTTTTTATTGGGATGCAAAAAGCGTTGACCGAAGCAAACTGTACACACGATCAATACTGTAACAATCCTATCAAATTACAAAAAGAAGCATTTTATTCTTATGATCACATTTATACGGTTTTTGAAAATACATGTTATATGACAGAGAAATATCGGGCGTCCGTCCGTCGTACCGTCCGGTCTTGTTAGCGTTGTGATGTGTAAAACTCGGATTTGAATCGCATTGTATTATATATATTCGCTCTGATGCTTTAATTTCTCTAAGAATTTTATAAAAAACTTGAAAGAACATTTAGTGATGTCCTTGTACCTTGGATAGAAAAATATGTGCAACGCGGGGGACACTGGCATTCTGTTCTTATACTTTTTGATTTTCTTAAGGATTGCGATGACGTTTTCACGGGAAGCACATTCTGTCATTTTATTGCATTTTATTTGGAAAAAAAATCTAATATTGGAATGCCTATCTATTGTTGTTAGCCAATCATAAATACGAATTCTTATGAAACATACATGTTATCAAGGATTTATATAATCTTACTTTACACATCCTTGATGTGATTATTAAATAATTCCACATATTTATTTATTTTTGCAGTGACTGGTTTATCGTTGTGGGGTGCTGTTGCTTCGGTTGGTATTGTCTGTATGATTTATACTGCACTGGTAAGAAATGTTCTACAAATAAAGAACTAGGTATTCAAAAATAAAGTGTACATTAGTAAAAAAAAAAAGTTAACAGTGAAACAACAAAAACAAGGTATAATAACGCATAGCTACAGTAGAAAAAATTTAAATAAAACCAATACTTCGTACAAGCTGTAGCAATCCTGCATATATATACAATTAATATTACAATTCAAGCATATACCCAAGTCTAACTAACAAACCGCTAACAAAACAACGATTTTCTTTAAGAATAAATTTGCACCAAGTGACAACATTGTTGAAATCTTTCTTCATTTCACATCTAATCTGGGTAAACTTTATGCTCGGTCCTAAAATTGTGTGTGAAATCTAAACAATACCAGTTCAAATCAAAATTCAATTGAATTGAATAATTCGACAAATGGTTGTCTTAAACTGTTTTCGGAGGATAAAATAAGAAGTTTTGAACATATTTACTTATGTCGCAAACCCTGGGGAATTTTTCATGTTTTGTTTTAATCCAACTATTGTAATTTTCAAGAAATAACCACATTTACTAGAGATCACAATCCTGGGCATACATTCTACAGTCGTTTGATGAAAGTTTAACTTATTGTGTATTTGTAGGGTGGAATGAAAGCAGTGTTATGGACGGATTCTTTCCAAGTAATAATGATGATAACTGGTGTGTTAGCTACACTGATACAAGGCTCTATAGAGGTGGGAGGATTTGCCAAAGCATGGGAAATAGCAGCTGATAATGAGAGAGTATGGTTTACAGAGTAAGTTTCTTAAAAGATCTGTCCAGAATTATTATACATATATATTATATGGTAATTCATATATATTATATGGTATATACGTTTGACTACAAAAGCTAGAACTAAAAAAAACCAACAAAATAGGTGTCTATTTCTAATCTAAGTGGGACCTACCTACCCTGTACACCTTTAAATGTACCACCAAATCGGATCTGAAATGAGTAAGTGAAAATTTTGAGAACACGGAGTCTCAAACAAACATGACAGACACGATATATATGATAAATAATAAACTGCATAAATCTGGATTAAAAATTACGATTATTTATTTGAAAAAAATATAATATTTTACATGTTAGACTTAAAAGATATAAGTATGATGAATATTTATTGGAAACTATATTCTTTCTTCACTTTCTGTAACAAACCTTATTTGGTTTTAAGTGTTCCTATTCAGAGACATCGACGTATACTGTAGAAACAGGAAATAACAAATCAATTCAGATCTCCAACAGATGATAACATTAATCATCTCATCCTGAACTTCATCTTTTGTGTAAGAGAATATGTCTGGGCGACACAAATTGCTAGTAAAGTGTCCATGGTTACATAATTTACTTGTATTTTTAGTCCGATGTCAGTTTTTAATGTAGTGTAACAGAATGATAAGGACGTTATATATGTGTCCAAAATTTATGTAAACTCAGTATCTGTCACAATAAATGTCCATAGATTTATTTTTGTTATGTTCACAACTTTAAAAGGAACACTCCTTGTTCTGAAAGAAAATAATTCAGATGTAAATTATACAATGTTTTATTTCAAGGTTTGGTATGTGATCATTTTATCTTTAATTATTTTCCGAAGATATGTTTACGTTTTGTTTTATAACTGCACCATACCCATTTTCCGAGCAACTGATTGATAGCTACAACAAGTAGGCCACTACTCAAATATTCGTTACACAATTTAAAAACAATGTGGGAAAATGTTGAGGGACTTTTTTTCCCCAAAAAAATTGTGAACAGGAACTATTATACCATCAACTTTTTTTTACATGGTTAACTTTTTTTCAAACATTACCAGTGTTTCTGTGGTCTGCTCTGTGTAAGTCTCGGACTTTGTTTCATATTTGTACTAGTGAATGTTTCATGTTTTGTAAGAACATGACATTTCTCATTAGCAGCGTTATACGTTTACTGTTTTGTCTATTTTTGGTAAATGAATGTCCATTTGACGTGGTTCGGTACTTATACTTCTCATCATTGTGTTGTTGTGCTCTGGTGATTTTTTGTATTCTTGTCTTTCGTTTTTGTTGGTGTGCTTTTCTGTATATATGCCTTTTTGTGTTTCTTGGTTGACATATTTGTTTGTTTTTGTAGTGATAAAGATTGAAACACAATGTTGAGTGCAGTATCCCTATTTTTGACATTTTTACCTATTATGTCGTTTTGTTTTGTTCACATATCGTTTTAAATATAATGGAATTGTATGCGACTGTTGTACAGTGAGAGGTTTGATTAGCTACGAAACCAGGTTGAATCCAGCATTTTCTACATAAGAATGCCTGTTTCAAGTCAGTAATATGACAGTTGTTATCCATTCGTTTGATGTGTTTGAGCTTTTGATTTTGTCATTTGATTTATATGGACCTTCTGTTTTGAATTTTCATCGGAGTTCGATATATTTGTTGTTTTACTTTTTATAAAACACATGGACTAATTTGAAACATTATTTCAGTTTTAGAGTAGATCCATCTGTGCGTCATAGTGCCTGGGCTTTAGTTATTGGTGGATCATTTCTATGGGTATCAGTCTATGGTACTAACCAAGCACAAGTCCAACGGGCTCTTACATGTAAATCACTAAGAGATGCTAAAATGTAAGTATACTGAAAGGGACTCAAGCTAAAAAATATAATTATAGTATTATAGTATTGGTACGCGACTAATTGACGAAAGAGGTTCAAAAACATATTGTTTAAAATATAGATTACCGGCGTGATATAACAAAAAAATAATAAATCAATCAATTTCTTAAATTATTGGTTATCAAAATACTCCAATTCTGTAGGATTTACATGCGCCAAATTGAAATAAATTAATAGTTTTTAGTCGTACAAATTATACTGTCAAATGCTACATGTATACCGTTGACATTAACTTTAAACCAAATGTATCTTTAAGATGAAAAAGCACTGTGATGAATAATTTAAAATGACTATATATGTATTGCAACTATGTTAACTATTCAATTGATAAATAATTATCTCATTATTAATTTGTCAATGCATGTTTTATTGTAATTTTCAGAGCACTATGGTTGAATTTTCCAGGCCTGTGTATTATTCTATATTTGTGTTGTTTGGTTGGCATTGTGCTATATGCATTTTACAGACACTGTGACCCAGTGACATATGGCCTCATTATGGCGTCAGATCAGGTTAGTTGTCCTCCTGATATTTTGATAATGATCATGTGCTATCTGGATTAAGCCTCGAACAAGCGCTTTCTATGTGCAAACTGAGACTACTTAGTAGTAGCCTCAGTTGCAATTGAACATTTTGATGGCTTCGGGTACCGTGCTCGCCAAGAGTTCACGAGATTGTTCGAATACTGACTGGGTAAACAAAACCTTTACATGAAAAAAATGATATACACGTACGCTGCTGTTCATGCTAATAACACAGAACAATAAGTAAGAGGAACATCTTGATGTTTCGGTGTCAGAACAATGTCTACAGGTAGACCGACACGTTTCTATACGATTGGTACCTTGTGATTTAGTCATGAAATGTAAACTCAGCCCTTTGGTCTAGTACAAAGCAAGACATTTTGTAAAATTCAATATATCTTCTACTGGACGTTTAGCATCTATTGCTAATACATATTCAGTGGCGTAGCAGTGTAGAATAAAAAGGTTGGAGAGGGGACAAACCATTGAAAGTGACAAGCAAACAAAAACACCCCAAACTTTTCTACAGTTTAATATGCTAGTTTATCGTTAACCCTATTTTTTATTTATGTCAATATTTTTTTATTTTCCAAAAAAGTAGTAGGGCAGTTATCCTCCTTGCCTCCAAGCTCATACGCCAGTGATATTCAAACAACTGAAATGCTGCAATATGCAATGCATATTATAGTATTTGGGCATTAATGACATTCCAACTATAAGAAAACTATAAAAATAAACATAAATGATTGGAACGGTGCTACTTTAAAAAAAAAAACCGGCAAAGGATCATATATCAGTAAATACTTGGAGTTAAATAAACTCCTGGCTTCATATTCGAACAGTAACCCATTGTTTCTATCAGACTACTATTGTATAAACAATCAAATTATTACTAGAAAAAATAAAAACGTTTGTTTTTTTAGCTTTACCCTCTGTTTGTGATGGATATTATGGGACATGTTCCTGGTGTTCCTGGATTGTTTGTTGCCTCCATTTTCAGTGGAAGTTTAAGGTACACCAAATACAAACCATTAGAATAAATTGCATTTGACCATGAAACGTATTAATTTTAGCAGTAATTTGGTCGACAATTTAGGGTAAATTTACACGTAATTTATTAATTTAGACACTTTCTATTTTGAATCTGTTTTTTTCCTATTTCAATATTAAAATTAACATAGTTGCATATAATTGCTTACATCCACTTTATTTGAACTTTGCTGGCTAGTTGTATCTTTGCAATCATACCTCATCTCCTTATTTTTTATATTGAACACAAATTGTTCGTTTATATTTAGTATTATTTTACTCCATTCCTGTTCCAACGGTTATTTTTTACGCGCGCAACATACTGGAACACGTGAGCTAGAAAAACAGGTTTCATCCACCATTTTCTACTCAAGGAAATGCCCGTACCAAGTCAGGAATTCGACATTTTTATTCATTTGATTGATGTATACGAGCTTTTGAATTTCCCACTTGTTAAAGGACTTTCCGTTTTGAATTTTCATTGGGGTTCGGTATTTTTGTAATTACCATTACAAAAATCTTGCTTCCAGAATTTTCTTTGCCCTCAAAACAATGTATCGAGTACAATAAAAGCAATAGCGGTTTTTTTTAAATTTAATTTCAGCACATTGTCTTCTGGGTTAAACTCATTGTCAGCTGTTTTATTACAAGACATCGTTAAAGTATATATAGCTCCAGATATTACTGATCAGAGAGCAGCATTACTCACCAAAGTCTTTGGTTAGTTTAATTTAGATATATGAACAAAATGAGTTACATTACTTATTTTGAAAATTTGTAAACTTCCAGAAATAGGAAAAAAATATAATGGACCAAACTTTCCTCCAAATATTTTTTTTATTAGAATTTAAGCAGCATTTACATATATGCATGGTCTTTCATGACGGTTTCACGATATTTTGATATAACTTGTAAAAATTAAACATATTTGCCAATGAAGTTACAAAATCCACTGCAGACCAATAATTTGACTTCATCTTGTTAATATAAAAAGACAGAGTTGAGGTTTCCAAATACTATCTATTTTTACCTATTATGTCTGTTTGTTTCGTTCACACATCGTGGTCAATCGAATGTAATTTAATGCGACTGTCATTCAAGTGAGCTAGCTATAAAATAAGGTTTAATCCACCATTTTATACATAAGAAAACATCTGTACCAAGTCAGGGATATAACAGTTGTTATCCATTCATTTGATGGGTTCCAGCTTTCGATTTTTGCGTTTCGATTAGGGACTTTCAGTTTTGAATTTTCCTCGGATTTCAGTATTCTTGTGATTTTACTTTTTAGTATGGTGGTTTATGTGATCATTAGGTTTCATAATTATTCGCCAAGGCACATGCGGTATACATACCATCACTGTCAATTGCTTAGATAATGACAATGAGCAGTTGGGGAGAATATAATATTCGAATTAATGAGTTCCATGCCTTCTTCCCTTTTTGCGTATATTCGTTATACACCAATATTTTTTTGGAATTCACGATATTATTTTACTGGTGAGGATATTCATGATATTTTCTTTTTTAGCTGTCATGTTTGGAATTATTTGTTTAAGTCTTACATACGTAGCATCTTTACTGGGAGGAATTCTACAGGTATGTCATTTTATTCTGACTCCATTAAAATTTTATTTGAGTATTTAGTTTGTTAAGGTACACATGTATTCTAAAAAAATATGCTTTATATGGTTGAATTACCACATGAACTCATGGCAATGGAATGATGCATTTGTTGGCGTGAAATAAATTTGCTTTTCACACTATTATTGAAAAAAACCATGCAAACAATGAACACTCCTAAAAACAGCGTCAGGATCAGATCATTTCAACAACAAAAAAAAACTACCCAAAACAACAACAACAACAACAAAAAACACAAGCAAGCGAAGACAAGAAACATATGTCAAATAGAAAATTTCGATTCAAACTAATAAAGATCAGCAAACGACGAAAAACCAGTGTAATGTAACAACCTTCGATTCATCTGTTGTTTTTACTGTTGTATAAGGCATGGATACAAACGAATGTTAAATCCAATGATACATCCGGTTTTAGATTAAAATACATATAATTACAGCGCTATATGTATCTATCAAACAAAACTTTATTTATTTATTTACGGTAACATGCTTAAATTACATTTTGTGTTGTATTCATTAACGGTAACATGTCTAAATTACATTTTGTGTTGTTTCAAATTTCAGGCAGCCTTGGCTATATTTGGCATGTTGGGAGCTCCCATGCTTGGTCTCTTCACCCTTGGTATGCTATTCCCTTGGGCAAATAAATGGGTTGGTATTTTTGTCTGTAATAGATAAAGATGTATCTGTGTTATGTCATCTTTATTCAGCTTTAATAAAAATGCAGACACACGTAATAACAGTAATATAACCGTTCTTTATAATCCTCGATCTTTAATCTCTGTCGGGTAATTGTATCATTGACAATCATACCACATTACCTTATTTTACAGAAATTGAGGAAGGAAGAATTTTATGAAGGTGTGTTTTTCAATGGTTTACGAAACGTCTCACCGATGCAAATGTGACCCAGGGTCAAATCGATTTAAATTTTTAGTCAGTTATAAGCAGCATAGAATAATCGCTATCACCGTTGGTTTATGAATGCCTTCAGGTATTACATAATTATGAGGAAAAATCTATCCTTCTCATCCTGACTGTACCTTATTATTTAACAATGCTGTGATTTTGAGAAGTCGGAAATATTTAAATTGCTATTTTGGATATATAGATCCGCATTGCTAAGGAACAGAAGAATCGGTAAAGTATTAGCCAATTAAACCTCCGATTACTGAAATATGATTCAAGCAACGCTGAAGAGTTTTTTGTTTAAGAAATGCTCGTCTGGCGTACAACGTTTTAATCCTGGTATTGTTGATGAGTGTATGTGCGAGCATACTATATAGTCTATTCCCAAAAATCTCACTAGTTATGAGGGAGTATCAAATTTCTAAATTTGTTATGGTTATTTGCAGACAGTTTCTGCAAATTGTTACCTGTAGCACCCCACTGAGCTTGTAGTATGTATAAGAGTATCAGTGTCAAATATAATCTAACGGTTGTTTTGACCTGATATTATAAAGAAAAAGATAGAGAAAGAGAAAGGCAGATACTTTTAACAGCAATCGCAATTCTAAATGATTCTATCCTGTAATCTCTGTCATTATTATTATAATTTTGCACAAAGTTTCCTGATTGAATGTTATTCCCCATATTAAAGTAAATCTGTATTTACGTTTAAACAAAATAGACAAGAAATCAACGATAAAAAAAAAAATGAAAAAAAAAGAAATCAACGATTTTATCTGATGATTTTGTTTTCAGAATGATTAGTAACTACGAACCAAAGCACAATGTTACTGACTAACTCCAAACTCATCACCTATTAGAACTTTGGCGATTGACTTATTAATGATGTATGATGTGTAAAAATGTGGATTCTGTCACTTAAAGGAAATGTGTATCTTCCATCAATAGTGACACTTACAAAATGTCATAAATATATTTAAGTTTGGAAAATTCTGTAATAAAACAATTGCTCAGCAATTTTGCATTAAAACATTTATTAATATATTTACCTTAATAGGGAGCCTATAGTGGTCTTGGCTGCAGTTTGATAATGATGTTCTGGATCGGAATAGGAGCGTATGTAACCAAACCAGACTTGGGAAAAGCTCCGATCTCGTTAGCAGGATGTCCAAACTTTACTGTATTTTCAAATGGAACAGATACATATGTAGAATATGCCAATTATTCAATGTTGTATAACTCCACAATAGATATGACTACTTCTATAGCAAATCTACCTGTAGATGACTCGTAAGTAAATCCACGATCTCACGAATATCAATATCAAAACATTAAGTGCGTAGACCTTCGTGTATCTTCCATTTTAAATTCTTTAGTTATTTTAAAAAATGATTTAAAAACATGCAATTGTGGCAAAACATTTTGAATTTTATGCGACTATCATACAAGTGAGAGGTTTAGCTAGATATGAAAAAAAACATATTTAATCCACCATTTTCTACATCAAGTCAGAAACATGACAGTTTTTTCCATTCGTTTGATATGTTTGATATGTTTGAGGTTTTGATTTTGCCATTTGATAAGGAATCTTCCGTTTAGAATTATCGTTGGAGTCTGGTATATTTGCTATTTGCCTTTTCTTATATAAAACCGATTTCTATTGATCAGTGATTCTTACTTGTCGACCAGTGGTAAACGATATTCTATCACAGTGCTTGTAATAATTGTAGAAACACAAAGTTTGTTACCTTTCAAATGTACACATATTTGATAATTTAAGTTGTTACACAAAAGCTAAAATGGTTAGAGCTCACTTTGACAGTTTCATAAAAGGTATGCAAAATACATGCCTTATCTATAAATTCATGCTAAGAATGATTTCTGAATCCATGCTGGATATCTCAAATTGTATACATATAGGTCGTTTTTATATTATTTTCTATTACCACAGGAACCCAGTAGATAAGTTGTATACCCTGTCGTATGTATGGTACAGTTTTACAGCCGTGTTAATTGTTGTTTTTGTTGGGATGATTGTAACAATGATAACTGGTAATATTTTATAATTAATTAATATAACAATACAATTTTGAGTAATAATGAAAGCCAAAAGAGGGACTAAAGCTACCAGATAGACAGTCAGACTCATAGATCGAAAATAAACCGACAACACCTTGGCCAAAAAAGTAAAAGACAAACAGACAAACTACAGTACACAAGACACAACATAGAAAACTAAAGACTAAGAAACACGCACCCAATCAAAAACCGGGGGAGCTCTCAGATGCTCCATAAATGTATTTTATTTATGTATACAGTAAATGGTTTATATGAGATCCTGATATTAATTTGTCTGTATAGGCGAACATCTTTAACTTATCTCAGCAAATGATAAGACATCAGTACGATTTATGGAATACATTTCACATTATTCGGATTTTAATTTCAGATTAAAAATTAATAGGCAAAGCTTGAATTTTTCGGATACATGTTCCTGTGAGTTGATGTGATATTGTTTGGTTATAACTTTGCTAATTAAAGAATTACTTTTTCTTGCAGGTAAAAAAGATCCAAAGACCATAGATGCCAGATTGATTTGTCCAGTTTTTGACGTTGTCTTTCCGTATCTTCCAGAAAAAATACTCAAACCACTCAGATTTGGAGTCAATCATAAAGGGGTAAAGTTTTTTTTATTTAAGATTGTAAAAAAAATAGTTCAGTGAATAATATTTTTTTATATATTGATGAAGAACTTTTACTTTTAAATGTTTTCTTTTCTCTTTTAAAACACAGTTAGTGGTTCGTTTTTATTATGAGATGGTAAAAATTAAACCTTTGTTAAGTCATAGCTGTACATGCAGTCATGTGGTACGTGTAATGGTGTATACATGTACGATTCTAACGATCTTCTCGTATTGTTGGAACCATTATCTGTATAAATTTGGTTAAAGTATTATTTATTTCAATAAATCCGAAAAATAATTACACACGCAAAATAACATGGTTAAAGGATGAGTCGAGCGATGGACATGTTTTGTTTATCTAATCGACATAGTTTGTTATAACAATACATATTTTTATAATATTTATTTACTAAAATAACATTACAAATAAATGAGTGAACTGTTTTATCCATCGCTCTTTGCTGACATGGTATTTTCTTTATTTCAGAAATATGAAATCAAACCAACACCTTCTGAAATGCCTTTAAAGGACAAGAATCCTAGCGTTGGAAATACAGACCAGCTGGTCAATGGTATTGACACTGAAATGGAAATTATGATTCAAAAGCCGGATGAAAAAGAAAAAGGAGATGTCAAATTTGTGTAAGAGAATGACAAATTTGGGAAAGAGACAATCCACCAGAACAGTATTCTAATCAAACATTCATTGTAACTGAAATAAAAGAAACTTTATTAAGATTAATATTCATTTCTAAATAAATAGTCATCATCTTTTTTTTACTTGTACATATAGGACAAACCTAAATAAAAATGATTTTGTATATAAGCATAGTTTGCTATTTGTATGGTTAGATTAAGCATCAACGCCTTCAATAAATATATAGTTGAATATAATACTATATAATGAGAGAAAGTTGCAATATATTATCAAACGGGTTGCTTATATATCTCCCAATTGATATGAGTATTATCATTCTAGAGCACTTGTCGATGAGATTACACCTGGTAATAAGTGGGGTTCGTGTTGCTACGTTTTTGGGTTTGTATGTTGTTATTGGTAGAAAGCTGATTTTCGAAACTTATAAACTACATTCTTTGATACGTAATTGACGAAATGTGGGGTGACAGAAGACATGAAGGAAACTCTTGCGATATTTTAGTCGATACTTTAACCAAGAGTTATAACTGCATGTCTAAGAGAGGAAACTTTGATTGTTTATAATGTAGTTTAGGTTAGTCGTCTATATAATGGAATTTTATGCGACTGTCATACAAGTGAGAGGTTTATGTTGCTATGAATTCAGGTTTAATTCAACATTTTCTACATTAGAAAATGTCTGTACCAAATCAGTAATATGACATTTGTTATCCATTTGTTTGATACGTTTTATCTTTTGATCTTGCCATTGATTAGGTACTTTCCTGTTTGAATTTTCCTCGGAGTTCGGTATTTTTGTGATTATTTTTTACATACTATATAGTATTCTGAAACAACTGTTTATTTTTTCTCTACCGTTTAATTTCTATACATCCCCAATCGTCTCTTTACATTTACAAGTTAATTTCAAAGGTGACATATGTTTAGTACTTTTATGAATTAATAAAATTATAAGCACTGAAATTTGTCTTCCCTAAAAATCTTTTTGGCTATCATGACACCCCTATCATTGTCATCACAATAAAGAGAACATGTATACTTGATTGCACGTCATCTGGGATAGGTCATCACGTATAGATATGACAAATATATATAACAGAACAAAAATACAAACTATATCTCTTATTATTGCATAGCAATATAATATTTCCCACAGAAAGTAACCAAAAGTAAGCGTGCAATAAATTCCAATATTGCACTAGTGCAATAAATCTTCAAAATTCATGACGTCATCAACGGCAAAATCTTAGTTTAAACCAATTTTTACTTTCAAATATTATATTGCTATACAATATAATGGTTATTGCATGAATATTTGTGAATATTGTCCCTCGTAGAATATAACATTCTACTTGGGACAATATTCCCCAATATTCATGCAATAACCCTATATTATCGAATTTTGTTTCGATTGCTCATCTCGGTCGTTTTATAGAAATAAATGATATAAAAAATCTTGTCGAAATATAATATTTTAAAGGTTTGAACAACGTATTTACCATGCATGGTTTACTAATGCCATATGGGACACAATAATCATTGACATCGATTTTGGTATTCAAGAACAGGGAACGAGAAAATACAACACACACAATCATCTATAAGACAATACACAAAAAAAACCATTATGCAGGTATAATAAGAGTTGAACTCACGCACTGGTTCAGGTATACACAAAATAACGAGCGTATTTCTCTTGGTAAAAACGAACAATAAAGGACACAAAATACTGCGAATATTCGTAGTCAATCATGTAATTTTTGATAGAAACACGATGCTGGAAAATTACGATGATCCAACACATGAAGGCGATGCTAGAATGTTGTTTCACTGAATTTTTCGTGTTTGTTATTTGAATTTCGTTGTCGTCAGACCATCATCGTCAATTGCACATATTTGTTTTTTATATCAACAATAGTCTCGGTTATCAGCTCTACTGAGAAGGCGTTGGGTAATAAATTATAATCTTGGTATCTTTGCTTACTATTTGCTAATTTCATCATTGTCCGTTTCCACACGTCTGAAATTCTTTCATTCCTTGTCCATTAGTTGAATCATGCGATATATTTGGCTTTGGTTAACCATTTGCGTTCGAAGGTTATCAGTATTTATAATAAGCGCCACTGATGGTGGAGATTTATTTCCCCGAGGGTATCACAAGCCCAGTAGTCAGCACTTTTTGTGCTGACATGAATTATCATTGATATTGTTATATTTATAAATTAACTGTTTACAAAATTTTGAATTTTTTGAAATAATAAGGGCTTTTCTACCTCAGGTATAGATTACCTTAGCTGTATTTGGCAACACTTTTAGGAATTTTGGATCTCAATGCTCTTCAACTTTGTACTTTATTTGGCTTTTTTAAAACTTTTTTGGATTCGAGCGTCACTGATGAGTCTTTTGTAGACGAAACGCGCGTCTGGCGTATATACAAAATTTAGTCCTGGTATCTATGATGAGTTTATTTCCTCCTTCATTTAACATGTAAAACAGACTTATTGTAAGGGCCAAACAAAAAACAAACAACTGTCAAATGGTTTGGACATGGGGATACACAGATAATTGAATTCGTCGAAAGATTGGTTGTCTAGATCTCTTCTTGATCTTGCAGTTCTCAATCATTTATATATATGTGTCTTAATTTGTTTGAAGCGTTTGAGGCAGGAGTAATTTTCATATACTGTCACTTTGATATTCGAATATGAAATATTTTGCATGTACTTAGTATCACATTTAGTTATCGGACTGTGTAATGAAGTATCCGAGTGATAATACATGTTAACGCATTCTTAAGTTCATTTATATCCCGTTCGAACTCATTTAACATACTTTAGTAGAACACAGTATCTTTTATCAACACCAACCGTTGGACGATGTATCACAGAAATGAATTTGCCACACTTGACTATGTAATATTTGCAGCGACCCTTCTGGTGTCTCTTAGTATAGGAATATACAATGCTTTCAAAAACAGAAATAAGCAAAGTACCAAGGAAATTCTATTGGCCGGCGGGAATATGGGAGTGCTGCCTGTTGCTTTATCATTGTTCGCTAGTTTTATGTCTTCCATTGCCATTATTGGAGTGCCTGCTGAAGTATATGTGTATGACACGATGTTTATGTGGAGTGTAGTTTCGTTTCCAATAGCAATATTCCTATCGGCTCATGTGCATATTCCGATTTTCTATAATTTAAAACTAACAAGTGCATACGAGGTAAATCTTTGCTATTAACTATTCTTTATTGAACAAATATTATGCTTTAGTTTATCCTTTACGTTATGTTGGTGCAACTTAAAAAACCAAACTCAAACAATTAGCATACTTATGAAAGATAATATGTTTCTGTTGTGTCGTGATAGAATTAAATAACCAACACTGGCACAATTTATTAGTGGCCAATTAGAGCAAATGTTAACCCCCTCTACACTCGAATCATAAGCACGGGCTCCGCAGTTCATCAGCACGGACTTAAGTCTTAGATGCATGATTTTTTGTTATTAGTTATTAGTGGCTTTTTGTCCATCTGTCAGATAACTGCGAGTACTGTCGGATCTGTTCCTAGTGTATTTGTTGTCGGGATGTACAAGTACCCGGCCACGTCCACTTGTATTTTTGTCCTTCTGACTATGCGGTTTGGTCTTTGCTCATTGTTGAAGGCCGTACGGTGACCTATAGTTGTTAATGTCTGTCATTTTGGTCTCTTGAGGACAGTTGTCAAATTGGCAATCATACCACATCTTCTTTTTTAAATCTACAGTTCATCAGCACGTGTCGTGAACCTCGTAGCCCTATATCACTGTAGCTTGGGACCCTATTAGTGGAGCCTGGTGCCCAACATCATTGATCACAGTAGCACAGGGCTCATAAGGTTGCAATAAACAGTTAGGGGAAAATATTAAAATTTGCCCTTATAAATTTTACCATCCCCTTTTCATTGCTTTCTTGCAATATCAAGCTTTACTGTTTGTATCATATATGGGCATATGTATGTAATCAGAATCTTCCATAGATTTTATATCCAGTATATAAAATGGTAAAATATAATTTCTTTTGGGTGGGTGTATCCATGGCAACAATCTGCATTTATTTGTTATATAATATTGCAAAAAGGAGGGAAAAGATGTCACATATTTCCCCAAAATTTGGCTAAAAGTAGAATTTCAATTGCTTGAAGTAATACCTTTTCTGAAACTGTGTACATATATCATTCAGCAAATCCAATGAAAATCATATGTCTTTCATCTCATTTTTTTGTAAAATTGCGTCAAAAACTTCGTGTAGAAAAAAAGTGTTTGTAAACATAACATTAATTTCTGGACCGATGGCCGGTCTAGCTATGCAAATACGGATTGTCAAACAGAAAACAGCCCATAAAACATGTAAAAATAATCTTGATGCTCTTATAAACCATCTTTGAAGGCTAAATTAGCACTCAGCTGCCTAAAAATGAATTTTATTACACAATAATTTTCCTATTTGAAAAATCCACAGGGGCCAAAATGCGAAACTAAACTCCTAACTGTGTATTGCTACCTAATAGGGAACCAAACTCCGAAACAGCGGTTACGTCCTCTTTACTACGCTACGTTGACTTTAAATAGTTTAGCGAAGCAACGTCACCACTGTTTCGGAGTTTGATAGGGAACCTGAAATCCAAAGATAAAATAAGGATGGATTCCGGAGCCAGAGGTATCCCCAAATCTTATACCAAACAAGAGCCAATGGATGTAACATTATTTTTTTTTCGCTCTCCATATACTTATGTCTTTATTACATTAAATCTGTTGGAGTGATACTAATTAATTTTCTTCATGGAAAACATGGTATAAAAATCACGCGTTAATCTTGCGAAATATATCTGTGTCTCAATTATATCGATGTGAAAAAACACTTTGAATAATCATTTTTTAATATTTTTCAGTATCTTGAATTGCGATTTAGTAGAAGTGTGAGAATTCTTGTGACGATTTGTTTCTGCATGTATATGGTATGTATTTTTGAAGCAATACACTAAAAGCATCAAAGTAAAGTTAACTGTCAATTTGATTTGAACAAAAAAATATAATGGGATATCGAGTCAACTTATAAATATTTTATCTACGTGCATATAGTTCTGGGATATTTCTACATAAAAATGGAAAGTTCTGAAATGGGAAAACCCAATTGTTGTCCATTTTGTTTATAGTCGCAAATAAAGTTTGAATCAGATCAAACTCGAATGAAATTTATCAGCAAAGCTACTACATATTAGTTATGCTTTTTATATGGTTGTTCCTTCTCGAGGAGAGGACACGTAGTTTTGTCCATGTTATTTTTGATTTTTTTTTTGCACTCGAAAAATGGAATATCATTTAAAATACGTTAAATACAAATGTATAACACTACATCTCTTAACCATATTTTTTTTATTGGCAGATAATGTATATGTCTATTGTTCTGTATGCACCAGCTCTCGCGTTTAATGCAGGTAATTAAAACTACTTTTAAAACATTTAAGGAATGACTGTAATATTTTTTCTGTCTATTCGAAATAACATAAAAAAAATTGGTGCACACTGAATAACGCGCGTAGCGGGTCATTTAACAGTGTGCACCACATTTTTTATGTTATTTCTTCATAGACAGAAAAAATATTACAGTCATTTCTTATAATTAATTCTAAATTCCATTTTAAACCGTAGAAAACCATGAAAAAACGTTGATGACGTCACGGTCACATGACTAAATTATGTCTATGTGCTCATAACAAAATAACGTCAGCCAATCAGAAGACGCGTTACATCCACAATTAAATTATTGTTAAATATTTCAAAGAAAAGCTGAAAAGGTGAAGATACGAAATCTAAGAACTAAAAGGATATTAGGTAATCAACGGATGTTGCAGTTTCATTTTTGTTTTAACGAAGATCACTTGAAGATTTTCTTCTTGATTGGACCAGGTTTCAATGGAAAATTATTTAATTTATTTCTACACGAATATCGTCGTTTAATGAAAACCTTACATACGATTTTGTTTTCTTTTTTTGTCTAAAACTTAATATCAAACACTTTTGCATACTTTATATCTTAGAACGCTTTAATAAAAACTAAATTAATTAATGTTACAAAATAGAGCGATCTATCGTCTGCTTTCTTCTCCAAAAAAAAAGAGGTAATAAGAGGATGTATTGGTATATTCATGTATAGTATATAGCCAAATGTCGTTGTAAAATGCATGTATCTTTTACTTTTTCTTATACTCTTTATCAACGTTACCTATAAATCCTTTTGCTATTTAAACAAATTATCCTATAACATCAACATATTTCGATGCAAGACTTCCTATAACTATTCTCAGAATCTGTATTTTAAACTGTATGTATACTGCATACATTGCTATTTTCTATTGTAAGTTACTGGATTTTCATTATGGGGAGCTATTTTATCAGTTGGAACAGTGTGTACTGTATATACCGCTATCGTAAGTATATTCAGTGATTAAGTTATATACATTATATACAATATAACAAGATATGGAGAATACGTCATTGAAACAGCAACACAAGACTATAAACCATAAGACACTGGATGTTCTCTTCAAAACAGCACATATAGTTTAGCTCAGTCACATTTTTAAAAAGCCCATCTGGGTGAATGAAAGTATGGTCACTTTTGGTCTTTTTCCGACCGTGACGTGAGTAAAACTGTTTCCGAAGTGGTGCGTCTGTATGGCTGTGCGGCATGTATAAGTTTATGCAGTCATGTCCGGTTGGTATGCGTGCGTTAAATCCAATACCTCGTCTAGAGAGAGTGTGACGCTCTTTCAAGGGTCATTGGTGTTCTTATGCAATATATATATCTAAAATACCCTCATTTGCCAGTGGCAGTTTTATTTTTGGTTGATTTGTTCTCGTCTCGAACATGTATGTAATATTTGCCACTGGACATAAAACTACCTACAACCAATCATTTGTTCAAAATTGCAACATAACCAATATGACTTTTCATGGATTTATTGTTTTCAAATAACATTTGGAGACTGCAATGTGAGGCGAATAAGGGATATTCACTCAGCTTTATGGTTGCTTCTATATTACTGCAATGATAGCCACGACATTGTCTTTTTTTTCTTCGACTTATCGACAATATATATATTGATATAGTCCCATTGTCCAGTTTTTACTTTGTATTTTTATATATTTTGAGTGATTTTTTTTATCAAGACCTTTGAAAATTTAACAAACCAGTAAGTATTTGTGCAGAAAAAGAAAACTAAATACGTATTTTCTCGATTTAAATTTCCCATTTAATGCGCGCAATGACATCCCATCTTTTTCAACCGTTCAGTTATATATCATGTATATATGTATATCTCCCGTGGCAACATTGTTAATGTGTACAAAGAGCAATATCTTAAATATTTTCATCAGTTTGATCTATTGTTCTATGTAAATTTTGAACTAATAGAATTTGATTACCTTGACCTTTTAGGGAGGTATGAAAGCAGTATTGTGGACTGACTGTTTCCAGGCCGTTCTCATGTTTATTGGTGTCATAGTAACCCTGATTTGGGGGTTCATCAAAGCTGGAGGAATGTCCGAAGTCTGGAGAATTGCAGAAGAACACGAGAGAATTAAATTCATTGAGTAAATGTATAATGCAAAATGGAGAGGAAAAGCATGTACTCTCTATTACCTGATAATCTCATGTTATGGAAGAAATTTATGAGAAAACGGTTATTTTGAATTATTTTACTATAATTCTTTGGGACAACGATTTGAAAATTCTTTAATTATAGTAGTTAAAATGAGACATTATGAATCTGCTATAAGTGTGTTTCCTTTCATTTTAGTTAGTAGTCATATTATCGGTAGCGTGACTTACCACTGTCAGGTTTATCATAATACAGGATTGTGTTTTAAAGTATATGATATAGATAGCCAAGAGTATTTGTATGCATGTCAAACTAGTTTTATCCCACCATATTTTGTGCTTGGACAAAGGCGGGCTCTCTGATTCGTTGTTTGTTCGTTTATTAACCAAGTCGCGTATATCGATGCTTAATGCAGACATATCAATTGTAAGGTTGCTTCGTTGCTTTGAATATTGACATGTTTGACCCGTTATAATAGTTATTTGGACCAAAGGTTTTGTATAAAAGTAGATACGAGTCCAAGCCCTTTTCGCAAAGTTATATTCCCAAACTAAATATCTTTTTACTATAAGACATCTTGTATTAAACTATAATTTTGGAGAAGACTGTGGTTCACATTTAACTACAAGATTACAAAAAGATGTTATTTTTGCAAGAACGTTTTTTATAAGATGCAAGACATTTGAAGCCTTAATGTAAATGTGTTTTTATAATGTCATTTGATATATTTATAGATTCATACAATGTAAACGCAAAACAACTATGGGCATCTATCCCATCCCCACACAGATAAAAGAACGGACTTTTCAAATCGCTACTGCTAAACTTGTTAATCATATAAAAATTAGTTGGTCTTTTTTAATATCTGTCAAAAAGAATAAAGGGAAAGTGCAAAACATATGATATTCTAAAATATTGCCGAACTAATAGAAATTATAACAATAATAAGTACATTAGGCACTAATATCTACATTAAAGTATATATATATACCTATGGATCTTCAGAACGCTGGCACTGTTGCACCAATATATTCTGCTCTTATATATTATATAAATTGAAGGAAAACAAGTTCATAACAATATATTGAATTCAAGACAGTAAACATAGTTGTTAATTAAAACGCTTCAATATTTAGTTTTAGTTTTGACCATTCTACACGTTATACTGTATGGACTGGTGTTTTTGGTCAAGCAATGATGTGGACAACACTGTTCGGAACGAACCAGGCGCAAATACAAAGAACTCTGACATGTGCTACACTTAAAAATGCTCAAAAGTAAGCAAATTAAAGGAAGATATTACTCAACAATATGTAGAAATCTTTTTATCTCTTCATTACACAGGAATTATTACAGTGTTGCTACTACTATTGCAGGATTTATTAATTAATTGATGGATGCATAACATCTAGCGGCAAATATAACATGCATATTCAGGACGACAGCATGTTTATAAGGTATGTGTGTGTCATAATTATGCTGTTGCTGTGATTTCTTCGTTTCATGATAAATATTCATTCTTTGTCATTTGAGTAACGGAATCACTCTAGCCCAGAGTAATATACACTCTACTGATTGTTTTTTTTTATTCCGTCTCGATTGCAATTTACATTGCGTGATATACTATTTGTACTGTATACCCCCTAAACGTAAGTTTTTATTTCAATTCGGAGAGAGATAGAGCTTCAACGATGTTATACAACATGTTTGACCCTCTGTTTTAAATCTCCTTTAGGGCCTTGTGGTTTTGTATGCCAGGATTAGTGATCATAATCACAATGGGATGTTTGAATGGTCTAGTAGCCTTTGCCTACTACCAAACCTGCGACCCATTATCGGCGGGAATTATCAAAGCAGGAGATCAGGTTTGTAGTCTAATGACTGAAAACACGTCTGGGGTATTAAATTATAATCCTGGTACCTTTGATAACTATTTACACCATTGGGTCGATGCCACTGCTTGCTGGTGGACGTTTCGTCCCCGATGGTATCACCAGCCCAGTAGTCAGCACTCCGGTGTTGACATGAACATCAATTATATGGTCATTTTTATAACTTTCATGTTTCAAAACTTTTAATTTGTCGAAAACTAAGGATGTTCTTATCCCACGAAAAGATTACCTTCGCCGTATTTGGCACAACTTTTGTGGCTTTATAACTATTTTGATCTGAGCGTCACTGATGAGTCTTATGTAGACGAAACGCGCGTCTGGCGTATAAATTATAATCCTGGTACCCTTTATAACTAATTGTAATTGAATTATTTTATGTACGGTTACAAAACATTCGAGTGAAATCATGTTAATTGTGTTTGCCTTCTAACAAAATGACTGCTTTTTTTTTAGTTTGTTCCTATATAGCAAAATAATGAGTACGCTAATCAGAAAGTTTTCACTTTTATAACTAAAAATACCGTAAAGATGTATACACTTATCAGAAAGTTTTCACTTTTATAACTAAAAATACCGTAAAGATGTATACACTTATCAGAAAGTTTTCACTTTTAGAATTAAATACCATAAAGATTGGTACACTAATCAGACCATTTTCACTTTTATAATTATAGCTTCTGCCGCTATTTGTTATGGAGATCATGGGAAGTATTCCTGGGTTACCTGGTATATTCATAGCAGCAGTATTTAGTGGCTCGCTAAGGTAAATTGTGTATGGTTACATGTAGCTAGTATATTCATAGCAGCAGTGTTGAGTGGCTCGCTAAGGTAAATTGTATATGGTTACCTGCAGCTGGCATATTCATAGCAGCAGTTTTTAGTGACTCACTAAGGTATATTGTATAGGGTTACAGCAGTGTTTAATGGCTCGCTAAGGTATATTTTACATGGTTACCTTGTATATTCACAGTAGCAATGAGTGTTTTGTGACTCGATTAGGTATAGTTTTCAGAGGTACCAGGTATATTCATAGCATCAGTGTTTAGTGGCTCATTAAAGTATATTGTATATGGTCACAGGCTTTTGACAAACTATAGTTTTAAAACTGCATCATAATATTCATAGCATTTCATAAGTTTGTTAATGAAAGTTCATTATTGGCATTTTTCATTGTGTAATGTTTAATTATGTAAAATCTGTATTCTTATTTATATTCTAACTTACACACAGTCTTGAAACTAAAAAAAGAAATACATACGAACATTCAGTCTGTTTGTCTCATGAAACCAAATTTACTTTAGTACTGTTTTATCTGGTCTTATTTACTTTAGTACTGTGTGATACTTTATAGTACTGTGTCATTTGTTATTATTTACCTAATAGTACTGTGTGATACTTTGAAGTACTGTGGCATTTGTTATTATTTACTTTGTAGTACTGTGTCATCTGGTCTGAACTCAATGTCAGCAGTCCTTCTACAAGATATTGTTAAACCGTTTATAGCACCTACCATCAGCGATAAAAAGGCAGCTAATGTGTCTAAGATAATGGGTAACTAAAATTAACATATAAAACATTTAATATTGTTACCAACTTGAATCAACAGTGTTAGAACAATAGTTATCAAAGGAACCTTTGAACAAAATTGTCGATGGAAAAGACATTTGCAATATTCAATAAAAACATAATATTGTTAGCACTGTAAATATTTAATATTTAACATTAATTTGTTCAGGTAGTAAGTTACAATGTCACATAACCTTGTGTCAAGCTAGAGTGAAATATAAACACATACGTTTTAATGAAACATATATGTAAACAAGTAAAAAGCTGACACCGCCAACTGATGATACATAAACTGCACATTTTAGTTAAAAAAACGACAGTGTTATTTTAAGTATACAACATACTGACAAAAATGAGTATATTATATCGTCAAGGAACAATTCACAAGATCAAGAAACTAACTATTACAATACGATTGTTTTCGTTGCTATAGCATATATGTGCTTTTTGCAATAACGTATTCATTCATTCAAACTTCTGAATTCTCACAGTTTAGTAGCCATATGAAATACACATGTTCTTGCTTATTTTTCATCTGTGTAAGTGTGTTTCATAGTGGAATACCATCACGAAACCAACTTAATTTTTGTTTGTTTTTGCAATTGATTTTTGACAAATTGCCCTTAAAATAAATATGCTACTTTTTTGATTTTTGTAATATATATTCCATCTCTATCAGTAACATGATAATAAAGCAAATGATACTTATTTGTATACCAGAACCCTGTTTTTAAAAACCTTTTTTTCCCTTTTAGTAATAGTGACATAGACTTCTCCTTACATATATCTTTCAACTGTATACGTTTCAGTTAAATCAAGGAATGGAAACCCAAGTTGACATCAGGAAACAATCTACACATACAGGCTTTACGTTCAAAGTCCGAGTCCCAAAGTTGTGTTCAATTAAATGATTCAATTAATACAGCTTTTATTTTAATGTCTGGTCAGAAACCAAAAAAATAAAAACAAACAAACAAACAAAATTATGATGATTGAAAACAGGTATGCTATACAATGAGTTGATTTCTTTGACAACAGAGCTGTATTAAAGATATGTATCGATAAGTTGTTCACAATGAGCGCTCTCGAATGTATTTAACATCATTTTACAAAAAATTATGTCATTGTACAATTACATACATACTGTACCAAATGCTACCATTTCTTAAGTCAAAACTAATTTATAACTTTTGAAGTTTAGATTGTGTACTGTTACAATGACAAACATCTTATTTATTTCTTATACATTCTCTTTACTTTCGTTCCTTTTAGCATTGGTTTTGGGAATTGTGTGTTTGCTGTTTTCGTATGTCGCATCGGAGCTTGGTAGTGTTGTCAAGGTAACACGTAAATATGTCAATTGTAAACAGTTAAGTGATGCGCTTAAACCATTTTTTTAGTAGCATTATAATTTTAACGTTATCATGTAGAGGTTGGTGATCACTCTTAATAAAAAATATAGTTGTGCCAAAGATGTAGCACATATTTAAGTAAAACCTAGAGTTAAACCGAGTTGAGAATAAACATTTGAAAAAGTTCAAACACCCTCGATAAATAAGACAACACAAGACATATTAATAACAGATAAAATTCAGTTTTTCCACTGAATTTACACCAATATCGACTATAGAGGCAAGCACTGTACAGCATGACATACCGAAACAAAACACTCATTTGAAATTATTACAGGGAAATGACGCGACTTATTCCAACTTTGTTGTATAAAGCTAGACACAAGAGCAACTTCACACAACCAATGATAAAACTACAAATCGATGGTATATTTACATTGTACTCAAACTCGACCCAACGGTATCTAAAACGACAAAAGAACCAGATTTGACAAGACTTCACTTGGCACCTTGAATTTCAAAATAAAACCGTATAACAAATATTTCAAATAAGATTTCACTAACAGTAGATTTGATTTGTTTGCATTTAATCAGATAAATAGGTCGGAGACCACAATTTTCGTCCCTTGATTTTCGTTGTCCACGAATGTCGTCCCTAGTGTGGACAGTGTGTTACATGCCAATTTTTTGTATACCCCTTCCAAATGTATTTCTCCATGTTTTATGTCTCAAATAGCAAGTCAAGGGATGAAAATTTGGGTCATGAATTTTAAAGTAAAGTAGTGACTTGGTTCAGTTGAAAAAGGTTAAAAAAAAAATTAAATTAAAAGCGCAGGTGGGATTTTTTTTAATTTGCATTTATTGTCTAAAAGAAATGCACTACGAAATTTTTGTGGTCTCGGACCAACATGCAAAAAAATGCAGACATTGTCTTGTTTTGGATCACGTAGAGAAGACATATTCTTTCGAGTTGTCTTGTCATTCCAGTAAGTTAATTATACGTTTAGAGGAAATCATAGAGACATAAGTGATGTTAACCAAACCGTTCATCAGACAGTGTTTTTGTTCAGCCTTTTCACTGTGTTGTTTATACTTTTTTTGTACACCCGTTCACAAAGTAAAAAAATCCTTTACCGATTAATTATATAATTATCCGTGATTTATTTCATCATTTCAGGCAGCTCTTTCAATGTTTGGGATTATGGGATCACCTGTGCATGGTGTCATTACCTTAGGGATGATATTCCCATGGGCCAACGCAAAGGTATTAATGAGTTTTTTCTAACGATATTTTGGTTCGCAAATGACAAATTGGTCAAAGCTTTGTTTGTCTAATGCCACTGTATTAGTGACGACAAGGGTCAACAACTAGAATTAAGCGTATTTTGTAGATACACCGCTTAAGTTGCATATAATACAGTCCCTTATTTCGACAGTTTCATGTGGATCTCTGGAGTTAGTATGTATTGCTAAAATAATCAAATATGGAACCATGTATATGAATATAATACGGAATTTCCTAATAAATCTTATTCAAGATGTAGTGCATACTTTAATTGCAGATTAACATTCATACACTACTTTTATTTACAATTAATTCATAGAGTTTAATGTTATCTAAATTAATACAGCTTTAGTTGACCATGGCCATACAAGTATGACTGGCCATAACAATAAAATCTGAGGGCAGAATTCATTACATATTATGAATAAATATACCCCCCTTTTCCCCAGTTTTAATATCATATGTTTTACCAACTTCTTTCACATTTAGTATAGCTTAGATACAGGTAAATACTTAGATATTGCACAATCATAATTACACAAATCGCAGAAAATTCTACTAAATATAAAAAAATATATATATTATGTTTTAATTGAAGGGAGCATTTGCTGGTACTATAACCAGTATGGGTATAATGATGTGGATAGGTATTGGTTCATTCATGTACAAAGTATATCCAATGTCTCCCATGTCTACAGAAGGATGTCCGAACAACTTAACAGGAATTTGGAATAACTCTTCAACATTTAGCAGCATAGCAATGACCACTTTACCAACACAGAGTGAAAGGTTTGGTTATAAAAATAAAACTTTTACATAACTTTTTTGTATAATTAACTATGTAACACATTTTGTTTAGATTCATTTTTGAAAGCTCGTGAATTGCAAAGATATTTCAACAAAATCGAAAGAAAAATAAGCGTCTAACACACACTCTGGGTTGTTTCTCCCTTGTTGCTTTTCAAATTTCCACAGCTTTCCAAAGAAAACAAAACACAAACTCCATCGACATTTGATGAAGAAAAAATAAATAAATAACCACACACATAATCAAAGGAAAACTGTAAGAATATAATATTACCTAGAGAATCAACACTTTTAGATATTGTGAATACATTGTACAGGATTTTAGTTTCTAATCACATTTTAATCTGATGCATTAAAACTGAGTTCTTTTTTCATATCGACTCTATATCTATAGAATAAGAATGTATAAATATTTAAGAATTCGGAGCTGTACAGGTATAAAATTTGAGTTACTCTATTTTATAAGTCCAATTTGAAACCCCACCTTTTTTTTTATCAGATTCTTGTAAAAATTTCCACGTGTTCCTTCTTCGGATTCTTTTTAAAAATAAATCTGGGGACCATCTTATAATTCAATTAACATGATTTGTGTAAAAGGGATGGCGCTTAGAAAGTTTTCACTTATTTTACACACATTCTATGCAAGCGCTTCAATTTTCAGAAATTTTTCGATATTATTTTAGGAAATAAAAAAGCATCATCCATTTTGTTGTTAGCATTTATGATCAATATGCTAAAAGTAAACAGAAATTATTATAACAGTTGTGATAAAGCAAATTTACTGCACCTTGGTCTTAATTTGTTAAAAATATTTTCTTTTTTCTTTCAGCAACACAATTTTTCCTCTGTACGACTTATCATTTACATATTATATGCTTTTGGCACCTGCGATAGTTTTAGTGGTTGGCCTAGCAGTGAGTTTTCTAACAGGTAGTTTTCTTTCATTAATTACAATTCCACCGAAAGTTTAGTATGAGCTTTTATAAACAATAGTTGTGTGAATCTAACGTCCAGTGGCTAATATTGTGTACATTAATATTATGAAGAAAGTCAATGAAGGCTGTGTAAAGTGGATTGAACAAGATAAAGGATTGTAAATTTGGAGCGCCACTGGAAAAATGAGAACTTGTTAAATAGGGACATAAATTTTGCTATGGAGCATTTTAACAAAAAAAAAAAAAACAGCATAACACTCTCCATAAACAAAGTATCGAGTTCCGACTAGACAAGTCTGATTATTTATATCTGATAATAATGGTCACTAGACATGCACATTCAAGAAGCACAAACTGTGTTATGCATATGACTTTTGGCACGATGATTTCATCTATCATCTGTCAGTGGCGAATCCAGAACTTTTAGTATGGGGTGTGGGGCGCTGACGGACTTAAATGGTAAGTGGGGAAGTGTTCAGTCATGCTTTAGTGATAATAAAATTAACGGTACCAATTTTCTTGCACCAGATGCGCATTTCGACAATACATGTCTCTTCAGTGATGCTCGTGACCAAAATATTTGAAATCCAAAGCTTATATAAAAGATGAAGAGCTATAATCCAAAAGGTCCAAAAGTATAGCCAAATCCGTGAAAGGAATCAGAGCTTTGCATGAGGGAGATACATTCCTTAATTTATAATAATTTCTATCATTTTGTATCAGTAAATTTTAATAACACAAAAAAATCCGTATTTTCATTACTGGGGTGGTGATACCCTCGGGGACTAATAGTCCACCAGCAGAGGCATCGACCATATATACCTATATAATCATCATTTTTTTCCACAATGAAGGGCCCCCAGGCCCACCTAAATCCGCCTTTGTATGTTGAAATCTTATTTTACGCGCGAAGTCGAAACGGAATGAAGAATAAGCTATCATAAGGTAAAAAACATTGAAATGTTTTTATTGATCAATGATAATGAATTCAACTAAAAATAATGATGTCGATGGTTAAAGAACTTGTTCAATCGGTAGTTGACGCTGACATTTTCGATTCACCCAAATTTTCCCTCATTTAGATTATATGTGGTTCCGACAGGTTTTCCTCGTGTTCTTTTTAAATTATAAATGAAATTACGAGTTTGAACATAAGTAATCTAGTGTTGCCTTTTTTTACAGGACACAATGATCCAAAGTCTGTAGATCCACGACTGATCTGTCCAATATTTGATGTTTTGTGTCCATACCTTCCTGAAAAGATCCGAAAGCCTCTTCGATTCGGGATAATACACAAAGATGTAAGCTTTAATACTTTTTGAAAAAAAAACTTAGTCGATAACTGATAGAACCATTACTACATTATGTCCTTTTAGATTAAAGGTTAGGGTCGAAATAATAAGTAAGAACCGTCAAAGATTTTTCAAAGGTAGAACCTTTTCTACATAATAACATTACTTAAGAAACTATTACAACAAGAAGTGTTATAAATAGGAATGATTCGAAGCATTTGTACTCGGAGCGAGAGAAGAAATAAAAAACCCATTTGATCATCATAATACGTGAAAGGTGCAACCGCTGATCTTCTTATTTCATAACCTTATAGGATAAGACATAAAGATACATTTATATTGTAATTTTACTCTTATTCCATTGATACAGAAATATAAAATTCAAAGCAAAATGGCAGGGATGATCACAGAAGCTCAACTTATAACTTTGAACCCAGATGATGTTAAAGACCAGCAGGAAAGGGAAATGTTTATAGATGTTAACCCTAGTGATACTTCCGAAACTTTAATGAACGGTGCAAAGCAGCATATTAATTAAAAAAATATAATACACACGAACATCATATTATATTGTTTTTAAATAGTATGAAATGAAATGAAATGAAAAAAATTTACTTTGTTTAAAGACTAGTATTTGCAAAACCAGAGTCGAGAGCAGGTTAGTTAGAGCTTTTCAGTTGAGTCTGTCCGTATGTATACACTTAAAAAGTACACTGTCCGTTTGTATACACTTAAATAGTACATTGTTTGGGTCATCTGTAACTGCACCTTGGATGGACTTTATTTTTTCCTGAGTTTTTCACATGTGGAATATAATCATTTTGTTCAATGAATGCGATAGATAGTACGCTCTTAATTTATGACATGTGGTTCTTACTATATTATTCAAACTGAAAACTAATCTCACATATAACGTAGATGCCCCTTCTTTTGATTTGAACATACTTGAATACTAACATTAATTAATATCTAGGATAACACTCTGAAAGACTATCTATACCTGGGTGCAGATAAAGTCTAGCGTTTTGAATATTGATACCCATGGGACAAGACAGGAGGTGGTTTTAAAACTCATTATAGATCGTTAAATAAAGACAACAGTAGTATACCGTTGTTCAAAAGGCATAAATCGATGAAGCAAAAACAAATTCGGGTCATAAACACAACCAGAGAGAAACTCATCAACTATTGAGGAAAAAAAAACCCCGAAAAAAACCACTGAAATGCCACAAAAACAAATGCCAACAAATATTGAAACGGACTATTTGATACCAGGTTAGAAATTTGGTGCGACAGACGCGTGTTTGGGTAGTTAGACTCATCAGCGGCGCCAGAACCTGATCAGATTCAAAGCTAAAACAAAAAGTAAGAAGATGAAGAGCATTAACGACCGAGATTTCCAAAAAGTTTTGCCAAATACAGCTAATGGTATCTATACATGGGAGTGACAAAACCTTAGTTTTTTTTTATTTTATAAAAGTTAAAATTCAAAATGATGTGGCTTGAAATAAATACGATATAGATAAGGAATTGACCATTGGTCGGTATTTTTGTATATCAATTTTAATTATTCATTTGTATTAAAGATTTTCAAGACGGCTTTGCAACTTATCATGTTTTACTGCGTATTTAAATAAAGAAGTCATTGTGCAGATTAATTTTCAATGGAAATTTCTTCCGAGTTTTTAAGTCTATGATAAACACTCACAAAGAGAATACGAATGTGCATATTATCGCTAACAGTTTGTATTTAGTGATCCAAAAACTCCATCATTTAGACATGTCTGTTCACACACGTTTGCTATCATGTAAAAGATGTAATTTTTTACTAGTGCAATTGACAAAATTCTTGATGCATCAAATCCATGCCAAATAAACTCATCATAGATACCAGGACTAAAATTTACACTTACGCCAGGTGCGCGTTTCGTCTACAAAAAAATCACCAGTGACGATCGAATCAAAAAATGTTTAAAAGGCCAAATAAAGTAAGAAGTTGAAGAGCATTTAGGACCAAAATTTCTTAAAAGTTTTGCCAAATACAGCTAAGATAATCTATTCCTGAGGTAGAAAAGCCTTAGCATTTCAAAAATTCAAAGTTTTGTTAACAGTTTATTTATTATTATGAACATATCAATAACTCAAGTCAAAACAGAAGTGCTGATTACTGGGCTGGTGATACCCTCGGAGAAATAAATCTCTACCAGCAGTGGCATCGACCCAGTGGTATTAAATAAACTCATCATAGATACCAGGACTAAAATTTGACACTTACGCCAGACGCGCGTTTTGTCTATAAATTTACAGATGAGTTTCTGGAAGGAGTTTACATATTTTACGCACAGTATATAATGGATTAAAATGCATTTCAAAACTTAAAAAAAAATCTGTTTTTAATTGTTATTGACTGGTCTATTACATTTCTTCCACATTTATTTATAGAAAAAGTTTCTGATCTGTTTGGACAGAAATATGTTTCATGTCAGAGAGATTTCAAAGTTTTTCTGATATTTAAATCATTGAACAATATCATTCCTTTAAAAGGCAATTAAGAACAAGCAGAGGCTGAAAATGTAAGGATTCATCGTTTTTCGCATTTTTGAGGTCAAGGTCACAATGGCGTAAAGCGACGTACATTTTGTTTTTAAATGATTCAGTTTTGTTTACCTAATACGCATTTCTGATTTTAATTAATTAAGTTTCCAACTGTTATACGAAAGTTAAACTAAGCAGGAAGTACAGCAATGTCAATTGTTTCTAGTATTTGTAATATTCATTATTCCTTTTTACAAGGTCAATTGCATAAAATTGAGAATGGAAATGGGGAATGTGTCAAAGAGACAACAACCCGCCCAAATAAAAAACAACAGCAGAGGGTCACCAACAGGTCTTCAATGTAGCGAGAAATTCCCGCACCCGGAGGCGTCCTTCAGCTGGCCCCTAAACAAATATATACTAGTCCAGTGATAATGAACGCCATACTAATTTCCAATTTGTACACAAGAAACTAAAATTAAAATAATACAAGACTAACAAAGGCCAGAGGCTCCTGACTTGGGACAGGCGCAAAAATGCGGCGGGGTTAAACATGTTTGTGAGATCTCAACCCTCCCCCTATACCTCTAACCAATGTAGTAAAGTAAACGCATAACAATACGCACATTAAAATTCAGTTCAAGAGAAATCCGAGTCTGATGTCAGAAGATGTAACCAAAGAAAATAAACAAAATGACAATAATACATAAATAACAACAGACTACTAGCAGTTAACTGACATGCCAGCTCCAGACTTCAACTAAACTGACTGAAAGATTATGATTTCATCATATGAACATCAGGCACAATCCTTCCCGTTAGGGGTTTAGTATCATACCATCATAACATATATGAGAAGAACATAACCCGTGTCATGCCAACAACTGTTTTTAGAATAAATGTGTTTAGTTCCGATGCAAAGACCTTATCAGTGACTCAATATTAACGCCAAAATATGCAATCTTTAATGACTTGACAACAGTATCGTAATTATATCCCTTCTTAATAAGTCTATTCAAAGGTTTTGTAAGTTTCTGAGGTGAATACTGACACCTTTGTGCTTTATAAAGAATATTACCATAAAAAATTGGATGTGAAATACCTGAACGTATTAGAAGTCTGCATGTTGAGCTATATTTTATATTTACGAATGATGTCTTTATACCGATGATAAAATTTAGTAAATGTTTTGACTAGTTTGTGATATCGAAAACCCTGGTGTAATAATTTTTCAGTAATACATAAATTTCTCTCGTTAAAATCTAAAACATTGTTACATACACGAGCGAATCGTACAAGTTGAGATATATAAACACCGTAAGATGGTGACAAGGGAACGTCACCATCTAAAAACGGATAATTAACGATAGGAAATGAAAAATCATCCCTTTTATCATAAATTTTAGTATTCAGCTTTCCATTAGTGATATAGATATCAAGATCGAGAAAAGGGCAATGGTCATTGTTAGTATTAGCTTTATTTAAAGTAAGTTCAACAGGATAAATTTCATTAATATATATACTGAAGTCGTCATTATTGCATGCAGACATAATGATAAAAGATGTATTTTTTTCTTCTTGAAAAGGTAATAAACCTATCATGTTTTATGATTTAAATGCTGTTATGACTATATCTGTCTGTTCTTGGAAAATTATTAAAACCCCCAAAATGCATGTGTGTCGTTTGTTTTATATTTCAAACCTATAATAATTATAATTTTGTTAGATTTAATGGACATTTGAAATATGTTACTTTTACTTCAATCATAACATAATAAGAAATCACCATTAAATGTTCTATTTCACATTCTGTACTTTCACTGCAAAATTACAAAAAAAACTTACATTGTTACGAGTTGGATATTTTAGTGCTTATTTTAACAACTTCTGTTTCCATAGCAACCGGCAATATGATCGCTCATTTAATATACTAAAAGTATTTTAGTTACATCCCTATGATACCTGTAATTATATTTTAAATCTACTGAGTCTAGCATGAATGCTCTGTGGCCTCGATGGCCGAGTGGTCTAAGTAGTTACTAAGTAGTCAATTGTATGAGAAAATAAATGTTGCATTTGTTTATTTAATAAAATGTCCAAAGTGAAAAATTTAGATTTTTTAAATATTTACTATCATTCAGACACTATAAACATGTAAGGCTTTAAATATGACCAAATTGAAAAAAATACATACTCATTTACAGTAAATTGAAGGACCTTGTGTATTCATTGTGAAATGCTACCAATACAAAATAAAATGATGTGCAAAAGAAGATGAAACCATGTTTTCACTCTGTAGATACGAGAAAATGCTAACACGATTGTATGTCTCTCATCTTCTTTGTGAATGTTTATTTTTTAAAAGGTTCTTAATTGACACACAGATCAATATCCTTTAAGTAGCTTTAATATATATATTATATATATAAATTGGAATTGGGTCTAATATTTCATAACAGAAATGAACCATTAAGGTACCAGAAATCAAAGTTTTCTTAAAAACTAAGATATTCAGATGCTTCTACAACAGAGTTAAAAAATAAATGGTGTTATTACTTGTAATACTATTTGAAAATTAATGCATGTTTTTATCCAGGTTAAAATTGATGAAAATTTTAAAAACTTGAAAGTATTGCTGACATTGATTTTCTACTGAAATATACAATGAAAATGCGATTTTACATAAATGAAGGACGTTTTTTTTGGCATAAGTAAAACTTTGGTATTAGTTTCTGTATTAACAGTAAAATTCATGTTTAAAACCATTATCGCTATTTTGTGCATTTTTCCTTTGATCTATTTTTGTGATAATTTTTCATATCATTCTTCTCGCTCGAGATGGAAAATTATCGCCAGAAACTAATCAGGCATGTGGCGTTGCTATCGAAATTGACATGAAATTGATAACTTCGACATAGGTAAAATAGCAATAAACAGATTATCATTGGTTATCTCAACTCGATTGCCTTTCTCGCTTTCGCTGTAATCACAAGCCAGTCAACACTGGGGTTGTGAGTTCGAACCCCGCTCATGCGGGTGCACTCGACTTCAATCTTAATTGACTAGAATTGTCAGTTTTCCTATCGAAGGTCGGTGGTTGTCTCCGGGCACTCCGGCTTCCTCCACCAATAAAAACTGGCCGCCACGAAATAGTCTAAGTGCGGTGCTTAAAAGTGAAGTTAAAACACCAAAAATGAAAAATCAATCAACCAATGATACCTGTAATTATATTTTAAATCTAAGACGGTCATCTACTGAGTCTAGCCTGAATGCTACATGAAAAAGTACTTCAAAGTCGACAGTCAATAAGATAATTTTAACAATAAAATGTAAAGATATATGAAAAAAAGTAAAATCACAAAAATACTGAACTCTGAGGAAATTATAAAAAGGAAAGTCCCTAATCGGAATCCGAACTTTATTTTCATATTTTGATCAAAGGAAACTATACACGATTTCCATACGAACGATCTTTAAAAGTATATTGCTATCTTGGAAAAAGTTTATTGATCCCATTAGTGTTGTCTTAGATATTCGTGTCTCCAATTCAATTATAAGAATCCTCTAGGGATATTTACAGAAGCCGGTAAGTGTCAGGGTGGAGTTTTTATTCTAAGTCGTTATAACAACTTAGCTAACTTGTTTTAACGAATTAGCTAACTCGTTTAAACAACTTAGCTAACTTGTTATAACGACATAGAAAACCACAAGCCTTTATTTTGTTTTTCAAGACGAAAACATATTGAACAATTATTGGACATATTGAAATTTAGTGTTCAAAGATTAAACATTTATCCTCTCATATAACAACCCAGAAAAACTATCATACCGAACATTCCTTCTTCTCATGGTCCCAATCAAATCATTTCCGTAACTGGTGATGGTTGTATTGACATATCAAATACAAATTATGATACATGCGTTATAAACCATGACCTATATATTTTTAATTAAACAAAACAAAATTGACAATTGAAATATGAAAATTAAATTAACAAGTACTTTAATACGTGGCAATGTCATGTTAGATGCTGTGGAGAGTTTTAATCGAATTATACTCGTAAGTTCTTTTAAGTTCTAATAGAATCATTCAATTATAAAGATTTAAATAAGAACTTTTGGTATTAGGTTTACCTGGGCTTCTTATTGGTTACTTACTTGTGTATCATAGAAAAGTAAAATAATAGCCAATGATTGATTGACCTGCAGTAGATTCTGTGGTGTCATTAAAGTTATCAGTATCTTCAATTTCCGTATGCTCTGCGACTTGTTCAGCTTGATCTTAAAATTCTGCTTGCGGATTAAGTAGAACAACACTTCATATATTTAGGGAAAACCATTACAAAATCAAATAATGTTATTCAACATTCTAGACTCTGAAGAAATTTTTTCAAGCTGTAAGATTTATTATTACTGTGAATTCATTATTTTTGGATACCAATTTTCAAGGTAATTGTGGTTTCAGGGGAAGCATGAATTGAAATATTTAACAAATAACAAATTCTATTGGAATGTACGCATACTTTGGCTAAACCACGAAATCAAGTTTCCACGAATATGCAAGTTTTCATCCATACTCGAACAATTAGTACCCTTTAAAATAAATGTTGTTATCTAAAGTCCATGGTCATACTAGACGTTGACTTAACTTGCCTCAGACGATTTATTTCTAAAAAAAATACAATTATTTGAACTTCCAGTTTGACATAATGACCATTTTCAAATGCCAATATTACAAAGTCCTTTTCCTTACATTTTTATTTTAAAGTAGAGGTTTTCTTTTTGAGGTTTTAGAGCAACTAATTTACCTCCTAGCTCTAACGCGCGACATATAATTTTGAATTCTCTAAGGCATTTACTTTTTATTGACGGACCGAATGATACGAATTTAAGTCAGGTTAAGGTCAAGTTACAGTAAATGGGCTATGCCAAAGATTTCAGTAAAATTTTGCATACAACTCTGTCTCGATAAGCTTCAACTGAAAATTGAAAAAAATAATGCATTTATTTCATTTATCATTTAAAATATTACTGATTGAATTTTTACAAAATTGGTGAACATTTGTATAGAAAGCAAATAAATTCGGCATAAAAACTTCAATTTTTTTCTTAAAATCGCCAAATCTCTAAATCTGCGACATAGCCCATTTACTGTTCCTTGTACTTAATGTTACTTGAACTTAATATGGGAAACTCAAGGATTAAGAGATTGAGATTGAATCAGAATCAGATGCCGTTAATACTGACCCAAATTGTAACCTCTATGTATTTTTTACAACATTTATCAGTCATTTAAGATACTGTTGTAACTGTATATTTTAAAATGTATGTTTGTTCCGCTTTACAATGGATACCTTGTTATAAACTTTATCCCAATGTCTATACATATTTTTATATTCGGCAAAGAACAAAAACAAATGGAAATGACATTAATGAATATTTCTTCCATTTGGAACTTCTATATCATGACGTATTTGTTTTGAACAATATATGTTTAATATCGACCGAAATGATAGATAACAAAAGTTCTATTAAAAAGAACTAAAATCATATGATATTTATCTCTTTCTCATGAAATAATTTACTTGAACAAAATCCCCGAAAATTTGGTCCAAGAAACAATTGGAAGTTATACAATAGGCTGATTAAAAAAAAAAAGTCATAATGTAAGATACATGGATAGTTTAAAACTGCGCATTTAAAATTGTGTTCACCTGTGCATACATTTTTATACATTTGAAAGAATTTTAAAATTAGGTCATAAATATCCGCTACATAATTGTTATTCCAAGAACTTTTCTACATATATACGTCTAATTCAAGGAAATTATGTGACATAATAAATTTTCTATAATTAAAAAAAATAACAACACCTGACAAATAAATAATTTGTGATTCTTGAAATGTTGTTTTAAAATGAGCATTGCAGCATATATGAATATTTGTCTGTATTCAGTCATCCGAGGTACAGAACTTTGAACGCTGACTTTATTTTTTTATCTTAGTAGTTGTTCTAACCACTTACTTTTCAAAATAAGCAACAGAGTTAAACAATACCACAAGAATCGAAGATGGTTATTAGTTTGCACATGGCCAACCTAAAGCGATATGTTTAATACAAAACCAAGCGAATACATCACAGTTTTTGGTTTTCAGGCCTGAAGTGGTATACCGTAAATACTACACAGACGTTCTTAATAATGAAATTTTGAATTCTTCTACATTCATGACTACGAACTCCTCAGAGAGTCATATAGTAAACAAACATATCATAACCACACAACAACTGAAGGCGTCTTATGAACATTTGAAGATCCTACTACGTATTGGTTGCTAATGAATTACACAAAAAAACCCAGTAAAATATCGTTTCATCTTGGCCTTTCGGAAGAGTTTTTCCTGTATCTTTGCATTGCACAAAGTCATGATTTCTTTGACTGTTTATGACGTCTTTACACTAAATCCATTTGATGTTGGGTGTGAACTGATTGATATTGTAGTCTTAGATGTATTATTGGCTTTGAACTGGTTGTTAGTTACTGTGAGTTCTCTAAGATCTGCACTTATTGTCTTTGTATTGTTGGGATTTATAAGAACCCGTCCACAACCCCTCTATGTTTTGTTAGATGTATTTTATTTGTATTTAACTGACTAGTAAAGCTTTTTTCAACTGATTTCTATATTTTGCTTTTATGTTGTACTGTTACACCACTGTCCTAAATTCTGGAGCCGGTTAGCACCTTCAAAGGAGTTTACCCCCGCCTCATTATTTTAGTGTGTGTCCCCAAATCAGGAGCCTGTAAATCACTGGTTTTCATTTGTTGCAGTGTAACATGTTCGTTTTTTGTTCATTATTTTGTACACGATTAAAGGCAACAGTAGTAAACCGTCGTTCAAAAGTCATAAATCGATTGAGAGTAATCAAATCCGGAATACAAAGTAAAACCGAGGGAAACATATCAACTTTAAGAGGTAGACAAGATAACAAAGCTAAAATGACAACACTACGCGACAGAAATATAGCACATGCACAAGAACATTCATGCAAATCGCAGAACACGAGCAGTTACCATCAATGACTGACGCCACATGATATCAGAAACAGTGACGCGCCTACGTAAGTAACATGCAATCTAAATAAGGTCGTTATCCTTCTCGTTTGAATTGTTTCACATTTGTCATTTCGGGACCATTTAAAGCTGAATATGTGATGTGCTAATTGTTGAAGGCCTTACGTTGACCCAATGTCTGTGTCATTTGGTCTTTTGTTGTGAGTTGTCTCATTGCATTAGCAATCACACCACATCTTTTTTTTTGTATTATAAATAACTATAATAAAAAAAAATGAGACCGTTTTTAAGGCAACCAAAAACAAAACCAAACTTATTTGTTTACCTTTACTAAAAAATATAGATTCCTCCACAAATTTTGTTCTTTTGATGACATTAAAAGGTTTGTGTCGGGATGTATAAGTACCGGGCCACGTCCACTTGTATTTTTGTCCATCTGATGAGTTAAGCCTTTTTCAACTGATTTTTATAGTTCGTTCTTATGTTGTACTGTTATACCACTGTCCCAGGTTAGGGGAGGGTTGGGATCCCGCTAACATGTTAAACCCCGCCACATTATTTATGTATGTGCCTGTCCCAAGTCCGGAACCTGTAATGCAGTGGTTGTCGTTTGTTTATGCGTTACATATTTGTTTTTCGTTTTTTTTTTTTACATAAATAAGGCCGTTAGTTTTCTCGTTTGAATTGTTTTACAGTGTCTTATCGGGGCCTTTTATATCAAACTATGCGGTATGGGCTTTGCTCATTGTTGAAGGCCGTACGGTGACCTATAATTTTTAATGTCTGTCATTTTGGTCTTTTGCGGATAGTTGTCTCATTGGCAATCATACCACATCATCTTATTTTTTTTTTTTATATTTAAGGGTTTGTCAAGATATCTTTATTCAGGAATAAGCTGGATTCTCAAAGTTTGGCACGGTATCTGTACTTTCATCCGTGTTATTACATGGTCAGTCATTTAACGGTGCTATATACTAAATTAACATTATCATAAATAATTTCATTCCGTGTTAGGTCAATCAAAATACAAACATGACCATTAATTGCTGTCATTCTAAAGTTTTTTGTTTTCATTAATCATGTTAAAACTTTGACTATTATACTATCATTATAATCCAAGAATAAAGTCATGATATGAAAGCCATGGAAACATAAAAAATATATAATTGTATTTGAACAAACGAGACAAGGATCATACCTTTCTAAGTATTCTACTTATTTTTAGAATTCAAATACAAATATACTTTTGATGTGATATGATTGTCAATGACACAAATTACCACCATAAGACAAAATAGGATGTTAAATAAAACAAATACAGGTCATTTTACATCCGTTAGTGACGCCGAAACCCTAGACCTTGTATAAACTATACTGATAATCTTTAAAACCGTAACACATCATACTGCAAGTCCTCTTTGGTAAAAGTACACTCATGTTCTTTCAATTCATTTATCAACATTAGGCTGCATGTTGATCTCAGCTTAACTTTTTAGGTTAATAACTTCAAAGTTCCAATCCTTGACGGATCAAAGCCAACACTCGTAATTTGTCATATGTGATTGCACAGGATGAAATATATACATGTATAGCAACGATATGTCAACAATTTCTTGTTGTTTTCTTTCAACCAGCAGAAATAACACACGAATTCAAAAGTTAAAGCTAAAGGCATAGTTTATGGCAACCATTGAGAACAACAACACTAAAAATAACTGGCTTAGGACATGCACATAAAATGTGGTAGGGTTAACCCTTAGAGTGCCACGTTTTTTTTTATGGTAAACTACCGTTAAGTGCCAATGGATAGGCCCTTGATTTCAAATTCCAACGGAAAACGTCACAAAGGAAGCGTAACAATGCATAACGTCATGCAATTGTTTCCGTATAGAGCATGGACGCAATTCTGTCAGTTTCGACGGTCGACGTTTGTTAGTTAGATTTTTGTTTGATAATAAACGAAAATGGTCAATCTAACGGATGTTTAAGAAATATGCAAAGTTGATATACCTATTAGAGCAGAAAATATATAAAAAAAAAAGGATGCAAGAAATTTTATAATTCTGGGGAAAGAGCGAATTTAATATTCTTCAGAAAGAAGTACATAAATAAATCAAAATATTGAGCTACATGTACGTCGGATAGAAATCGATCTTATGCAAATGTATATCAATACATCTGTTAATCTACAGAAAGTCTGTAAGTGTTTGAAAACTGAGTTGTTATAAGAACCCTACTAACAGTCCAAAATTCATCTTCTTTTTCGTATTTGAATGTTCCAAAATCAAACAAAGTCTTAAATTGAGTCTAACATACATGTACATATATACACGCACTTTCATTCGGTCGATTTTTATCCGATGCAGCTCTTAATGTTTAATTGTGTTTTCTCTAAAACTGTCTTAGAAATTGTTTTATTTGAAACTATATTTTATGTCAATACATTTTCCGTTTTATATAAAATTTACAGGAGTAAACGAATTTGTGTTTACTGTTTGATCCCTTTCAAATGTACATGTTATATATATATATATATAGAGACTTTGAAATTAAGAATTTGATGCACAATGCAATCACGACGTTACTATGCCATTCTCCTATTGAACAGAATATATAACTCCGCAAATTTACAGATCTTACACTGTTTGGCTTATATTCAGAGGAATTATTTATTTATTATTTATACAGAAAGTGTTTTCAGCCAATAGGTCCGAGCACACAGTTATCGTCCTTTGATTTTCTTTGTCCACGAATATAGTCCTTAGTGTGGACAGTGTGTTACTTGCCAAATTTTGTTATACCCCTTCCAAATTTATTTCTCCATGTTTTATGCCTCATATAGCAAGTTGGGGGGTGAAATGACACTGTAAAAAAAATTGGGTCATAAATATTAATGACTCATTAATGTAAAGTAGTGATTATGTCCAGCTGAAAAAGGTAAAAAATTAGCACTTCGGAAGCAGTAAAAGATTTCAAGACCCCCTTAACATAAAATTGTCCATATTTTGAGTTAGAGCTGATGAAGTTTTCTATAATTTTGATGTAATTTGTCCCAACAGTAGTACAACTCACTGTAAAAATATTATTGAGAAAGCACAGGTGGAATTTTTTTAATTCTCATTTATTGTCTAAAAGAAATGCACTACGAAATAACTGTGTACTCGGACCAATAAACCGATGGATATAATATGTCGTAGTGTTGTCACTGGTTCAGACGTACTTATGTTATTTATTTATTGTGTAGTACATGTTACTGTATCTTTACTCATAACGATCCAGCGCTCTCGTTGGAAAGATATGTGGACTAATGGGCGGTATGGGCTTTGCTCATTGTTGAAGGCCGTACGGTGACCTATAGTTGTTAATCATTAAATGTATGTGTCATTTTGGTCTCTGGTGGACAGCTGTCTCGTTGGCAATCATACCACATCTTCTTTTTTTCTAATATTCAGACGTTATATATATATATATATATATAATAATAAAAAAAAAGTTTGGTGACCCTAATAGAGTATATATCAATAACATGGACATTTCTATATCAATACTCAAGAATGCACCAGTTTTAAAGAAAATTAGTGAGACAGGATTTCACCTTGGCATTGTCAGTTTCTCTTGAACTTACGAGTTTTGTGTGATCCTTTAATATCTTCCGCACTTTTTGTTCTCATGTCATCCACAAGTAGGTGCTGATTTGACATATGATTACAAATGGGACAATAAAAAATATTACTTATATATCTCACGCTACGCAATTTCTACTTTGAAAAAAAAAGTTTGACTATCAAATTGGGTGTAATATTTGTGTAGTAGGGATTAGGCCATACAATTTATGGGCGGCAGTGTTTGTTGACCCCTTCTTTTTATTTTTTCCATTTTTGTATCGTTTGTTTTCTGTCTTATGGATGTACAGTCTTAACCTTTTGCTATTGGTTTCAAATATTTAACACATTTAAAATATATATTTTGAAAGTTTTACAAATTTTAATCATGTTAAGAGCCAGTCTGCCATAAAACCATGCAAAATCTCAAATTTCGTCCAAATTGGTAGTTATAACTGGGCAACATTATATATATTTCCAAAATCTTTGGGTATTTAGGAGTTAAGATAAAAAATTTTTTTTTGTAAATTCACACTATTTTTCATTTAACAGCCTTATTTGCATATTTGTGAATTATTAAAAAAAAATGCAAAAAAAATCACCATATTTAGGTACTTTTTAAAGGTCTGGATAATTGATATATCTCTTAAATAAAGCATTATCTTGTTATATTTTGCACAGAACATTATAAAAAAAAAGAAAAAATGCATTTTGACATTTTTTTTTACCTTTTGGCAGGTTGCCAGAGAGGTTCGTGCAACATATGTATTAGATAACTTGCATGTAGTACATGTACTCAGTAGGTGTTTTCTCTCAAGATCATATTTATTTTTTTCAACTTTTAGGATTTTTTTAAAGGTGCATATCAGTTCTAAGACAAGTAAAAAAATTTAGCCTGGCAAATATTGGGAAATTGGTAAAAAAATGCTCCCAAATATTTATAAAATGCACTTATTGAAATAGTTTTTGCCCCTTAATATTTTAACTAAAACTGATCAAAGTAGACTTATATTCCGGACAATAACTTTAGTTTAAGTGTATAGATCTTAATGATTTTTTTCAGAAGGTTCAATACCACAAAAGGAAGGTTTGGATCGATTTTGGGGATGATGGTCCCAACCGTTTAGGAATTAAGAGCCCAGAAGGGGCCCAAAACAAGCATTTTATAGTTTAAGGATAATAACTTGTGTATAAGTATTTCAATTGCTCTGATATTGTATCACCATGTTTAAAACCACACGTAGAAAGTTTGGATTCATTTAAATGGGTCATGGGTTCAAAGTTAGGAATTAAGGGCCAAAAAGGGGCCAAAAAACAAGCATTTTTCTAGTTTCAAGACAATAACTTGTGTGTTATTGTATGGATCTCTCTCAAATTGTACCACAATGCTCCATATAACAAAGGGGAGGCTGGGATTTAGTCTTTGATAAATTGTCCAAAATATGTAGGAATAAGGGGTCAAAAAAGGGCCAAAAATAAGCATGTTTCTAGTTTCCAAAGAATAACTTGGGTTTAAGAATATGGATCTCTCTGTAATTGTACTACAAGGTTCTATACTTAAAAGGAAAGGATGGGATTGTGTTTAAGGGTTATTCCTTAAAGGGGGTTTCAATAAGGGGTGGGTGGGTTGTAAACAATTTTTTAAGGGATTTCTTTTTTTTTCAAAATTTTTCAAATTTCAAATTTTGAAAATTTTCAAGAAGAAATCTTCAATTGCACAGTATTGTGCAATAGATTTGTTGATCTTTGACCACATTTATTTTGTAACAAAAACCTTTATTTTGTCAAAAATGCAATCACAATCCAAATTCAGACAGCATCAAGCTTGAACATTGTGACCAACTTTAATTTGCCCCAACTGTTCAGGGTCCAACCACTGCGGTTGTATAAAGCTGCGCCCTGCGGAGCACCTGATTTTCACATACTTTCAATTGATGACAGTCTTTTAAAAAGCTTGTTATATGAAACAGAGTTGTGAACATACTTGTACTTCAAAAAATCTTCCTTCTGAAACTTTTGATTGGAATGCAACCAATTATAGGGGCAATCACTCATTGAGTGTCTAGATTCGAAACCTGTGTCTATTAGAGCGTATGTAAAAAATGTGGCCATTTTTTTTCATCTACGAAAAAAGTTTATATATGCATATATAATTTGCCATATAAAAGTTTTTGATTTATATCTCAGATTAAATAAAGATAAAAGAAAGACATTTGAGGTGACCCTACTTCTTCAAAAATCGAAAGCTTTTCCAAAATTATCTTGAATGTTCCCTCTCCAAAGAACGTCTCTTTCCTGTTTGTTGATACTTTGAGATTTTGATTTTAAGTCCCCTAACGGCTAACGTCTAAGTGGACTTAGGTTTGCACTGCGTTTGTCTGTCTGTCAGTCTGTCTATCTGTCATTTCGGCAAATCAAGACTTTTTGTGCTTGTAGATTTTGATTTGATGTTTGGTTTATTGATTTATCATGACAAGTTACAGGTCGAATTCATTATTCACGCTTTAAGGTTTTCTCTTTGTTCAGTTGAAGCCCTTTCTCTAGAATTAAATTTTTGGTGAAATACTTATTCATTAGAAGATTTCTGTTCAAACGGAAATAACTCATTTTTTTAAAGACGAAATGACATTTTGAATGTTTTTCCTTTTCTTTGGTATTTAGTGATTCAGTTTTGTTCCAGACTGATATTTGTGTGCAGAGTTGGGGTCTTTGGACATAGGAAATTCACTTAGATAGTCAGAATTCAACAAGTTTTTTTTTTTGTTTTGCTTGAAGATTTTGTCTCGATATTTTTATGTAGTTTACACCATGACAAATTATAGATCAAGTTAAAATTTTGTTCCATTACAATGAATTTGTAACGAGTTGGGGACTATGTATTGTCATGTATTACTCACAGAATGCTTGTTTTTATCCAAAAAAATTCTGATGCTGCAAAATTGTTTAATATTTAGTTAAAATAGATATTGATGACTTTATTATGTTAAATTTTTTCAGATCTATCAAACTTCTACTTTTTTTGCTAATACCTTCATCATGTTCATTCATGACTAAAAACTTGTATTTAGACCATTTTGCACGTTTTTCTTTACTGTAGACCACCATAATATTACATGTATATAAACAGTAAAATCTTACCATTTTAATGACAATATAAAAAAGAAGATATGGTATGATTGCCAATGAGACAACTGTCCACAATAGACCAAAATGACACAGACATTAACAACTAAAGGTCACCGTAGGGCCTTAAACAATGAGCAAAGCCCATACCGCATAGTCAGCTATAAAAGGCCCCGATAAGACAATGTAAAACAATTAAAATGAGAAAACTAAAGGCCTTATGTATATAAAAAATGAATGAAAAACAAATATGTTACACATAAACAAACGACTACCACTGAATTACAGGCTCCTGACTTGGGACAGGCACATACATAAATAATGTAGCGGGGGATCCCAACCCCCCTAACCTAGGACAGTGGTATAACAGTAAAACATAAGAACGAATTATAAAAATCAGTTGAAAAAGGCTTAACTCATCAGATGGACAAAAATACAAGTGGACGTGGCCGGGTAATGGTATGTCTGCTCAACAGTTTAATCATTTATCTGTGTATATTTGTGTTTATACAACCGCAAAAAATGAAAAATTTTGGTCGTATATTGGTATGACGTTGCCGTTGACATCGTCGTCGTCAAGCAAAGATATTTGGTTTTCGCACTATAACTTTAGTATAAGTAAATAGAAATCTATGAAATTTAAACACAAGGTTTATGACCATAAAAGAAAGGTTGGGATTGATTTTGGGAGTTTTGGTCCCAACAGTTTAGGAATTAGGGGCCAAAAAGGGTCCAAAATTAAACTGTTTGATTTCATCAAAAAATGAATTATTGGGGTTCTTTGATATGCCAAATCTAACAGTGAATTTAGATTCTGAATTTTTGGTCCTGTTTTCAAATTGGTTTACATTAAGGGCCAAAGGATCCAAAATTAAACTTATTTTGATTTTAACAAAAATTTAATTTTCGTGGTTCTTTGATAATGCTGAATCTAAAAATGTACTAAGATTTTTTATTATGGGCCCAGTTTTCAAGTTGGTCCAAATCGGGGTCCAAAATTAAACTTTGTTTGATTTCAACAAAATTGAATAAATGGGGTTCTTCAATATGTTGAATCTAACCATGTATTTAGATTTTTAATATTTGGGCCCGGTTATCAAATTGGTCCACATTGAAGCTTAAGTCTAATGGGGTCTAAAATTGAACATTATTTGATTGCATCAAAAATTAAATTCTTGGGGTTCTATGATATGCTGAATCTAACCATGTATTTAGATTTTGGATATTGGACCATAATAGGTAAATGTCAAATTAATTTTTTTTTAAGTTTTTAAGTTTAAGTTCTTAGACCACACTCATTCTGTTGTGTCAACTATTTAATCACAATCCAAATTCAGAGCTATATCAAGCTTAAATGTTGTGTCCATACTTTGCCCCAACTGTTCAGGGTTCGACCTCTGCGGTCGTATAAAGCTGCACCCTGCGGAGTTATTGGTTATTACATTTGGTTATGAAATAAATGTTATTGCAATTTGAAATATTTGTGTTTGTCTCAGCTGGTAGTAATAGGCCATCTGTATTTTACATGTCTTATTCCCAAGCCTCAAATTGCTAGAGATTACATTCTAGGAGGAAACTTAACATTACTGTTATGTCCACTGTTCTCCCAGAATTGACATAGGGATAACGAACTGGTTCATGTCAGCGTCACAAAATTTCAGTTCCAGTTTTATCAGGAACTACTAGGAGTAGTCTCTTTGTATTTGACATAAAGCTTTATCACAATATACAAAATATAGCACTTTTCTAGTTAAGAGGCACAATTCTATGAAATTCACAAAACTATTAATCTTCCTCTTTTCTGGAAATAGATAACATGGATGTACAAGGCTGCGCAGTTTGTACAATTTTGTCTACATTTTCATACTATTTTAGAAAAGAAAATACCCCGATTTCATCTGAAGGAGACGTGCTTAGAATATTTAGTACTTTTATGATAGTATTTTTGTCTAAATTGCAAGGGGTTGCATTCATGTTGAGTCTCTATCTTTTATATGTTAAACAGTTTTATGAATCATTATCAAATACAACATGTTTTAAAAATTTAAGACTGAACTCAATTGTGGCCACTTTGAATTTAGACAAAAAAGCGTCTAAAAACTAGACTATTATAAAATGCTAAAATTGTGAAGAACTCATGATGATAATTACCTGATGAGTGTGCATAGTATTGTAAATAAAACAGCCCATTTTAAGTTACTTATTTATATAAAAGTAATTTACTTTTGAATAAGTTAAGATTTTAAACATATGGTAAAAATGCTCAGTTAAGGGGCAAAAAATGCAAAAAAGCGGTTTTCCTGGGTTTACTCCTTTAGTATATTTTATAATTTAAACTAAGTTAAACTTGGTTTACTCAATTAATATAACCAGTAAACATTAGTTCAGTCATTATTTTTCTTATATTTTGACTATTACATACTTTTAAAAAGTTTTTAATGAAACAGATCAAAAAATAAAAAAATCGGCAAAATGGCCATCACGCCTATCTTTAATTATTATTTTCTCGTAAGAAGGTATCATTTGCCGAGCACCATTTTCTTGCATTTTGTAGATAACTATATAAGCTTCATGAAATATGTTATAGTTATTGACCAAGCAAGTCGGTATATGGGATTTAATTTGCACAGCTCGAGTGACCCTGTTTAACCCGAACGACGAAGGAGTTCGGGTTAATGGGTCATCTCGTGCTGTGCAAATTAAAACATATACCGATTTGATTGGCCAATAACTGTTTTAACACATGACGTCAACAATTTTCCCGCATAAATCACATCCGCCCAACAAGACGTTGAAATGGATGGATTTCATCATGAATTATCGGAGGATGATATGATCTTATCACAAGTATTAGAAACATTGGAGGATGAAATGGAACTGAGAAATGTAAATATAGAGGACTTTTTTGGAGAGTTTCCTAGTAATGTGATGGATGAGAATGCATCTGGAGATTTAATCAACACCTCAGCTGTTTCATTTGACCCAGGACTAGACTTCGATCTATGGTTGCAAGTTCCTTCGGAAAACGGAAAGATCCAAAATGTCAAGGTACGTCTTTTTTAGAATTATCTGCCACGCGCAGACCCATTATTGCATGATTTGAGGTGTGGACCCATAGACGGATCCAAGGGATGGAGTCCCGGGTCCCTCTTTTGTGAAAAAAATGGTTAATTATATAGGGAATCACTGAAGCATGATCCGCGCCCCCTCCTTTTAGGTCAGTCAGCCCTCCCCCTTAAATAAAAAGTTCTGGATCTGCTACTTAGACCCTTGATATAATCATTTGCGGAAACTTCCGACTAGTTTTATTGTTTAATTGTTCTCATCCGGAACATTCATGAAATATTTGCCACTGCCGGATTTTGCCTCTGCCATGTGTTAAATTATGTGATATTATCTTATTTTAGGATGAAGAACCTAAAGATCAGGAACAAGGAGTCGAATCAAGGTTTGCAGAAATGACAGACAATGAAATTGATACACTTATTGAAGATGCTGAGAACAAAAACACAAAGAAAACCACAAAATGGGCAGTTAATGTCTATGAAGAAAAGAACACTTGCAACTAGATTGTACCAAGCAGGAGTCAGTGAGCAGATGATAATGGATAGAACAGGTCACAGGAGTGAAAAGGCTGTTCGTACCTACAAAAGACCGGCGGATTCTATGCTAAAAGATGTCTCTAACATTTTGAATCCATCTAATAAGCAGATAAAACTTGAGGATCCCAAACCATTAACCAATACTCGTGCAATCCTTCCTGAGCAAGTTAACATTGAAAATACAGAAAATGCATTTAATGTTTCAAAACCAGAAGGAAAATATCGGGGATTGCCAAGTAACAGCTCTTTTCAAAACTGCGTGTTCAATTTTGTAACGAAGATGTGAACCTCACAGATTTTGTTTTCAATTTTTAACACTGAATTGTTATTGAAGTTGTTTTTAAGCCGTACATAGAAATGTATGAAAAAGCGTTTTTTTTTTGAGTTTTCACTGTGTCAGGTTGTGACACTGATAACTTACATATCAAGACTATAATAGGAAGATGTCGATGATACTTTATTTTCATTTTTTTTTAATGACAATTTTTTTTATATTGATGGAAAAATAATTTTAGTATTAAATTAACCTGTGGTTTTTTTTTTTTATCTTATTTAGACTTGTATTGTGTTGATTGTAATACTACTACATTTGTTTTGTATGTTTTCTATTCTGATGTTTTATCAAGTGACTGATTTTTATGTCCGAGTATAGATACATGTATCCACTTGATAGTTCTTACAAAATGGAGAAAAACAAATATTTGTAGTAGCAATGGAATCAACAAACGCAAAGTACTGTACAATAAACATCTGTCAAGGACGTGAAGTTCACGTGACCTGTGCAATTATTGAAGTAGTTAATGCACACCTGACCCGTGCATTATCCAGATTATACCACAGTAAGATCAAAGGAATTTTGCCTCTGTCATGTGTTAATACATTTTATTGAAAATAAAACATGATCTTACAAGATTCAAGCCTTTAAAAATATACAAATTTTGCTGAATCTGCACTTTTTCAAAACAATGCAATTTCATCCTGTTAGTAGGGGTATTGAGAAATCTCACAACTTTTTGAATTATCATAATTTCCTTTCATTTTAAGTTGTTAGTTAAGATATTTGTTATCATTAAGCTGTATTTTTTCTATAAAACAAAAAATAATCAGGTCAAAATACCCTTAAATAGGCTTGAAATGGCCATTTGTCAGTACAGAAATAGACAATTATCGAATGTGCGGCATACACAAATAATGGCTGAATATTTTTTCAAAATATTTTGCACAAATAGTTATTACATATAAGGTATCTAAAATACAAAATATCAGTCTGATTGGAATATTTTGGATTTGGACCATTTTGCATGGTTTTATCACAGACTGGCTCTTAATTAGAAAGATAAAAAATTGTTTGAAGAATATTTTCAGATAATTTAGTCATCTAATGTTTTTAGTTTTCTCCAGAAACATGTACCCTGTAAACGTTATCAGATCATGTTTGTGCTCAGTGGAGTAGCTAGGTAATTTTTACGTGTATACCCAAACCTCGATGAGGGGCCTGAATGAAAAAAAGAATCGTACAATAACCATATGTCACCCGACCATTCATTTGTGTAGTACACTGGCAAATTCAAAAGGGACACATAACTTAAATAATAAGGATATTTCTTACTGAACAGCAGGGTAATAAGCACGCCTTTTAACCGAAACAGTTAGTGATAGCAAATAGCAAAAGTTAAGATTAAAAAGAAAATCTATTTATTGTGGATTCAATATGTAGTATACTTCATAAATTTTATACGTCCAAAGCACTGTACTGGGTTTACCTTGCAGGAACGCTCAAAGCTAGATATTTAAACTACTTAAATATAGGAAGATGTGGTATGAGTCTCCATTTTTATAAAAGTTCTCTCCGTTTGAAGTCAAGGCACCAATGTAGATTATTGCGTTGCGTTGTGTATTTTGATCGTAAGCTTAACTAAGGCGTTAAAGAAAGAACCACGTCTGTCATTATACGTTTCCATTCAATACAATATAAAAGTATCCTGATAACGCGACGTCACAAAGATAGCGGACGTACCGCAAAAAGGTACGTTAATATTAGCGCAATTCTTGACACCATTATATGTCAAGGTACGGTCTTCAACACGGAACATAGACTCACACCGAACAGAAAGCTATAAAGGGCCCCAATATTTACTAGTGTAAAACCATTCAAACGGGAAAACCGACGGTCTAATCTATATAAAAAACGAAAAACGAGAAACACTTATGAACCATATAAACAAACGACAACAACTGAACATCAGATTCCTGACTTTGGACTAGTGCAAACAATGCCAGCGGGATTAAACGTTTTAATGGTACCAAACCATCTCCCTTTTCTGAAACAGTAGTATCACATCACAAGCTAGAAAGACACACTATAAAATATCAATTGGAATGAAATAAAAAAACGAAGTGACACAAATTAACACACAATGAACGAATAAATTGGATATGTGATACAATGTAAATACAGAATAATAAAATCAAGGGTTGAATTATTAAAGTATAAAACTGCTGTGAAATGTTAAACAATTTTAGAAAAACATCAAATTTGAAAAAGATATATTATACACAGGTAAATGAATATTGTTGAGTATACTTCTTCTTCTGTCTGAATGATCTTTCGTTTAGGAATACCAAGAAATATGTTACTAACGTAACACGTACAGTATCACATGACTAAAAGGGACCTACAACTATAGCCAAATCAATCGCAGATAAACTTTGCCTGCGAAGCAGTGAATGTGGTTGTTAAATTTGATAGAGGCTTTTTGTGCTTCTTTTTTTTTTTAAATATTTGGTGTTTTTTAGATTGTGACACAGTGATGACTGCTCTACCCATATTTTGACAATTTAACCTATTATGTTTGTTTTGTTCACGCATCGTTGTAAATATAATGGAATTTGATGCGACTGTTGTAATCACATAAGCAACACGACGGGTGCCACATGTGGGGCAGGATCTGCTTACCCTTCCGGAGCACCTGAGATCACCCCTAGTTTTTGGTGGGGTTCGTGTTGTTTATTCTTTAGTTTTCTATGTTGTGTCATGTGTATTATTGTTTTTCTGTTTGTCTTTTCCATTTTTAGCCATGGCGTTGTCAGTTTGTTTTAGATTTATGAGTTTGACTGTCCCTTTGGTATCTTTCGTCCCTCTTTTATACAAGTGAGAAGTTTAGCGCTATAAAACCAGGTTCAATCCACCATTTTCTAAAATGACTATACCGAGTCAGGAATATGACAATTGTTGTACATTCGTTTGATGTGTTTTATCATTTGATTTTTCCATTTGATTGGGGAATTTCCGTTTTGAATTTTCCTCAGAGTTTAGTTTTTTTTGTAATTTTACTTTTTTTTTTTTTATAAACGGGCTATTCAAGAAAGGTATGTAAAAAAATCATAACATTACCAAAGCACTGACGACTGCGCTAATGATTCGAACAGTACGTTTAGTTATAAATTCATATGCTATAGTGTTTGACATGCAAAACTACATGTAAGAAGGTTATAACATGAGAGTTAAAAAAAACTTTACAACGAAGATGCAAAATATGATCTAAATTCATAAAATCTAGATAACTTTGGATTTAATGAGATAATGCAGTTATATTAATCACAATCCATTACCTGCAAATAAAGATCAACAAAAGTATACTTATAAAAAGTTTTCCTCCCTTCTGAGATTTAATGGATTTCCACTTTTTGAATTTACTTTGGAGCTAGATATGTTTGGTACACCTTTTTCCAAAAAGTATTCCAATCTTTTGTACTTTTGAGCTTCAAGTGAAAAAAAGTTAATTATAAATGACGAACATTAAAATATGATATTTCGGGGCTGGCTTTTCTAATTATGATATCCTAGATAGAGGGTTGCTGCTCACAATTACCAATAAAACCAAAAAATTCAAGTGGAGAAGTTGAAATCATCCCTCTTTTTCAATTTTAGCAACGGTGTTTATTAGTTTTTGATGTATTTTTTTTTGGCCATGGTGTTTTCACTTTATTTTCGACTTGAATGTCTATTTTGTATTTTTTTTTTCTATCTTCTAAAGAAAAATATGAAGTTTAATCTATGAACAATTTTGATAATTACTTACAATAATATTTGATATGTATTACGAAAGTTAAAAACATGGGATAATTGATAATTTTTATCCCGTGAGATCTATTTAAATTGCATTTTCAGTCATGTTTCGCTTTTAAGACCTGGTAATATGTCCGGAAACTCACAAAAAAAGCTCGAACTCTATATTGTTTGTTTTAAAAAGGACATGCCAAGAACGTTTTATTTCTTTAGAAATTATCAACAACAAAGAAAATCTTGATCCTGTAGTGTTCGAGTTGAAAAATATGTATGGAATGTTTTTATTTTAAGTAAATAAAATTATAAGGTAGAACAAGATTGATGGTACAAGTATTAAGTACTTTAAAGTTGTTGTTTTATTTGGGATATACATGAAGTGCATGTATATAAAGGTTTTGTACTTTTAAGCCTTAATTGATTTTTTTTACCTAACTGAATATGAAAATAAAATAATAAAATAAATTGCGTGGGTTGTTTAAAAACTTAAATAAAAATGAAGTTGATGAAACTTACGATTTGTACTTCAAACTTTTAAAAGAAGAGCGAAAGATACCAGAGGGACATTCAACCTCATAAATCGAAAATAAATTGACAACGATATGGCTGAAAAAAGAAAAAGATAACCAATAATACACAAAACACAACATAGAAAAATAAAGAATTAGCTACATGAACCCCAACAAAAACTGGAATAACATCAGGTTACAGCACTACAATAACTCTACAAAGCAGAAAAAATCATTCTATGCTCTATAGAGTTGTTATAAAGCTGTAATCATTGAACAAAACCACCGTATCAACTATTTATATAAAACATTATTATGTAAAAAGCGTATGTCCCAATGCAACCTGCTAAGTAATGAATTTGTTAACGCCTTCGAAATACCTATATATCAATTTATGCAGGTAAAATAGTTTCATAATGTACTTAATCAGTCTATGGAAGAAGCGATTCGATAAAAACTTTTCTTATATCACATAGCGATATTGTCTAATATCAATTGTAAATATGCAGACATTCCATGCGGAAAATGTTGTTTTCGGCAACGAAAAATTAAGAAAATACTAACTTTAAAACTTATTGTTTAAATATGAACAAGAATTGAGTCTAAATATACATTCAGAAGTTAGTAAGAAGCAAACGTTTATGTCCGTGTAAAATTTGAAGTGCTGAATGTGTGTTTCTTATACACATAAATATACAAATGCTATTAGTTCTAATATCAATGCTATACTTTTAAAATATCATAGAGGTGGTTTTGTTATATCAATATTAGTACTTATTAGTATTAATATTTGACCGCTGTACCCATATTTTGACAATTTTACCTATGATGCCTGTTTTTTTTAACGCATCGTTGTAAATATGACAGAATTTGATGAGACCGTCATACACGTGTGAGGTTTAGCGCTATAAAACCAGGTTCAATCCATCATTTTCAAAATTTGAAAAAGCCAGTACCTATATGGGGTTTAATAAACAATGTCGTAATCAAATAGCTAAGTATCAAACTTATTGTTCACATATAAAACCTTTAGCAAATTTTATAATGAACGCACTGAAATAATATATATCTGATATGCTCGCAACGCACGCATGGAAGACTTTTATTTATTGATAACAATGAAACTAACTTGTGACAAAGATGAATCATACTGTCCTCGACAAAATCTGACCTGTACTTTTGAATCTCCTTTTTTTTTATACAAACTAGACCGTTGGTTTTCCCGTTTGAATGGTTTAACACTAGAAAATGTTTGGTTCCTCTATAGCGTGGTGTTCGCTGTGAGCCAAGGCTCCATGTTTAAGGCCCTACTTTGATCTATAATGGTTTGCATGAAACAAATTATTACTTTGATGGAAAGTTGTCTCATTCGAACTCATGCACCATCTTCTAATATCTATAAACCTTTAAAACTTCCCCTTATAAATAACTGCTTTCCAGTCCTCCAAAAACGTCATTTGGGTGCTGAATCTTTTGTAAAGTGCAATATAAACTAGCACACTTCTAAAGCTTTAACGGTAACGACAGTTATGATGGCACAAGACCGATTACGTCAATAAAAATACAAAATAAACAGCACATTTTAATATGTTGTTACTGATGACAAAATGGAGGTCAAGTTTAATAATGACGATTTTGACTTTTACCGTTCAGGAGTTATGGTTCTTGAAAGATTGAAAAATGGTGTTTCCAGTTGTGTTCGTGCATTTACGCATGAACTGTTTTACCAAAGCTTCCCAAATTTTAATATGCTGTTACTGATGACAAAATAGAGGTCAAATTCAATAATGACGATTTTGACTTTAACCGTTCAGGAGTTATGGTTCTTGAAAGATTGAAAAATGGTGTTTCCAGTCGTGTCCGTGCATTTTCTCATGAACCATTCAACCAAAGCTTTTGAAATTTTTATATGTTGTTACTGATGGCAAATTAGAGGTCAAGTTCAATAATGACGATTTTGACTTTTACCGTTCAGGAGTTATGGTTCTTGAAAGATTGTGAAATGGCGTTTCCATTCACGTTGTTGCATTTACTCATGAACCATTCAATCTAAGCTTTTCAAATTTTAAGATGTTGATACTGATGACAAAATGGAGGTCAAATTTGATATTGACGATTTTCACTTTCACCATTCATCAGTAATGGTTCTTGTGATATTGCCAGGACACAAATAAATATTAATAAATCCGGTTTGCTGTCGTTGTGACAGCCTCTTGTTTAGTATTTATTGAAGAAATGAATTTATAACAAGCGATACGGATTGTTATTTTGCACTAAGAAATGTTCGCGTATTTATACGATCCGTTACTAGTCAAAAACGAAAGTCAAATCTCTGTGGCAACAATTCATCGGAATGCCCTCACGGTCATCGCGATGTATTAGAGCGTCCACGCGGCGACCTGATTATGTTCATAGAAATATCGATTTACCAACGGGAAAATTCTTTGATATCCAAAAAAATCTGTTTTCCTTCTCAATAGTTTTTTTCTATGGTAATAATTAATAAATACATTTTCTGTTTGACAAGATTTTTGATTTTCTTTGTATCTGAAGTTGTTCAATTCATAGTCTGAGGCTACTCAGTTGGTATCTCCAAAGTTCGGGACATCAGCATTTGTACATTTTAATTTGTATGGAATATTGTATTCATTGTTATTTGGAGCTGTATTGGATTGGATTGTTTGAATGAATGTTTTTTTTTCTTTTAAGTAATGATATTTTTTTTTATTTATTTCGATATTACCCATGTGGATAGGCTATAGCAGTGTGACCTCAAGGGCGGATCCAGCCATTTTCAAAAGGAGGGTTCCAAACCCAGGATAAAGGGGGTGTCCAACCATATTTCCCCATTCAAATGCATTGATCGGCCAAAAAAAGGGGGTTTCCAACCCCCGGACACCCCCCGGATCCGCCACTTGACCTATAATAGAATCTAATTGGTCGGTAGACTATTCAAATTCCGCCATTGCATCATAACTTCAAATAGAATTAGTCGGTTAAACCATGTGATTGAAAACAATAGACTGAACAGGTTGTTAACACTTTCAACTATCAATAGGATCAAGCAACATTTTCGAAATGATAAGTTCATGTAAGCGTTAATTTTGTTACAGATACAAAATTTTAGTGATATTGATCCTCAAACATTAAGACGGTCATGAATTAAGTTTGTGAATAATGTTTGCGGTTTTCTTGACATGCATTATGACGTGTCATCGTATTAATTTTATATTAGAAAACTATAGCATTTATATTAGAAAAGTATCGCATTCATAAATTTTTGATATTAAAAAGCATCGCTATGATATAAGACAAACATCGCATTGATATAATAAAATATAGCAGTATCTTTGACTTATAGGTGATTTTGGCTTAACAAACAATTGAATTCATCTCAATTGCATTCGACTGAATTTGCTACATGATATTTATTGAATGTGTACATCTACAAATGATAAATCGTGCATTTATGTTTCATTTATTCAACAATTAAATGTTCTCGTTTAAATACACATTGCTGGTTATAACATACAATAATTCATGGAAATTATACAGCAGACGTATGTCGTGTTAAATGTCACCCTGTTTTAAGAAAAGAGTCATTACTTTATACCGAGAAATTTGCCTTTCTTCGTACAAATGCTAAATAAAGGCAACAGTAGTATACCGCTGTTCAAAACTCATAAATCCATGGACAAAAAACAAAATCGGGATAACAAACTAAAACCGAGGGAAACGCATTAAATATAAGAGGAGAACAACGACATAACACTAAAATGTAACACATATAGACAAAATCCCACGAGAATAACAAATATAACATATATATATAACATCAAAACCAAATACATGAATTACATTCGTCTAAAAGTTCCCACATTGCAACTCGTTGATATAAGACAATATCGCTCGTTGATATAAGAAAATTTTTATCGATTTGCTTCTTCCATAGACTGTTAATGAAAACAGTCAGAAGTTACAGTAAGTATTTAGTTATTCATTCAACTTATATATAATTCCACCAACATAAGAAATATGCATATCCAGCAATTTCTTCATACTTTTAACGATTAATGTCTAGTATTGTTTGGTTCTTACACATGGATATTGTGGGATATGTATCCTTAGTATATGTAAGATAATCTTAATCTTTGTTTTTATGATAAATCACAAAGACAATTAAGGGTTATCCTCTCAAAAGTTAGAATATTGTAAAGTATTCGAGGCTCAGTGTTTGATTCAAGAATTCTTTTTATTGTCTGTATAATTTCATTTCATTTATTGATAAGTCTTATTTTTGTAAGTACTTTCTTTTTGAAATTTTTTATCAACATACGTAAAAAAATATCTTTTTGTTTATTTACAGTTGAAATCAATACATTTAAAATTTTAGTTATGTCTAAATGTTTTTCCAGTACCAATATTTGATTCCAGCTTTTTATATCAAAAACTACTTTGTTGTGTTACGTAATTTACTAAATTTAAAATGTTCTGCTCTTTGATCAGGTTTTTGTCTCCATGAACTCCGAGGAAAATTCAAAACAGAAACTCCAAAATCAAATGATAAAACACATCATACGTATGGACAACAACTGTCATATTCCTGACTTGATACAGGCATTTTCAAAATGACACATTCCCCCATTTTGATTTTCAATTTTATCAAATACAATGATGTTTATATAAAATTAAAATGTTTATTTATCTTGGAATCTTTAAAAATTTTGTTCTTATTTTTTAAGTTACTAATATTCACAGTAAACTTTATACCTAATTGTAATTTTGGTTTGTCAAATAAATCTAATTTTTATTCGGTTTTAATCATACTAGTAAATCCCTTCATGGTTATAAACGTGTTTCGGACAGTAGTAACTCATTTATAGAATTTTTTGGTTTTAATTTTAAGTAGGCTTGGACAATAGGCCAATCCATTGCTTAGAACATGATTTACATCTATTCTTCTCAACTAAGAGCCACCAATTCCTACAATTTCATTGTTCGAAAGCACATATTTTAAAAGTAATATATGACATAACTACATTTATTGACAAACATTTAATGACTAGGTCTTAAAATTACAATGAACCTTAAGTTATCTGTATAAAGATTAACAACAAAAATCAAGAAAACCATGATTATGACCACTGAATGTTGTATGCCTACGTCATAAGACAAATGTTTCATGTCATGAAAATTAATAGTAATTCAAAATGAGATTATAAATGTTTGGGATATTTCAGTTTAATGGTCAGGATGCTGGTTACTTAAATCAATATTATCTAAGAAACTTGAACTTGACGCAGTTTCGTTGCATAACTTGATTGTTTCAAAATGTCACAACCACAAGTCACCATGTATGATAAATTCTTACTTTTCGAAACCAAAAGCTATTCTTCATATTGTATCTACAACACGTTCAGTTGTCTTTGTTAACCAAATATAGTGAAAATGCACATTTCGTGTAATGTTGATTTCATGTTAGGTCACATTGATGGCATTTAAGTTTTATTGTTATGTATATTTTTATATTTTTATATACGTTATATGTATATTGTTTTCACCTAGCAATTTAAAGTTGACGCCTTAATGTTTTTTTAATTCGCATTCGTTCCGTTAAAAAGGCGACATTACTTAGAACCTATTCTTTCAGGACAACAACATGAAATATAACGTAGATAGGCATTTTAATGTGATTGATAGCTCGCAAGTAACAGAAACAGAATGCAAGGAGTATAAACGACGTATGTCATAAACGTTGAAGCTTCGGGCGTTTATGTAGGAATTGTTGAACACCGTTATATAATGACTGATTTATTCCGGGGCATCTGATTGGATGCAAGATACGCCGCTACGCCCGGTCAGAATAGAAAAGTTATTTTTAAACGCCTCACGTAAGGTGAGTTACGTTAAAAATCATGCAACGAGAAATCAATACACAACTACCAAGTACTTAAGTACACTAGTTATCAAAGGTACCTGGCTTATCATTTGATACGCCAGACGCACGTTTCGTCTACATAAGACTCATCAGTGACGCTTAAATCAAACATAGTTATTAAGCCAAACAAGTAAAAAAATGAAGAGCATTGAGGACCCACCAAAAAGTTGTGCCAAATACGGCTTAGGTAATCTATCCCTGGGATAAGAAAATCCTTAGTATTTCGAATAATTCATACTTTGGTGAACAGTTATTTTATATAAAAAAAAAGACAAAATAATTGACATTCATGTCAACACCGAACATATAGCTTGAAAGATACTTAACAAATAAAACTCAGAGGGTAATATTAAAAGAGGCGACTTCAGAATTAGGTAATCTAAAATCTGGTGTTCCACAGGGTTCGGTACTTGGTCCTATTGTATTTCTGATATTCATTAATGACATTGTAGATGATATGATTGGATTTAGTAGAATGTTTGCAGATGATACATCTATTGGACATACTGCTCCAGATGAAACTACTCTCCAATGTATGATAAATATCGATCTACAAAATATTAATTTCCTGGGCGAATGATTGGCTAGTTAAATTCAATCCAAATAAAACTAATATGTTATTTAGTAACAAAAATTCAAAAATTAACTTGATTTTCGATTTCTGTGGAGTTCAGGTAGATACAGTTACTAGTCATAAACATTTAGGCATATTTTTTAGCAGTTACTGAAGTGGACGAAGCATGTTGATTCTTTAATAGAAAAGGTATCAAAACAATTAAATGTTCTTAGACGTTTGAAATTCCGACCAAAAACGATTATTTAGAAAAAAATACATTTAACTTTTATAAGGCCTGTTCTAGAATATTCTTCTGAAGTTTGGAATAATTGCGGACAGTTGAATTCTGAAAGATTAGAAAAATTACAACTTGAAGCAGCACGTATTGTCACTGGTCTAACAAGTTATGCTAGCACTCAATCACTTTATTTCGAGACGGGATGGAAAAAATTAAAGATTAGACGGGAAGTTAAGAAATTATCTTTATTTTACAAAAATATGAATGAGAACGCCTCAGAATAGTTATTAAGATTTTATACCCCCTACAGTTGCAGAAACAAACAATTACAATCTACGAAGCAGTCAAAATATATACCAAACCTCTAGCAGACTGTCTCCTTATCAGGAATCATTTATTCCATCTAGTATGAAACTGTGGAATTCACTCGATTTAAGTATTAGAATTGAACTTTCTTTAAATATGTTTAAATTAAAAATTAAACAGAAATATTATAAAAACAATTCACCCCTAGATATTTCAATATTGGCGATAGATATTTGTTTTACACGCAAGATAAGAAACAAATGCAGTGCCCTTAACATGGGTCTGTATCACGCAAATGTTAAACCTAACGCAATGTGTCAATGTGGTTATTTATACGAAAATGCTCAACATTATTTCCTCTCGTGTAAAAATTATACAGTTCAAAGGATAACTTATTTTTTGAATTTAGAAAAGAAAATATACCTACCGACTTTGAAAAGTTAATGTACGGCAATGCTATGTTTAATATGAACATATGAACATTAACACTCTAATTTTTACAAAAGTGCAGAATTATTTTAAAGAGACCAATCGCTTTTCATAGTTTATAGACATTATGGTTAAATATATATCAATAATAATGCAATTACTTTTTGTTGACTTCGAATGAAATTGTTCAATTTTTCCAAAGACATGGATCATTAATTTGATTTTATTATAAAATCCTATCAGTTGACAACAAAAATTTAATTGTTCAAAATACAATAATAACTTACCTTTTGATTGAATATTTATTCCAAGATTAAAACAACTTGGGGTCTATCATAAAAAAAAAATACGGTCAACTCGACTTTTAGGAATCGATGAGCCATGTCATTTAAATTCTTGTTAATTTCATGTCTTCATATTAATATTGTTTATTATGTTATTATTATGTATTTTATTTTTGTTCGGTTATTTATTATTTATATGTAATGGTGAAGACGTTCTAAGTTGCAAAACTTGTGTCTAATCCTATTGTCAATGTTTTGGACAATAAAAAATGTTTAAACTAACACCGACATGCTGATTACTGGGCTGGTGATCCCATCGGGGACGAAACGTCCACCAGCAGTGGCATCAACCCCGTGGTGTAAATAGTTATCAAAGGTAACAGGCTTACAAGTTATCTATTCTATCAAAAATATCAGTTCAAATATACCACTAGACTACCTATTGCATTAATTGCTCGTGTCCTGAATAACTATGATATAACGACCGCTGGATGTTTTACCAAAAAAGCAAGTAATTGGCGAAAAGCAAATATTTTTTGTCGAAATGGAAGAGCTTAAAACATTGAATGTTAAGGTTTTACAAGAATGAATATCCTCAACAAAATGACCTATATCGATCCCGTCTTTATTGATATGAAATTAGGAAAGAAAACGGGAAATGAGTCGAAGAGACAGAAAAAAGCCCAAGGCCACCAATAAATATTCAATACAGCGAAAAAATCCGCGAACGGAGGCGAGCTTCAGGTGGCCCCTTAATAAAAAAATGTGTACTAGTACTTATTCGAACGTGGAGGTCACGCTAGATTACGAAATATTAAAGAACCAGAATTAAAAAATAAATCAACACTTAGCAAAGACCAGATGCTCCTGACTTGGGACAATGCGGCGGAGTTATATATGTTTTGTGAGATTTTGACCCTTCCCTTTTAATTCTGGCTAATGTAGAATGATCAAATACACAACAATGCACACTGTAAATTTCAGTAAAAAATTATGTTTAATTTAAATAGAGGACAAACGGACTTATTGTGAATGTGAAATTATGGTTAGCAATTTTGCAATTAGTGAATAACTTACGTTTGTGGTTAGTTTTTCTAGAAACAAATAAAGGAAGTAAAATATATGTCATACTGCTGCTATGAATTTAACGAACATAAAAACATTAGTGAAATCGTTAATCATGGCGACACCGCAATTAATTGTGAATAGAATACCAAATTACATTGTACATACTTATGGTATTGGGTACACACACTAATTTCATTTAATCTTTAACAGAATTTGCTGGACGGTTGAAATACAAAGCGAAACAGCATGAAATCAACGTTGTACCAAAGAAATGAATTCTCAACACTGGACTATGTTATATTTGTGGTAACCTTACTAATATCATTAAGTATTGGGATATACAATGCTTTTAAATCTAGATATAAACAAAGTACTAAGGAGGTCTTGCTAGCAGGAGGAGAGATGGGAGTGATACCTGTGGCTTTTTCATTGTTTGCCAGTTTTATTTCATCTGTTTCCATGATAGGAATACCAGCTGAAGCATACATTTTTGATTCAATGGTTATGTGGGGTGCAGTGGCTGCACCAATATCCATATACCTGTCAGCTTACATTTATATTCCAATTTTCTATAATTTGAAGCTAACTAATGCATACGAGGTAAGACACATAGCTTATATCATTCTTTCGAAAAAGTATTTACTACTATATAATTTAGTTTTTCGGATTAACTATTTATTTTCATCTATTGTTACTCATGCTAGTTATTCTTAAGGCAAATATTTATTTGCACTTGATTTCACGATTAATTTCTGCATTGTGTGTTGCAGAATATCAAATCTCATCCCGTTTTATTCAAGGTTATTTATTTTAAGCTATTACCAAGCCAATATATTCATTTTCGCAATCAACCTGCCTCCCTCCCAACCACCACAGAAAAATCAAACGGTTGTCCCCTAAACTTAACGAGTCTGTATCAAATATATTTTTAAAACTATCTTTAGGGAAACCGGTTGCTTTCACAATCTTTTCACATCATTATGTGACTTTTTATCTGGAATTACTTTGTTATAATATTATAATGAATATAATCCATGGTCGAATAATGTATCTGCAAATTTAACACCTGTATCTGGAGAGTGTAAAATTATAGCAGACACTTATATATTGGCAAACAGAAATAATGTTTTTCCATAATTCATTTTTTTGTTTTGTTGATTTAAATTTTTTTTTTTTAAATAACCAAGAACATTGATATAATGTCGTTGACGGTAATATTCTGTGATGTATATCTAAATGCTTATGCGTAAGTTAACTTACAAAAGTAATACAGACTACAACTTAAGGCGACAGTAGTTTACTGTTGTTTCAATGTTGTAAATCGATAAAAAAGAGAAGACATGTCATAAAAGACAACTGCAGTCAAATGATAAATGATGTTCCTAGAAAAGGTTATCCGTAAAATAAAATGAACAAGTTCAAATAGGTTTGAATATACTTTACAGGTGCACGTTATATTTAAACAGGTCAACCTAGTCAACATAAAGACATTTAACTGCATGTACACTGCTTAGTTAATAAAGTTCATGTATTACCACTTATTGATAAGTGCCATAAAAGATCGGAATTCCTTATCCCTATATATATTTTTGGATTTAAAAAATACGCCCTATAAAAGCAATGCCTTTTTAACAAAGATAAAGCTATTTATCGCTATTTTACGAAATTTTCCTTTGATCTTACTGACTGATAATTTCGTTTCTCAGCGTGTCGAGTGATATGAAAAACTATCGCTAGAAACTGAGGAAGAACGTACGTTGTCAATGAAATTAACAATGTCTTCATATGTAAAATAGGGATAAACAGATGATCATTAGTCACCTCAACTCGATTTCTTTTCTCACTTGTATCGGCTCAAACGAGAAAATCAATCTCGTTGAGATGACCTACGATAATCTATAACTATCATACATTAAGCTAAAACCAATATTCATATTGTCACCCAGCTTCACTAGATATGACCTGGATATCTGAAATTACATATAAAGCAAATCACTATTTTGCGAATTTTTGAGATCGCTTGCTTTAAACAAACACTCTCCACGATCAAATACTTAAAACGACAAGATCAGATATCATGATTCCCTATAGATAACAAAAGTGCTAGACAAAAACCCTTTATTTTTATTATAACAAATGATATGTAGAAATCAAACTTACAACCACTGGCATACAGATTGTCACTACTTACACATCTTTTCAAAGAGTTTGTTCTTACATTAGCAACACGACAGGTGCAACACGTAGAACAGAATGTGCCTACCCTTTCCGGAGCACACGGATCAACCTTGGTTTTTAAATTGGTTTGTGTTGTTCAGTCTTGAATTTTTCTATGTTGTGCTTTGTGTACTGTTGTTTGGCTTTTGTTTTTTTTTCTGTTTCTGCCATGGCGCTGTCAATAGAAAAAGAAGATGTGGTATTATTGCCAATGAGGCAACTCTTCACAAGAGACCAAATGACTCAACTGTGTAACGTAGTTGCACTCGACAACCACTGAATTACAGAACAATGACTTAGGACAGTGGTGTCAATTCAACATAAGAACAAACCTTCAAAATGAGTTGAAAAAAAAACCTCATTAGATGGATATACATAGAAATATGTTTAACTTAAACACAGAGTGGCTTGGCTGGGTACGTGTATATCCCAAAAACAAAAAGACACTAAGTACAGAGTACTCGGAGTTACTGACAGCAAGTTCAAAGCCAATAACAACTAGTTAAAAAATCATGCATGCAACACTAAATTTATTTTCGAAATGAAAACTGGAAGCGCTTTCATGACGATTGTTTCCCTTTATTTTTAAACATAAATAATGGAGGAGGATTTGCGAAATAACCAATAACCTTATTAAAAACAGAATTAACTTTGGGTCTTGATGAAAAACCATTGTCTTTTTCAAAGAAGGTGAAAAGTATCCACAGAATTGTACTTTAAATTCACCGATACTCGTAAATATCTTAATTTTAGATCCCTTCATCCACCCTTTCAGAATGAAACAGTCATGTTAAGATTGCGTGACGTATATGATCAATTATAATAAATTCACCACTAAGTAACAAAAAGCTAAATTTTTGAATGGTCATCTATCAAGTCAAAATTGTCTTCGAAACCTTATCGATGCGGCAACTGCTTAAGCCGTGTCCACGTCTTTTGTTGAATTAAAAAGAATTCGAAAAAATGATAACTATTCCTTTGTCTATGTGCCTTTTGCGTTTCTTAGTTATATATTTGTATTTTTTATAGTGACTAAGTTTACAAAACAGTGTTGACTTTTTTACCCCTATTTTGACATTTTTACCTACATGTATGGTGTCTGTTTTTTGTTGTTGTTCACACATAGTTTTCAATATAATCAAATGTTATGCGACTTTCGTACAAGTGAAAGGTTAAGCTAGCTATTAAACCGGGTTTAATCTACTATTTTCTCCATAAGAAAATGCCTGTGCCAAGTCATAAATATAACAGTTGTTATCCATTTGTTTGATATGTTGAGCTTTTGATTTTGCCATTTTACAAGGGACTTTCCTTTTCGAATTTTCCTCGGCGTTCGCTATTTTCATGATCTTACTTTTTATTATTTTTTTGTTTCCTTCGGTTTTAACATTGGAGTATCGGGTTGATATGGTTGTGATAATGAAAAAAGCCATATACTACAAGTATTTGGTGTATATGTTGAATTTCTCCCATTTGAAATAACAAAATAAAAAAATAGTACATGTTTTATATACTAATTTAAAAAATACTTTATCAAATAAATATTCAATTCAGTCTGATTTTTTAACCCCTTCAATCATATTATACGATTGTTTTTCTTTCTTACCGATTCCTTCAATTATGTAATTTGACAATATGAACTTTAACTGTACAAATGGCCCGAGGGAAATAATAGAGATGTTAACTTTTGACATTTGACCGAACATATAATATAAAACAATGCCCAGAGCATATTCGTAAAATAGAAGTTTATCATACTTGTTGAAAAAAAGCAATGAAATGAAAATAACAGATATTACGGAATAAATCACGCAACCTTAATGAAAATAAATTTTTAGTCCTACTAGAAATAAAAAAAGACAACAATTGATGATGAAATAAATATGTCTCCTTCATTCTACAGATTCCCTATCTTTAAATACTAAGTACTTTTAATTAAACAGTATTTATTTTGTTTTATTCTGTCATTGAAAAGGATAAGGAGCGACTCGTCAACTGATTTGTCTTTTGTCAATTTTATATTTGAATTCAAAATGGTTCCGAGGGAGAATGCGAGCCTGGAATGCCTATCGTCACCAATAACAACTTCTTTAAAAAAAAATATATTTAATTTGCGCCAAAAGTTAATGCTACTAAATGTAAAACACTATTCGACTTTCTTTTCATGATACCATTCATTACTTATATTAGATGTTTCGTTCAAAATACCGTTGCGCGATGCAGAAATGCCAGTAAATGCCGTATAGATAAAAGACTTTTATCATTCATTGGTCTTGGACTAATTGTATATACATGTTCTGTAACTCCTATAAAGCCCAGTTCTGAAATATAAAAAGGTCAAAATTATAGATATATTTACTTAAACTGTGATGAAAAGATTGAAGCTGTAAACTTTATGATTCAAAACATTTTTGTACGTTTCAGCCACGCAGTTTATAGGTTGTATCCCTTTTGTTAGAGTGTTGTGCTTCGAACAGTGTTATACTACTGTCGCGTTATTTACAAGAACATTAGGAACTATTGCTGAATTTATTTTCTGATATATATAACCAACTATCAACAGCAATAACATTCTATTTCTATAGTTTGATATTTTAATATCACACGGGAAAATCTTCAAAAAATGTACCGGAAAAAAGAAAATTTAACGTTATCTTTTTTAGATGGTGGTGTTTCTATGTCTATACAAAAAATGAAACCATTACAAACAGAATCCTAACTAACAATTATTGTACGAGTCTAAATATAAGAATTTTTTATGCCCCACCTACGATAGTAGAGGGGCATTATGTTTTCTGGTCTGTGCGTCCGTTCGTCCTTCTGTCTGTCCGTTCGTTCGTCTGTCTGTCTATACGTTCGTCCGTCTGTCCCGCTTCAGGTTAAAGTTTTTGGTCAAGGTAGTTTTTGATGAAATTGAAGTCCAATCAACTTGAAACTTAGTACACATGTTCTTATTGATATTATCTTTCTAATTTTAATGCCTAATTATATTTTTTATCCAATTTCACGGTCCATTGAACATGGAAAATGATAGTGCGAGTGGGGCATTCGTGTACTTTGGACACATTCTTGTTTTTGTTAAATTCACCTGTGATTATAAATTATAAACGTCACATGACATACGTCACTTTTTGTGACGTTGAACTATTTATGAGAGGCGTGACGTTGAACCATTTATGAGAGACGCAATTCACATTTCGTTTGTGGTGTCCTGTTGTGCATTTGTTTTCTTTCTGTGGATTACATATTGTACTATTATATTATTTATTCATTTATTTGTCTGTGCTGCGTTTGTTGTACTGCATTCCTGTCACGTATATCTATCATTAAGCAGTATTGTTAACATTGACATATACGCGTGAGGTTTGGCTAGCCACATAACCAGTCATAGTCCACTATTTGTTTTAAAAAAATGACCTATACTGTACCTAATTAGGATACGGTAGTTTGTATCTACAGTTCGTTTCTATGTATCTTTGCTTTTGTTGTAGTTCAGTGTTTCTGTAGTTCTGTTGATTTTTAATACTTGACGTGTTTTCTTTGGAAATAATTTGTTACTCGGATTTGTTTTTGTTTAATTGAGTTAATGACTATTGAAAAGTGCTATATATTAAGACAACAGTAGTATACCGCTGTTCAAAAGGAATAAATCGATTGAGAGAAAACAAATCCGGATTACAGACTAAAACCATGGGAAACACATATATTTAACTATAATTTAAAAACAACGAAATAAGAGAACACATCAGTGCTGCAACCAACGACAACACATATACTACTATTACTTTTAGATATATACACATTTGAATCCTCAACTATCCTTCATTTCTTTGTTGCAGAATATTCATTTTAATCCCATCTTGAAAAATTACTAGTATTTATTTTCAGTTCTTACCAGGCCAGTTCATTCATTTTCAAAATCCTCCTGCAATCCTCCAATCACACCTTAGTCACTGTTGAGCAAATGAGAGTGATTATTGAATGCATATTAGTCCCCGAGGGTATCACCAGCCCAGTAGCCAGTACTTCGGAATTTGCATGAAAATACGGATTTATTGTGTTATAAAAATTTGCTGTTACAAAATGATAGAAATTATTATAAATTAAGGAATGTATCTCCCTCATGCAAAGCTCTGATTCCTTTCATGGATTTGGCTATACTTTTTGGACCTTTTGGATTATAGCTCTTCATCTTTTATATAAGCTTTGGATTTCAAATATTTTGGCCACGAGCATCACTGAAGAGACATGTATTGTCGAAATGCGCATCTGGTGCAAGAAAATTGGTACCGTTTATTTTATTGATGACAGACACTTGTCTCTGAAAAAATCACCATATATACCCTTATAAAACAGAAGCGTTCATACTGGAACTTTATAGAACTTTATAGAAATGACACTAGATCACGCACTTTAATATATTTCGATTCTGCGGTTGTCTGTCCCACTGAAACTTGTAATTTCGTAAATTTATATTATTAAAGTATATGCAAAATGATGTATGACATGCGTATTTCAGTTATCGAAACCCTTTTTACCAGGCCTTTTATTTAGGTCAAGCACGTATTAGTTCGTCTTCTCAAATTGTGGAATGTCAATGTTAAACAAAACAAAAATAAACGTGGCAGTTTGTAGATTATTCAAAGTGCATTTAGGAATTAAAATAAATCTGTTATAAGACATATATCGAAAGGAATTGAATGTTAGCCAATATAAGCAGACGTATGGCCTTCAACAATGGGAAAAAACCCATACCGTATGGTCGCCTTAAAATAACTCGACCTGAAGAATACATGACAATACAATTGATAAAAGTAACGACCTATTGTATAACAAACCCATGAACGAAAAACAAATATATAGACATGAACATCCAACAAGTGCTCAGATATAGGCTTCTGACTTGGGACAGGCACGAATGTGGTGAGGATAAAAATGTTTGTAAGTGTTTAACCCTCTCCTCTGGAACTACAGATTTAGACTACACAATGGTCCAAGTTTCCTACCAGAAGTATAAAAGTACACAATAACAATTAAACATAGATCTATAAATGAAGGAAATAACACTTTTTTAATCGCTGTGTGTATGATTGAGCTATTATAAGGTCTATAATGTTCTCAATGCTCTTCAACTTTGTACTTGTTTGGCTTTATAACTATTTTGATCTGAGCGTCACTGATGAGTTTTATTTATGTAAACGAAACGCGCGTCTGGCGTATAATATTATAATCCTAGTACCTTTGATAACTGGCTATAATGAAACATTATTCTCCCGTTTCAACCTTTATTTCAATCACAGCAAAATGTTAAGAAACAGGTATAGAGAATATTAAAATGTATTTGGGAAAGTTTCTTCTTACTCCAAAATATGGGGGAAATGTATTAAATATATAACAGAAGATGTGGTATGAGTGCCAACGGACTTCATAAATGTCATTTGCACCTGACCCATTTCTCTTATAACTATCACATTTGTTATTTATTTCCTTGTGATATGTCCGGAGGTTATTTACGTGTGGTCTAAGACATTTATACATTTGTATTAACATGGGCCATACACTTTCATAAATGTCATTTCACCTGACCCTCTTCTCTCATAACTTGCAACGTTAGTGAGTTCCTGTTTTTTGTCCTGATCATGAGGTCATTATCTTATTTTCTGAATCTTGTTGGCTGTAATTTAAATGATATAAAAATTATAATAATTGTTCAATAATATCAGTTAAAACATTAGGACAAATCCGATTTGTTTTTATATAAATAAAAATCTTCACTAGGTCAAGGCTTTGCTCGTTTATCTTTACTAAAAGGTTTGTTTAGGATTTTTTCTTAGTACACAGCTGGCCAAGATCTCATGATATGCCCTATTTCTGCTTACAGAAATTTTTGCAAGAATGAAATGAAAAATGTAGACTGTAGAACGCAAGTCAGTAAATAGGGGTTCAGCAGAAAATGTAGAAGGATGTTCTTGAACGTCTACAAACGCTAAAGAGTCCAAAACTCTGGAAAAGCAATTCTAATTTTTTTTAAATAGAAAATTGTTGCTTACTCTCGTTAATCCCAACAACATAAGTAAGTTACTTCAATGCAAACACAAAGCCATATTAAGTATATGACATCGTCCAGTATTTTAATTTATATTAAGATGTTAGTATTTTCTTTTTCAGTATCTGGAACTACGTTTTAACAAGAGTGTTAGAATATTAGTCACAATTTGTTTTTGTGTCTACATGGTAAGTTTTACCTTTGTATTAGACTCGTATCTATTACTTGATTTATTTCACTTGACTGGGTGGGGCTTAATCGGTTCGCTTATTGAAGAATCTATCTATAGACAAGTGTTCAGTTATTCGTCCTATATCATACTATCAGTTCTTTTGTATATCAGTTTAGTGACACTGATAGGTGTTTAGAAATCAATTATAACGATAACGGCCATCATCCTTATCACACACATCTTCAAAGAGACTATCCGTATGGAAATTAAAACGTAAGCTCCGCCCGATCAGTTGAAATAACATTGGTAATATGTTTGGTTGAGCTTACGGGGTTTTCACCTCCCTAGTGATAACGAAAGTTGCTGTTTTATAACTCATCACGACGCATTACATACACTGGTCTGGTCTGAGTCAACATGGTATGTCCTGTTAATGTGAAATATATCTTTCCTTGTGAATTTCAACTCACTCGTTAAATGAATGAAAATATTATATTTACTTACAGTTTGTACAGGTCTCCTAGAATGTCATGGAATAGATAGAAATTCTTTTGTAATATTAGAGACGAAATTATGATATAAAAGTTGTTCTGATAGGAACAGATATCATACCATTTTTATAACAATCGTTTACAGAAATAAAAGTTATGAGGAACACATATATCTTGCCATCTGTTGTTTAATGGTATACGAAAGGGGAGCAGTTTGAGGCATAGTTTTCACTGTAATATGAGATTCCATTTATGTCTACATTTACCAATGAGATAAAGTTTTCTATTTTAGTAATGAAAACGGGAAAAGAGGAAAGTTTAACAAATAAACTCATATTTTATATAAATAACAAATCTAAACAACATTTAATTGTAGAAGTAAAACATACATTGACATTTTTTAATACCAACCAGTCATTTTAATTTTATGTTAAGCTATATAGTGTTTGACAAATTCAGTACTTATGTTTCTAGTTTTGGCTTTCTGGTTCTGCGAAAAGTACCATGATTAAAAAAAAAAGAATCATCTTGATAGGATTGTGCTGCATCATTTGAGCTGTATTATCTCAACTTTTCAAAGGTTATTGTACAAAATATGTAGTCTTCAGTAACAAATTGAGCTGCTTAACATGTAGCCAGTGCACAACAGCGGACTGAACAGGGTACACTAATAATTTTTGAATTTTCTTCAGGACACCTTTTAATTTTATAGTTGTGTTGTTTCTCTTTCATTTCACTTACTCCATGACGTAGCGACTGGTGTTTATATCTATCCATACCTTTATGAAACTGTTGCACTTTAGATTATTCTAGCAACTGTAGTTGTAGATGTAATTTATATATTTTCCAAAACGTCTGACTGAATTTCATTTCTTAGAAATACTTGCAGTTTAATAGAAGTGGTTTTTTTCATTTGCCCTTTAAGTACTATTATTTATAAAAGAGGGACGAAAGATACCAAAGGGACAGTCAAACTCATAAATCTAAAACAAACTGACAACGCCATGGCTAAAAATAAAAAAGACAAACAGAAAAACAATAGTACACACGACACAACATAGAAAACTAAAGAATAAACAACACGAACCCCACCAAAAACTAGGGGTGATCTCAGGTGCTCCGGAAGGGTAAGCAGATCCTGCTCCACATGTGGCACCCGTCGTGTTGCTTAAGTGATTACAAATCCGGTAAATAGTCTAATTCGGTAGGACATATTCATGAAAGGGAAGGGGATTGTAGTTACGACGTAAGGAACATATCCGATATCATTTGTGAAACGGTTTTACTGCACTCGTTCTATTAAAGCAGTCAAAATGCGTTGACTGTATATTTCTATGTCATATACAATCACTGACCCGATATCACTTTTCCTTATGAATATTTAAAAAGAAATTGCAGAAATAATATTGAATATTCATACGACCTCTTCAACCGGTTCTTGTTTCCAATGCATACAACGATGCGTGGAACGACTCAACATTGTTTCTTTTGCAATTATTGGAAAAACATATTTAATTTGTCAATATTTTTTGTTTGCAACCTATAAATCATGATGTTTTATGCTTATGGTTGATATTTAAGTCCATACTCAAACGATTTCGTTCACCATCGAGTGTTGGTTTCAACAGGTAAATGTAATTTCATTGTGTTGTATATTTCTCCGCGAGCATGATGTCAGGCCTTTTTTAGATTGCAGTATAAAGTTCAGTTTTAGTCTCTGACTTTCACTCGATATTTATACAAACTTATTATTTAAAACGCATGACGCCTTCAATGCAATTTATAAATAAATACCAAACGGCCAACACCATTTCAAAGTAACTTGACAGGTCGTTTTCTGTCAGATCGATATGCGTTCCATAATGCATAAACTGTATATGATCGACGTATCTCTTGATAAAAAAAAACCAACGAATTACTCAACCTAGTTTTTATTATAGTCCCTTCTAAAGAGATTATATTTCGTTAAGAGGTTTTTTGCTCAAAGGAATGCAATAATAGTAAATCTATATTTACTTCTTTAAATTGTCTTATTTTTCAGATAATGTATATGGCAATCGTTTTATATGCTCCAGCTCTGGCATTTAATGCAGGTAGCTATGAATTTTACTATAGAATTAAGAAGAAAAAAAAAATAACGGAAGGTAATGACGGTAATTAAATGAGACGTACTTTAAATAAATACTTAGTTATTAGTTTTTTTTTAGGCTTTTATTTCTTTCTTTTTTGATAACCATTAATCAGTTTTGTGATGTTAATCATAATTGACGATTGTTTTCATATGATCACACTTTGAGACCGATGGATGTGGCTATTATCTTCAGGTCCATTGTTTGTTATGTAGTACTTAAACCGTTTTCTGTTCTTATAACACCTAGGCTTTCATTTATTCGACACTGAGCGTTCCAGGTGAAGGTAAATCCAGACAAAAATCTTACAGCACATTCAATTTAAACATTAGGAGGTATATGTATTGTATTTTAAGCTCCGACGGCTGAAATAAGTGATTTGATGGTTGCAAATTAAGTATACTGGCGACGCGTTTGCGCAGCCAGTAAATGGGGATTTGCGACTATCAAATCACCAATTTATGCCATCTGAGCTTAAAAGACAATATTGTTATCTCCATTATAATGAAACTGACAGAAAACAACGTAAAATCATACGTCGCGTGCGCTCGCGCGTAAGTTTTCATAGCATCAATCGTAGATTTTCTTCGTTCATTTTTTTCAACAGTAAAACATAATTCAACATTTAAAAGTTGTTTATTCTTATTGTAAACTTTTTTGTTTTAATAATTCTATTATTCTGATGACAGTAACTGGACTTTCGCTGTGGGGAACAATATTATCTGCTGGGATTGTATGCATAGTATATACATCTATAGTAAGTATACATATACAAATGTGTAATCCATTAGAACTACGTATTGTGTATTAATTGATAATCATAGTACTGAAACAGAGTAAATGTTACTCATAGAATTGAGACAAAATTATAATGTTTGTTATAATATTGAAACAAATTGTAAATGTTACTCATGCTATTAAAACAAGAGTTATTACCAATGTTATTTCAACTGATCGGGCGGAGTTTATTTTTAATTTGCATAAGGACAGTCTATTTGAAGATGTGTGTGATAAGGATGATTGCCGTTATAATTATTACTGATTTCTAATCACCTATCAGTGTCATCAAATGAATTTACAAAACAATGATTGCACACTTTATTGATGAGTTTATCCTAAAACACCTATGTTAAGATGGACTGGTTTATTATGAGCGAACCAGCTAGACTCCGCCCAGTCAAGTGAAATAACTTGAGTAATAATACAGCATTGCACACAAAAAAAGAGAGTTAGTGTCAGTTATAGTATTGAAACATAGAGTAAATGTTAGCAATAGTAAATCGCATGTTCCTGTTATTCAGCTAGAGTAATCATTAGAGAGCAATGTTGTGTTTCAGCATTACATGTAATAGACAGTTCTTTCAGAATATGTGTAAGGAATCCTTATAAGAAACTTGTAAAAAGCATTTGAAAATTATAAGTATAGCATACTCTGATGTTACATTGCAATAAGAAGTACCAATGTTTAAGTATGAATAGTTCCAAGATGATTAGTTTGCAAAATCTGATAAAAAATCTCTTGATTCTTATTTAAATAAATGTATGAATGTGGTACTTAAGAGAATATCATATTTTGAAAATAATTTAGAAGTAAATAAACGAGTACATAATACACCTATTTCCAGAATAAGAAATAAACTTCAAATACTTTCAAAGCGGTTTGTGTTTGTACCGGCCGACAAAGCAGCCAACAATATGGTGGGGGTATGCTGTAAATACTAGACGGACGTTCTTAAGAATGAAGTTTTAAATTCATCTATATTCAAGTCCATCCGCTCCACAGAGAGTCATATAGTAAACAAGAATATCACAACCACATCAAAGCATAAGGTTTCTTCTTATCATTTGAAGGTCCCTACTATGTATTGGCTACCTAAACTAAATGTACACAAAAAAACATTTAAATATCGTTTCATCTCGGCCTCTAGTAAGTGTTCTACAAGTAAGCATTCAGTGCTCTTAACTAGTTCATTAACTACTATTAAAGAGTTATCATAAACTATTGTAATAAAATATATGAACATAGTGGTATAAACCATTTTTGGAGTGTTAAAAATTCTTTGGATGTTTCAGATAAATTACGTGCTTTTGATGGTCCTTTTGATTCTGTTAATAGTTTTGATGTTTCTACTCTTTACACTACATTTCCACACTAGCTTATTAAACAAAAGTTTTCCTATTTAATTAAATGGTCGTTTGGTAAAGCTGAATGTAGATATATTTGTTGCAATTCATTTAAAGCCTTCTTCTCTAATGAGAAAGGTAAATATGCTAGATATACTTGCTTGAGGTGTGATGAGATGATTGAAGCTGTTAATTTTCTCCTTGATAATATTTAAGTAAGTTTCGGCAACAAAGTTTATCGACAGGTTGTAGGTATCCCAATGGGCACTGATTGTGCCCTTTTAATAGCAGACTTGTTTTTGTACTGTTACGAATCACAGTTCATGACTAAACTCAGTAAAGACCCGTCGAAATTGCATTTAATTGATAAATTCAACAACACTTACCATTATCTTAATGATATGTTTTCGTTAAATAATCAAAAATTTTCTCAATATACTGCGGAAATTTACCAAAAGGAACTTACTTTAAATAAATCAAATGTATTCGGTAATAACTGTCCTTTCCTGGATTTAGATATTTCGGCTTTAAACGGGAAACTCCACACTAAAATTTACGTTCGCTATGCCCGTGTCTGTTGTGACGTTTTTGATTTTAACGAACGCAACCTATGTATTACTGGTGAATTATTAAACCAGGGATATCATTACCATAAATTACTTAAAACCTTTACTAAATTTATCCAAAGATATAAAGAGTTGGTTTTGAAGTTTGGTTGTAAACTTATTTCAAACGGGATAGCACATCCTCATTTTTAAGGAAATGTTGTTAACCATGCCCGGAAATTGAAAATGATCCATGTGAACTTGTCGCTCCTTCAAACAAACTTATTCTTAAAGGTTACCTATTCAACACTGTAATAAGATCATTGAATATTGTTTTTATCGGTATAAATATTGATTTTGTTATCAGTAAATTAAAAGCTAACTAAATGTTACTAGTATGTTATATCTATATACTGTAAACCAACTTATTTTCGCGAGCGATTTATTTTCGCGACTTTCGCGAATAGAAAAATAACGCGAATATTAATCGTCGCGAATATGTTATACATGGATCATTCATTATTGAACTTCAGAAAATCGCAAAATTAAATAGCCGCGAAGTGATCTAAATTGGGTAAAACGCGAAATTAAGTATCCGCGAAAATAAGTTGGTTTACAGTACATATTCATGGATCTACAATCTGTCGATACCTGTAACTTGGCATTGCACAAGGTCATGTTTTTTCTCTGGCTGTTTATGACGTCTTTACACTAAATCCATTGGATGTTGGATGTGTACGAATTGATAGTTTAGTCTTAGTTGCATGATTTTTTTATTAGTTGTTAGTGGCTTTGAACTAGCTGTCAGATAACTGCGAGTACTCTCAGATCTGTTCATTGTGTCTTTTTGTGTCGGGATGTATAAGTACCGGGCCACGTCCACTTGTCTTTTTGTCCATCTGATGAGTTAAGCCTTTTTCAACTGATTTTTATAGTTAGTTCTTATGTTGTACTGTTATACCACTGTCCCAGGTTAGGGGGAGGTTTGGGATCCCGCTAACATGTTTAACCCCGCCACATTATTTATGTATGTGCCTGTCCCAAGTCAGGAGCCTGTAATTCAGTGGTTGTCGTTTGTTTATGTGTTACATATTTGTTTTTCGTTCCTTTTGTTTTTTTACATAAATAAGGCCGTTAGTTTTCTCGTTTGAATTGTTTTACATTATCATATCGGGGCCTTTTATAGCTCATTATGCGGTATGGGCTTTGCTCATTGTTGAAGGCCGTACAGTGACCTATAGTTGTTACTGTCTGTGTCATTTTGGTCTTTTGTGGATAATTGTCTCATTGACAATCATACCACATCTTCTTTTTAACATTCAAGCCACAGATAAACTACATGAGCTTCCCTCTTCCTATTGTTTACAAATAAAAATGTATGTGATGAACTTGAATACTATTTAATTAAACTTAGGTTGCCTCTTTCTCCACATTCAAATAAAAAACTCAACGGTAATTTCCAAAAAAAGGTAAATCCACTTAAACGACAAAATCATACGTTAGACAATATCAACAAACAGCACAAAAGGAAAACAACCGTCATATTTCTGACTTGGTTCAGGCATTTTCGAAGAAAATTATGAGTGTCAAATATTTTTTTTTCGAATTATATAAATGCGTTTATTACATTGGTTGCAATGAATTACATTGATTTCCCAGTTAGATAAAAACCGATAATTTCACATGTGAAATAAACGTGGTTATTTCACTCTCTGACGTCATACAACAATAGGCGTTGTCAAGACGTCGATAACGTCGGATCAAAACAAATTGTCAATGCGTAGGAAAAAGATATAGTTCCTTACATTTTCTACATTAATTTCATAAAAAAAGCCATTTGCCAATGTAATAAAAAGAATAACTAATCGCCGTATTTGAATATCAAAAATAAGACAACGCGTGGATTAAACGAGTGCGCGCAGCACTCGTTTAATCCATGCGTCGTTCGGTCACGCGTTGTCTTATTTTTGATATTCAAATACGGCGATTAGTTATACTATAATTATTGCCATTTCTTCTTTTAGGGAGGTATGAAAGCAGTTTTATGGACTGATAGTTTTCAAGCCGTGCTTATGCTAACAGGTATCGTGGTAACCCTTATTTTGGGTTCTGTGAAAGTTGGTGGGATGTCAGCAGTTTGGAAAATTGCAGATGAATATGGAAGAATAAATTTTACTGAGTAAATAAATTATCAAAATATAGGAAATATTGTCGAAGTTGTAGGCATTTTTGCAACGTGTTTGCACTTGTTCGCAGACAATTTTTAATGAGCTCCTACTCTCTCAGATTTGTCTCTCTTTAAATCCTTTGGTACAATAGTTATTGTTAGTATATGATGTAAAACTATCAGTATGGTGATAAAAATTACATCAAATTTAAATCTGGCATGTTTTTCCCTGTTTTAAAAAAAAAATTCCTGTTACAAAACTTTAAATTTTTTGGAAAACTAAGGATTTTCTTATCCAAGGAATAGATTACCTTAGCCGTATTTGGTACAACTTTTTTGAATTTTGGGTCCTCAATGATCTTCAACTTTGTACTTGTTTTGTTATATAACCGTTCTGATTTGAGCGTCACAGATGAGTCTTATGCGTCTGGTGTACTAAATTATAATCCTGGTACCTTTGATAACTATTCACATCACTGGGTCGATGCCACTGCTGGTGGACGTTTCGTCCCCGATGGTATCACCAGGCCAGTAGTCCACACTTCGGTGTTACACGAATATCCATTATATGGTCATTTGTTTAAAAAATTCCTGTCACAAAACTTTGAATTTTACGAAAAACTAAGGATTTTCTTATACCAGGAATAGATTACCTTAGCCTTATTCGGCACAACTTTGTGGAATTTTGGGTCCTCAATGCTCTTCAACTTTGTACTTGTTTGGCTTTATAACTGTTTTGAACTGAGCGTCACTGATGAGTCTTATGTAGACGAAACGCGCGTCTGGCGTACTAAATTTTAATCCTGGTACCTTTGATAACTATTTAAATTAAATTAAGGTAAACAAAACGAAAAAAAGGTGGTAACTTCGGGAAATGGAAATAAATCACTCATTGTCCGTCCTGTTAAAAATAAAAATCAAGTAATCAGTTGTGTTTAGTCATTTTTCTAACCAAGAAAAGGAAAACGACACTGAGGCTACGCTACCAATATTGGTGGTCATCGGTGACGCATATTTTACGTTACTGTCAAGTAAATTCTGGAATTAACCAATTGAATGTAAAAACTTTCTTTTATAGCCAATAGTATAGTATAATTTATACTTGCGAAATCTAAAACGTTTTAACAATTTTTTTATCAACATTGGTCTTTGCCATTTTTTTTTATAAGCAGTCAATCTATGTATTATTAGTTACATAGTGTGTTAGGGACCTAATACGATATATACGGGGTCAGCAGCACACTATCAAATTCTTCAAAGTCATAATCTTGTTCTTTCTCCTGCAGATATTCCCGGAGTATATTTGCACACTTTCTGTTTGCCTTCAGAGTATTATCGGCATTCACATTTAATCTTTTGGCATCAACTTCTTGATTTGTTGTGCTTGCAAATCGTTGCGAACATCTCGTTGACGCCATGTTTACTATACAAAGGGACGTAACTCCACTACTAACCGTGTAGTGAAATAAGCCCCGCCTCTAATCTAATATGGGATATACACTTAAGATGAATGACATTATCAAAATAATTTTACGACTTAGTACGATTATGTTGTTTATCCTTTGAAAAGCTCTTTGAAGCATACATAAAATTCATGAAAGATACATAGCTTATCATTTTGTTTGAACAAAAATGCGTTAAATTAGAAGCCAAACTATATTATAAAATCCCAAAAGTTGTGTCAATATGACTCATATAAACAGTAAATAGAGACGTCATTGTTACAGTAACATTTGCTGTTAACACAGAAGTGCTGACAACATGTTTGCAATGCTCTAGGAGTCGAAATAGCAACGTTGACCCTGGGGTATCAAAGATATCAAGATTATAATTTGATAGCTTATAAAATCGTCGTAGAGCTGTCAAAACCGAAAAGATAAGAGCTTTGTATGAGAAAATGTCAATCAAACAATATCCTTTTCATCATACCAGTGCCGAAATACTGGCTACTGGAATCTGTGAATATAAGTACACTTGCAGAGGTATCGGCTTTATTAGAGTATTATAATTCACTGTACCAATTTCAATGCATCAAATGCGCATTTCCGCAAGAATAGCAGAGGCATCGACCCGTACTAATACAAAATCATTTGATAAACAAATACTAACTCAATTGTTGGTTTTTAGGCTAAGATAAAGAAACGTTTTATGTTATATTATTATAGGTGTTGTTAGTGAAGCCAATTTACAGAAATCAAGAATACAAAGCAATACATGAAGCGATGGAATCAAATTTTGTTTTTATTTACAATTCTGTTTTTTGATGCAATACCCGATGTAAACCAGATTCTTTATCAAGATGCAAATTAATTAAATGATTTTTTAAATATGTAGTTTTAGCTTTAGTATGTCAACACGTTATACTGTATGGGGTGCTATAATTGGTCAAACATTTATGTGGACTATACTGTTCGGAACCAATCAGGCAATGGTACAAAGAACGCTGACATGTCCTTCACTTAAAAACTCACAAAGGTAAGGAAACTTTTATGTGACGTCGAATTTGTGGTACGAAGATTGTATTATATTTACAAAAAAAAACTTATTCCATTCGGACTAATATACACCTTCGTGTGAAAATCTATTTCGATTATTAAACTTTTATGTAATGATGCCATGCATTAATTAATGTCAAATTGGTATGAAAGTCCAATAATCTCTGTCGGTCAGATGGACAAATACCCTTTACAATCATTATATATACAAAATAAAGTAACATACTACTTGTCGTATCTGAGTCACTGATCTCTTCACGGTTACACCTATTATATGGCTACATATAAATACAGTCACCTCTGGTTTTGATAGGTACTTTGAATTCAATGTTTCGTGTAGTTTACCACGCTCTTTCCACGTTATATAAATAACCCTCGCAATAACTCTGTGAAGGGTCGCTTGTTGGCGGCATGTTAGTTTGTAAATATTCTGACCCTATATAAGATGCAATATTTGTCACTGTCAGTCCAAATGTCCCATCATTCATCCCAGATTTGTTTTGTGTTCCTCTATATTCATGAAATATTTGCTAAAGGACTTTAATCACAAGCAAGCCGTATTCAATCACAAAGAAATGTTTACGTTGATAACTGAACAATAGTAGAAGTTCTTGGTCATATGAACCTAGGGACTATTCTTTATTCCATTTTTTTTGTCCTATAATTAAAGAACATTAGCGCGCTCACATACCCCCACGTCCCCACATTCATGAAATAAAATAACTGTTAGAAAAAAAATGAATCATAATTGTCTACATAGTTGTCCCTATGATCTACAAAATTTCATGAAATTCTGTTTGGTTTCAGAGGAGTTGCAATGACAAACTGTTGCAGTAGTATATATAAAAACAAATAAGTTCAAAGGGGAGTAACTCATAGAATTTTTTTTTATAATTACCTGTCGAGATGTACATCTGCATAGTATTTCCTTAATATGTAAAAAGGTTTCATGACATGTTATTGTGTGGTTTCAGAGGAGTTGCGATGACAAACTGTTATAGTAGTATATTGAAGCATATAAGTTCAAAGGGCGTAACTCCTAGAAAAAAAATTGAATCGTAATTTCCTGTCGATACGCACATCTACATAGTATGTCCTTATTATCTAAAAGAGGGACGAAATATACCAGAGGGACGGTCAAACTCATAAATCGAAAACAAACTGACAACGCTCTAAAAAAGGTTTCGTGAAATTCTGTTTTGTTGTCTGGTTTGAGAGGATTTGCGATGACAAGAAACAAGACTGACGGACGTGTCAAAAACATTATATCCTCCGCAACTTCGTTGCGTAGGGTAAAATTACTATAACTGAAGAAATCTGAAAATAAAAAGCCTATGCAGTATTTTTGCAGGCGTTGGACTATGAATACAAGTATCACCTTCCAACTTTTAGAATTCAACACATTTATAATTTAACGTCATAAACGTAAAACTACTATTCTGACTCTCAATCGGAAAACGAAAAATATATTTTTAAACTGCAATTTCTAAAAAAACATGCAAAATTCGGTATAACTATCATAAGCTGCGTACTCCCAAAGCAATATTCATTAGCAGAGGATCTTCATGGAAATGGAAGGTCATCAAGTGTGGTATGTTATAGTAGATGTGTTTCCTCGGTTTTAGTTGTAACCCGGATTTATTTTCTCTGAATCGATTTATTACTCTTTTGATTAGCGGCGTACTACTCTTGCCTTTATTAACTTAGTGCTAGAAAATACAAATAACAAATATAAAGCGTTTCAAAAAGCAACATTCTGAGACAGTAACTTAACCTAACCAGTTTACTTTGTTGACAATATACCGGTTTTTTTTGCCTATATAATAACTTAATACGAAATTGTTTTATTAGAATTCTTATTTCAACTGCTAAGACTTTGCAATCAATATTTATTACAGGGCTTTGTGGATAAGTGTACCTGGACTAATGATGATACTAGTGGTAGGAGGATTGAATGGTCTGGTAGTCTTTGCTTACTATCATACCTGTGACCCTCTGTCATCAGGAACTATTAAAGCGGGTGACCAGGTTTGATATTATTGAAGCCTTAATAAAAAAGAAAAAAAAAACAAACAATTTTTGAAGCAGTACAATATATCACTTAAATTATTATCTGTAATCCACTGTTAAGTGATATGTCATATAGTGCCTTCAAGGTAATCACTGTATGGTTGATATTTGAAAAAAAGTACTTTATTGTTTTCTTGTTTTGGGATTTATAACGTTTCATATATCAATCGTAAAATGGAACGGGTGTAAGATGAGAAAATATCTTTTACGGCCAGATTGTCAGATTTTCCATCTCAGATTAAGCTTGCACAAGTCACCAACAATTGTATATGTTATTAAAAGTTGCACTAGATTTCAGTGTTTTTAGTCCCCTGATTAACATACGATAGACATTCAAAATCATTCAGAACTCTTAAGGAAAATCGATGTTTAAGTTACCGTTATATCAGTCAGATTGAACAGAAGGACAAAACAAACAAAATTCTGGAAATTATTGCGTGCGTTTATTATTGCGATTTTTAAAAAAAGAAGATAAGTGCAAGATTAATTATTGGCATTTCAGGAAAATCATTATGTACATATATATGTATCCGATATCAGAATGCGAGTTTTCAATATTGCAATACTCAAACATTCGTATTATTTGCATTCATAAAAAACCTGAATTTACCGTTGTTACAGTAAACGAACATTTTTATTCAAAATGATCAACTAGAAACTGGTATATTCCATATTTGTTTTATATAATTTAAGTTATTACCATTGTTTGTAATGGACATAATGGGAATTTATCCTGGAGTATGTGGTATTTTTATTGCTGCTGTCTTTAGTGGTGCACTAAGGTACGTGTCTACTAGTGAGAATAAGAGAATGCTGCAATTGTTTATAATAATAAATTAAGTGAAGGATATAACAAAATTGTCCAAATCTATCGTCTGATTTCGAAATATAAACAAACTAAAACTGTTTAATGAATCAACATCAGAACAAGTACTTACAAATATGAACAATTTAGATAAAAGTCTCGATTTTAGAAAAAATAAACAGCTGCGCCATGAGCGCATGATACGCCCGACGTCTTGTGTGGAAGTTTTATGCAATGATCATAAATAGTTTCTGAGAAAGTTTTAAGCAATTACCATTTATTGCTTTTGAGACATGGCGGGACATGTGAACCCCCCCCCCCACCCTGTTTTCTTATTACAAATATCACTAATAAAATTTTGAATCAAACCAAAAAGTATACAGATCTTTAGATTAATATAACAAAGAAGTGTGTACAGTTTCAAGCAATAATCATAAATTGTTTTTGAGATACGGCGTGACATGTAAAAAAAAACCTCCCCTTTTTTACAAAATACTCAATAACCTAAAAATAAGATAAGTCGTTCTCAAGTTACGGTGCGACATGTTTACGCCGGACAGACAGACGGACAGACGGACGGACAGACTGACGGACGGACGGACACCGGACATTTGTATACCATAATACGTCCCGTCAAAATTTTGACGGGCGTATAAAAACTGGACTATTTTAACCGGGTTTGACGAAATCCAGAAACCAGCCCCGTTTTTGATTACACCATGCAAATGTTTTTATTCGAGCGGCACTGACGAGTTTATTGCTGACATCATGCGCGTCTGGCTTCGTAATCATATGCCTGGTATCGTTGATAAGTTTTTATATCATAAAGAAGACTGTTTGGCAGGCGTTGAATACACTAGTAATTTTGGGGCTCTTTATAACTTGTTTGTTCGGTGTGAGCCAAGGCTCCGTGTTGAAGGCCGTACATTGAACTTTTATAAATTGTTATTTGGATGGAGAGTTGTCTCATTGGCACTCACACCAAATCCTCCTACATCTATTTAAGGTAGATCATAAGTATATACATTTTGAGACAAATTTTTTTTTATAATTTGCCAAAATGAAGATTTAACTATGCTTTTTTCAAATATATAATAAAAAGTATGGGTCACCTTGCTATTTTTCAAGCTATGAGTCGATGAAAATTGCCTCAATTTGGTCAGATTGTTCATGAAAAATACATTTGTGTGCATAAAAAAAGTTCTATGAGATAGAATTTTAAAATACATTGTAAGACGATAGGTCTTATTACATAATTTAAGAAGATATAAAGCAAAATGGGGGTCACCGAACTTGTTTTATTGCTACAAGAGAAAATAAAAAAAATTCCCTATTAGTCCAGTATAATTTTTTTACTTAGAGTTATCTCCCCTTAAATGGCTCATTTAAAAAAAAAATTCTTTATACAAAACAAAATGATATTTGTGTAAATATTTTTGATAATACAATAAATCATCAAGTTTTCCTTATCTAAATAAACAGTTTTATAATTAAATTACAAATCTGTCTCAAAATTTGCAGATTTGGGCAAATAACTATACCGATTTTGTACTGTGATTGTACAATCCAAGATGGCGGTATACCATTGTACAATCCAAGATGGCGGTATACCATGTATCTACCTTAATAGAAAATAAACGAAGTCGTCTCTTATGTCGTAAATGTATGGGTAAATTTGGTAATTTATACAAATCTAGTAACTAAATTTTAGCTGTAATACGCTTTAGTTCTTTAACATCCATTCATTCAGCACTTCTTTAAAAAATAGAAGTAGATTTGTATTATGGTGTTTTTTGTCAAGTTAAATTACTCTTTAGAAATGTGTATCATACAAGAATAAACCAATTTCTATTTCAGTACTGTGTCGTCTGGTCTGAACGCAATGTCTGCGGCACTTCTACAGGATATCATTAAGCCATGTGTATCATCATCTCTAACAGACAAAAGAGCAGCAATCATTTCAAAATTCATAGGTGATTAATTACAAAAAATAAAAGTGGGCATTCTTTAAGGCTTGACATCTACCTTTAATTGAAAGTAGAAGGATGATCAGCCATGTGCATACAATTGGCCTTTGTGAAGTTTTCTTAACCTATCAAACAATATCCTTCAGATTTCATACGACATTTAAATGTCAAATATTACATTATATTTGTATTTTGTCTTGCATCATCTATAAGGTGTACTATGCACAATAAAAATACATGTTCATTTTTCCTTAAAATTTTATTCTGTGTATTTCAAATCAATGTTTACATAAATGCTTTGGTATTTTAAGCTTACATTTCACACACTAAATGTCATACATTATACTGAACATAGATTTGAAGCAACATAACAATTTTATACAAACCTTTTCGATACGTATACGTCGATCTGATCCACAAAAGTGAATAATGAAATGCTCTGGTAGGAGGAAGATTTAAGGAACACTATGAAACATTTGTAGGATTTTATGTACGATCGATGTAAAAAAATTGGAAAAACAGAAAGCACGTAAAACATGCCAGTAGTATTTATTGTGCAAAAATGAATTTCATTCAATTATTACATTCTTTCTTGTACACCGTTCCGCACATTTAGTTAATTTTGATATATGAAGTGTATTCATAAACCTTTTTAATGGATACAATATTAAATGAAAAGTAATTCCTTTTATATTTTTTAAGGACACATCTTATACATTTCAGTACTGGTTCTCGGGATTGTATGTTTGTTCTTTGTATACTTAGCATCAGCCATGGGAGGCGTTGTCAAGGTAATGGTTATTAAAAAGGAGTCTTAACTCTAAGTTAAAAAAATAAACAGATTACGGTACTGAACAAAAATTGCGAGTACGTCTTCTAAGACATTTATTGCAGAAAAACCTTAAAAATTAAGTGGTACATTTGATTTTGATTTTTGTACCATAAATAGTAAAATCACAAAAGTACTGAACTCAGAGGAAAATTCCCTAATCAAATGGCAAAATCAAATGATAAAACGCATCAAACGAATGGACAACAACTGTCATATTCCTGACTTAGTACAGGCATTTTCAAATGTAAAAAATGGAGGATTGAACCTTGTTTTATACTATTTGAATGCAGACATGTAAGATTTATGAATACTTTTATTTAATGCTGAAAAGTAGAAAAACTTCAGTAAAGGAGCTGTATAATTTATTGTTTAATGATTTGATATTTTAATCATATATATTTATAAGTTCCAGTGTGAAAGTGTGTATGGTCAATTACAATCACGCTTGAAATCTTGTGTTGCGACCTACTAGAACCATAATTACCTGCTTGTGTCATAAAATATACATAGGCGATTCATTATTATTCTCATACCAAAGTAGAAGGATACCATAGGTTTGCATTCCATCCGTCAGTCCCGCAAATCGGTTTCCATACGTTTTTTTTTTTGTCACGCTTGGAGATATTAATTTGATATTTTGGATATGGTTTAACAATGGCAGCTATATATCAAGTTGGACTTTTGTTCGGTTTGGATGATTTTATGAGCAGTGTTTATATGGTCCTCGAAAATAGAATATTAACGCAAATAATCAATTTTCTATCCTTATTTTTTGTAAACTCTGTAATCACATAAGCAACACGACGGGTGCCACATGTGGAGCAGGATCTGCTTACCCTTCCGGAGCACCTGAGATCACTCCTAGTTTTTGGTGGGGTTCGTGTTGTTTATTTTTTAGTTTTCTATGTTGTGTCATGTGTACTATTGTTTTTCTGTTTGTCTTTTTCATTTTTAGCCATGGCGTTGTCAGTTTGTTTTAGATTTATGAGTTTGACTGGCCCTTTGGTATCTTTCGTCCCTCTTCTATAAGATATTGATTTGATATTTGTTATTTTGTTTTATTGTGCTAGCATTTTGTTCTTGTACAATACATTTTTAACCGGTAGGGACTATGCATTTCCATGCAATACTTTCAGAATGCTTGTTGTTCGTTGGGTTTAAGTTTTCGTTTATTTTGTTGCCCAGTAGTCAGCACTTCTGTGTTAATTGAGTTATCATTGATATGTTCATAATAATAAATTAATTGTCATCAAAACTTCGAATTTTTTAAATACTACGGCTTTTCTACCTAAGGAATAGATTACCTTGGCTGTATTTGGCAATACTTTAGGAATTTTTGGTCTTCAACTTCGTACTTTTTTGGCCTTTTAAACATTTTTAATCCGAGCTTCACTGATGAGTCTTTTGTAGACAAAACGCGCGGCTGGCGTAAATATCTAACTGTATCTTTGATGAGTTTATTTGTAAGGTTCTGAAAAGTTAAAATTGGCCATACCGCGGCATCAAACCCTAATTTCCACGAAAATAAAATCCACGAAATAAATGTATTCACAGTAAAATCCATGTATTGATTTATTACTAAATAGAAAGTTGGTAGTAAATATATTTCTGTCTCGATTAGATTCAGATATCGTCGGAGACCGTTCCTGTTTGTGTGAATTTAATGTTAAATTATCGACCTTGTGATACTGATACGCATTTAAATGTATAATTTCAGGCTGCTGTATCCATGTTTGGAATTTTGGGATCGCCTATTTGTGGCGTGATAACCTTAGGAATGATATTCCCATGGTCTAATACTAAGGTATTTCACGTTTTCGTATCTTAGGATATATATTTAAAATTGTCTATCTTTAACAGCTATGTAATGAAAATTGTATTTGATACTATGGCGTCGGTATTTTAGGACAGCCAGAATAATTAAAAGCAAAGAATATCTCGAGTTTTAATGAAAACACTTGTTACAGTGGTTTCAGCAGACCCATTAAATAAAGGCAACAGTAGTATACCGCTGTTCAAAACTCGTAAATCTATGGACAAAAAACAAAATCGGGGTAACAAACTAAAACTGAGAAAAACGCATTAAATATAAGAGGAGAACAACGACACAACATTTAAATGTAACACACACAGCAACGGACTAAGCATTAGACAAAATCCGATGAGAATAACCAATATAACATCAAAACCAAATACATGAATTTGGGATAGAAAAGTACCGTGACACGTCTTATAGTAATGTGAATCACACTCAAATATAGGAGAAAACAAACGACACAACGTAAAAATGTTACACACACAGAAACGAACTATGATATAACAATGGCCTTTTCCTGACTTGGTACAGAACATTTTTAACGAAAAAAAAATGGTGGGTTGAACCTGGTTTTGTGGCATGCCAAACCTCGCACTTTAATGGTATTGTTAAATATAACATTAAAATGACAACATAATAATACAGGACTGCAATACAAATAAATAGGAGAACGTATTAGGCAAAGAAACACATGAATAATAGATAACAAAAGGCATCAGGTTTAAAATTCAATACGTCCAAAACGCGCCACGTCCACAGAAGACTTACCAGTGACTCCCAGATATAAAAGTTCGAAAGTCACAAAAAGGTACCATTAATATATTTGAGAAAAAAAACCTTGACGAAAGTGACTAAGGATATGGTCACATCTTCTTCTTCCGACGGGCACTTGAACCGTTTACAAAGCGGATGTACGATAGGTTGTTCTAGATGTACAACTTCTGATTTACGTATATTCATAATGACGACGTCAAATACGATTGCTCTTGCAAACACAATGCAACACTATCTGCACTGCACGTCAAGAACAATTGCACCATCTCTATAAAAGAGGGACGAAAGATACCAAAGGGACAGTCAAACTCATAAATCGAAAATAAACTGACAACGCCATGGCTAAAAATGAAAAAGACACAATAGTGCACATGACACAACATAAAAAACAAAAGAATAAGCAACACGAACCCCAGCAAAAACTAGAGGTGATCTCAGGTGCTCCACAAGTGGCACCCGTCGTGTTCCTTATGTTAAAACAAATCCGGTATAGTCTAATTCGGTAGGTCACATTCATGAAAGGGAAGGGGATTGTAGTTACGACGTAAGGAACATATTCGATATCATTTGTGAAACGATTATTCCATAACGGTCAACCAACTCGTAATGGCGCCCGTAAAACTTACAAAGGGAAGATTTCAACTTCACCTTTAAGAACTCTTAGTTTAATAGCTTCCTTTTGAGCAGCAGCCCTTTATCAAGAAAATTATTATAGGAAATGCAAGCACGGGAATATCGTATCAATTGGGAGATATATACCCCGTATGCAGGTGCTGCTGGAATGTTGCTACTTAGAAATGGAAAGTTCACAATTTGAAAGCTGAAATCATCTCCTTTGTCGTAAAGTTTTGTTTTCAACCGACCCTCATTGTCAATTTCTAGATGTAATTCAAGATATGATGCCGACTTAACTGTATCTGTAGTATTCTTTATCTCTAGTTCGGTGGGATAGATGCGTTCCACATAGTCACCAAATTTTGAATTATTTAGTGAAAGAACATCATCTATATAGCGGAAAGTAGAGTTAAAAGATATCGCTAACTTCTTATCTTTCTTTCTAAGAAGTTCCTGTATGAAGTCAGCCTCATAATTAGAAAGAAACCAATAGACAAGAAGAGGGCACAAAAAGGGGTTCATAAATGGCCAATTGCCAGACAACGTTTCCGTCCAAGGTTACGCAATATACCTTCATTTTTAAGTGGCAGTAAATATTTACCCGAATTTCTGCCCGGACGGCGTATTAACTACCATCTGTGTTGTATTTATTGCTAATCTATTCTCGTCCTTGACAAACATGAAATATTTGCCACTGAATGGAAAGCAACCAACAATCAATCAATCATAAAACGTTTAGTACAAGTATGTCGACGCGTTTCGGGTACACAAGATTCAGAGGTAAATGATTCAAGTCTTGAAGAACATAAACACAAATCAAGTGCTACTGCATTGAAAATAAAAAAAAATAAAATTGTATTATATAGGCCAATTATCACCAGTAACACCAGTGATATTAGTTTTTCTGTAAAGAAGACTGTATCTTGATTATGATACGACATTCGTTCTATTGCCAAGTGAGAAAAGTGATATCAAAATTCCAGTTGACGTTTTTTGTCTGTCTAAATCAAAACGAATTGTAGCTATTTTAATTATTTTTCAGGGAGCTTTTGTGGGAACAATTGTAAGCATTGCTATGATGCTTTGGATTGGACTTGGCTCATTTTTATATAAAATATATCCAAAATCTCCTTTGTCTACTGAGGGATGTATGAATTACACATCTGAATTTGGCAATTACTCAAGGACAATGTACAACTTTACAGCATCGGTAGATACACAATACAATTCTACAGCAGCGATAGAGCCGACAAATAACAGGTTTGAGGTTTGGACTGTTTAAACAAATACGAGATTTCATAGGACCTTTTAATTTGATCTTCATACTTAATGTTTATAGAACAATGTAATGCACAAATCCCGACAAATTTCCCTCTGATTGACATGCATATCTATAAAATTGTAAATCACTGACTACATATTTTCTGTTTGATGAATTGTAAATATAAAACCTGGAAAGCACAAGGCTAAAATGAATTACCTCAGAAGTTTTTTTTAAGGAACAAACGAAAACTAAGAGATTTTGATGAAATTTCTAATTATGCTTAAAGAATGAAATCAAATATTCAACAACTTTTTTTTTCAGTAACACAATTTTTCCACTGTACGACCTGTCATTTGTTTGGTATAATGTTCTGGGACCGGGAATAGTCATAGTGGTGGGTCTTATTGTCAGTTTTATGACAGGTATGTTAATTACTTGCTTTTTACTTTTTTTTTTATTGTTATCCTCAATAATTATGTTGATAATGACATCGAGTAAATGCGACTACCAAATAAAGGTAACAGTAAAACGCTGTTCAAAAGTCTTAATTCGAAAACACAAATATGGTAACAAACTAAATCCTAAAAAAACTCTTCAAATAACAAGAGAAAAAGAACAGAACAACAGATAACAGCAGCAACAGATAACAGCTGTCATATTTGTGACTTGGTTCAGGAAATTTTAAGAAAAAACTATGGGTTGAACCTGGTTTTGTGTCTAGCTCTTTCTTGAATTGGAACTATAGTAACACTATTGCATGCTTCTATTTTTTGTGCTATATTCTCTGCGTGTAAAATGAAATGCAGGTAAAATATTCAAAAAAAAAAGTATTTCTAATATTGTGTATGAATAATAAATCTGTCATCTATATATTCCGAGGTAGTAACTATATTTGTCTTTATTGTCAAATTTGTTATGCTGTGGTAACTTTATACACTAATAAAATGGATATTCATTGTGATTGCTAATAAAACACAAATAACATGTAAACTTTCGTCATATACCATCTAACGTTACATCGTATTTAAGTATCTACAAAAATATGAGAAGACGTGGTATGAATACCATTGAGACAACTCTCCATTAAATATATGTTTAGATTGGAACGTTTCTTATGAATATTAAACACACAGTTTATATGACATGAGGGTATTTCTTCATTTACTACTTCAATAAATGATCTGACCTGTTTGTAGAAAGTGTTTCGGCTACAGGATAAGACAACTCAGAGTTCATGAGACTTCTTGAATGATCGAAAATTCGTACCTTTAGTATCATAGATAGTGAGCATGTATATAATTTTCTTTGAAACAACAAGTTATAGAGACCCATTAATACATATACTAATTATCATTAACACAGGTTATACAGATCCAAAGTCTGTTGATGCACGGTTCATTTGTCCAATATTTGATGTTCTATGTCCATATCTACCCGAAAAGATACTCAAACCTCTACGATTTGGAATAGTACACAAAAACGTAAGGTTTAGTTATATAAATATATTTCAAATTAAAACAAAGATTGCCCTATTAAAATGTTAGGTCTCTACTTTTAACATTTCGATTGTTTTATTTTATTTGCCATTTTGATGCTTTTCATAGCTTTTACTCATGCTTAAAAATCGTCCTCTGACCCATAGTGGTTAATTTCTGTGTAATTTGGTCTTTGTTGAATGTTGTCTCATTGACCAAAGAGAGGCGAGAGATACTTAAGGGCTATTCGCATTTATAAGTCAGTAATGATCTGACAACACCAGGACTAAAAGATAAAAAGCCCAACAGACACACAAAACGCCGGATGAACTACTAAGGAACGGCAACGAAATTTGAGCTCCCGAAAAAAGAGGATATTACGTTAAATTTTGGAAGTAATTCTGAATGAAAAGTGGAACAGTATTCAGTAAAAGGATAATTCGTTAAAATGCAATCTTAGTTGATCAAAAAACAATGCCAACTTAAAGAATATTGTGAAAATTGTAAATCAGCGATACCTTTATCTTGACGAGGTCAACGTAGCACCGTCTCCAATAGAAGCCTATTGTTCTGAAGATTGCCTTAAATATATGGCGCCTTAGATACAATTCCTTGATACTTTAATACCGATATATGTTTTGATCAACTGTATGTGAAATACAATTGAGAATGGAAATAGGGAATGTGTCAAAGAGACAACAACCCGACCATAGAACAGACAACAGTAGTATGTGAAAGACTTTTTGTGAAATAATAATGTCTGAATATAGTTTTGACACCAAACTGCTACGGTTCTGAACAGTTTATTAGAAGTTGTTCGAGGTCTTCAGCATCGATTCGAGAAGTTTGAAAAGAAAATTAAGATATTAGATGTTATGCAATGCATTGTTAACTCACTTGCCTATAGAGTTATTAATGATATAATTTATCGTGTCCTTTTGTAGCTGTAAAAAAAAAAAATCCCAAAAGGTACCCATATATCAAATACAAACGTTAAAATCTTCTACTACCTTCAAGAAATAAAAATAAGAAATTCGAATTGAAATGCATTTCTGAAATAAAAAAACAATAAAACAATATTCACATTTATTTTCAAATAATTTTCATAGAATGTAAGGAAAGGATGAGTTGAACTAAATAAATAGGTGGAGACTACCGAAGTGACATGATAAATTCATAAATCGATTACGCTGTAGCGAAAAGAAGAGTTGCAGAGCTTGAAATTGTGAAAATAAGGATTACAAGATCAACAGAACGGTTGTAGAACATTCTTTTGATCTCCTTCACTATTAGTGAAATCATTAGTGTCGAGATACAAGTATCAATCTTTTATAAACAACCAAGCTAGTATATAGACAAAAATACTAGGATTTACGGCTTTGGTGAACCACTGTTTTAATTTGTCTATGTCTTTTCTTTTTGAATTTTTCATAATTCTTTCAGAAATTTGAAATTCAGCATACATTGTCTACAATGATTAAAGAACCACAAAACATTGTGCTAAATGTAGACGACAAAAATGACGAAAAGGAAGGAGAAACCTTATTACCGGTCAATCTTGGTGAACAACTGAATGATAAAGAGACGGTGATTAACAGGAACACTAATGGAAAACACTACTGAAATATATACATATATATTATTTATTATATAAAGAAGTGCATATGATATTAAATATAACGCTTCTTTCGCTTTGTGAGAATAAACCCATGCTCTAAATCCATTAAAGTTTGTTTGCACATGCGTATATTGACTACTGCAAAATAATGAACTTGATCAAATTGGCATGCATATAATATATTTCATTTACTGAAAACACTTCCAAACTCTTAAATGATGCACATGTTGTCACTTATTCGTTTATTATGACTGTAATGTGTTGTAATTCGAAATTGACATATTTTACCTAAATACAACAAGCGTTCATGCTGGCTGTTCAAAACTCCTCCCTCTGATAATTCATATTGCCAACAAAAAAGGGAGGTTCATGGAAGAGCATACACATCGGACATAGACATTTACATTAATTGTCCTAATCAGAATCCAAATAATTGATGCAAGCTATACTTAAACTTAATTTAATTTATAAAAGCAATATAATATCTTTGTTGCTATATGGGGCAGAATATAGAAAGATGGAGATAGACTTAACACCTTCAACATAAGGAACTTGCGTAGAATCTTTAAGATATTTTGGCCAACTATGATATCCAACGCAGAACTGCTACAAAAAGCCAACATGTGCAGCATAACCAACACCATTAAGAACAGGAGATGGAGTTGGATAGGTCACATCCTGAGGATGAACCCATGCGTTGGACAGTTCACACCCTGAGGATGGACCCATGGAATGATTGTAGAATCGCCTAAACATGGACACCACCAGGAAATGTAGGAAGACTAATAGAAACTTGGAGGCGATTGGTAGATATGGAAAGAACAATTTGGATGGAGAACATGGGGAGAAGCACAACAAGCAGCAGCAGACAGGCTCAGATGGAAGACTTCCATTCGCGCCCTATGCGACACATGGCGCTAACGGGAGTTAAATTAAATTAAAAATACTAGGCATTATATTTGTTTTATTTTAGCACTCACTATCGCTCGGGTAAAAATAATCACGAATATAATGCCTGCCAATGTTAAAACTACAATAAAGTATAGCTTGTATTAATTATTTCTGAGTTCAGTTTTTTTAATGCTACATTATATTTAGTGTTGAAGTAAGAGCTTCTGAAAATAAATTTTGGATATAACTCAGTGGAGCATTTTATAACTTAAATTGTGAAGTCCCGATGATGAATGAAGATAAAGAGAGACTTCGGTTGTTATTCCTTTGAGCAAAGTTGATCTTCGATGAATTAGGCTATTTCCTAAAAGTCTCTTTAAGCCATAAAGCTCAATAAGTTTCTACATATTTTTACAACCTTGAATTTCAAAGGTCATAGAGTGAGTGTTCCTAATAAAGGTAGACAACAAAAGCGCCAAAACAATTTTAACGGAAAGTCCCTAATCAAATGACAAATTAAAATCAAAAGCTCACACACATCAAACGAATGGATAACAACTGTCATATTGCTGATTTAGTGCAGGTATTTTCTCATATAGAAAATGGTGGATTGAACCTTGTTTTATAGCTAGCGAAACCTCAAACTTGTTAGGCAGTCTCGTCAAATTCATTTATATTGACAACGATGCGTTAACAAAATAGACCCCAGACATAATAGGTAAAAATTGAAAAAAAAATATACAGCAGTCAACATTGTGTTATAATCTTAAATCAATAAAAAAAAAAAAAAAAAAAATATGCAACAAAGACGCACAAAATGGAATATTAGCAAAAATTAAAAACAAGAATGTACCAATTTACCAAAGTACAATAACGGGATGTAAAAGTACAGAGCCACGTCCTAAATGTATCAAAGAAACAAAGCAATAAGGAAAGACAATCATACAAACTTAGTTTTACAATAGCACAATAACGGGATGTATAAGTACACAGCCACGCATTATGTATCGAAGCAACACCAAACGGCACATACCAAATAGCGGTTAATTTTCGCGGGTGCTAAATGGCTCCCATTTCAAGGCAATCACATGTTTGTATATATATCTATGTGATCTAGATTAAAACAGCCCAAACCCAAACTAAGTTATTAATATACTATACTTATTTATTAAGATAAAAGTTTATATTAAATCTTAGTAATATTAGAAATATATATGACTACTACACAGAAATATGTGCTATCTACTTACATGAATAAACCACACAGCATGCACATGATAATTTTATCATAAACCCTTGACAAAATAGGTATTGTAATTTTTCTTATATACTGAGCCAAAAAAAGTTTAGCAACAAAATTATGATATTTTATTTTATCACAAATACTTCACAACATGATTTTAATGAACATAAAATTGAATTATAACAAGTCTGAAGTAACATGAATGTTTATTTATCACTCAAATTCACTAGGAATTTCTTTGAGTGGAGCGCAGAATGGTCAAAATGTGTAAATGGGTGTTATCAAAAGTCATTATCTAGTCCATGCTCCACGTGCATCGATGACGGATTGGCAGCGTTTTCGCAATCAATCGAGTATTATTCGAATTTGCCGTTGCCTAATCAGTGAATTTTCAAGTTGTTGTAAATTTTGGAAATCACCATGATTTTCATGGCTTTATAAATATTTTGATATGAGCGTCACTGATGAGTCTTATGTAGACGAAACGCGCGTCTGGCGTACTAAATGATAATCCTGGTATCTTTGATAACTATTCACGAATGCGTCGGTTCAACAGATCCCAAACATGTTCAATTTGATTGAGGTCTGAGGATCGACTTAGCAAATCAAGAATGTTGTTCATTTGGAACACATTCATCGTCAGACGAGCAGTATGTGATCTTGCATTGTGTTGAAAATGGAATTCATTGTGATTACGTTGGGCAAATAAGAGGAGAACAAAAGGTGACAAGATGTTAACACTATATCTCCTGGCATTCAATATCCCACGAACAATCACTAAATGTGTTGTACCACCATAATGAATTCCTCCCCAAACTATCAAACTGCCACCACAAAACCGATCCTTCTGTAGCACAGTGCTTATAAAAAAGATGTGGAATGATTGTTAATGAGACAACTCTCCACAAGAGAGAAAAATGACACAGAAATTAACAGCTATAGGTCACCGTACGACCTTCGACAATATGCAAAGCCCATACCGAAAGTCAGCTAGAAAGGCCCCGAAATGACAAGGTAAAACAGTTCAAACGAGAAAACTAACGGCTTTATTCAAGTAGAAAAAATTAACGAAAAACAAAATATGTAACGCATAAACGAACGACAACCACTGAATTACAGTCTCCCGACTTTGGACAAGTAAATACATACATAATGTGGCGGGGTTAAACAAGTTAGCAGAATCTTAACCCTCCCCTAACCTAGGACAGTGGTATAACAGTACAACATAAGAACGAACTATATAAATCAGTTGAAAAAGGCTTAACTCATCAGATGGACAAAAATATAAGTGGACGTCAACGGGTACTTGTACATCCCAACAACAAAAGAACACTAGGTACAGATCTGACAGTACTTGCAGTTAACTGGCAGCTAGTTCAAAGCTTCTAACAACTAATAAAAAAATCATGCATCTAAGACTAAATTTTCAATCCGTACACATCCAACATCCAATGAATTTCGTGTAAAGACGCCATAAACATCAGAGAAAAACATGACCTTGTGCAATGCCAAGATATAGATATCAACAGATTGTAGATCCATGAATGTGTATATGTATTTAACATACAAGTCATATTTATTTTCCTTTTAATTTACTGATAACAAAATCAATATTTATACCAATAAAAACAATATTCAATGATTTTATTGGTGTTGAATTGGTAACCTTTTAGAATAAGTTTATTTAAAGGATCGACAAGATTACCAGGATCGTTTCTAAATTTTCGGGCACGCTTAACAACATTTCCGTAAAAATGAGGATGTGCTATACCGTTAGAAATAGCTTCAGAACCAATCTTTATATCTATGAAAAATTCATTAAAGGTTTTAAGCAATTTATGGTTACGAAATCCATGGCTTAATAATTTACCAGTATTACATAGATTACGTTCGTTTAGTTTTAATAAATGTTGATTTTCTATTTCAATCTTTCTTTTTTTTTTTTTTTTTTTTAAAGTAAAACGATACCGAATGGCATATCTCCCGATTTCAAAAAAATATGGCACACTAGTACTTTGATTAAGTAAATGCCAATTTTGGTGCCAAATTTACAAAGAGATATAGGGAAAATGCTTTTTTCTACCTGCTTTTCTAAATTTTTCAATGGATGGCTATTTTCTAATATACGGAGAAAGTCTAAAATCTAACATAATATCCAGGAATGTGAACAAAATATATACATAAAAAACATATGTCACCATCCTTGTTTAGCAGATAGATCGCTTCAAAGATGACCAATACCCTTAGAAATTATCAAAAATATGTGACGTTACGAAATACAGAATATTTCGTTGTTTTACATTGACTCATTTCAGTTGTTTTTCATTTCCTGTTATTCGTGGAACATTAAACTATCAAGTAAATAACACGCAATCATGTATAAAAATATAATTTAATGGATATGATAAATTAGAATTTGATGGGACTGTTGTTAAAGTGAAAGGTTTACTGCTAGAAAACTAGCTATGGATTTTTTTTTCCGGACAAACTTTTTTTTTCGCCTTCGTGTGGTAGCTGAGGGTGAAACAAACAAATTTTTTTTCTCAGGTTCATGTGGTTTTCCATTTGAAGTCCTCAGCAAAATACTCCGAACGCCGACTTGTTCAGCCCTACAAGAAGACTTGATATGACCTTTTCTCTAATAACCCCATTTATAGGAGACCATTAAATGCTTCTTTCCGCGAAACAGCTTCGATTGCTGGTCTATATCATGTACAACGTAACTATTCTCAATCAAGTTGTTCTCTTGCAATGTCCACCTCTATCAACTGGTTTAACATTTTAACACCAACAAGGGCATTGTGAGCATTATATTATAAGAATGTCATTGGCAAATAAGCTTTGTGAATATATGATTTTCCTTTCGGATATTTAAAACAGAATAACTGTAACGTGCCTGAATATCGAAATATATGGTCTTTGAGGTTTTGTAAAATAGTTTAAAGGCTGCATCTGAGAAACCAGTTTTTTTTGCATCGAATTGTTTACAATTATGTGCAACCAGTAATGAGTTCTTTGATATCCAGTCAATAAAACTATCAAAGGCTTCTCCTTTGGTCCTGTCACATGTTGCTGATATAATAATAGTTATAATAAAGCCACGTCCCTGTACTGAAAAAATGGGTGACCTCGGTAGCTTTTGGATGAATCGGTTTTGTCGGAATAATGTACTTATCAAACCCTCCTTTGATACAAACTGCTGACATTGAACTATCTCGGAATCGTATCCTGTAATAAATGCTCATATATTTAACAATTATAAACATTAAAATTTTCATTTTTAAATAATAACAATTGCGTCTAACTTTATTGAATTCCGTATTTTGCATTTTACATGTATGATCATGCTGATTGCTATAACGTATGCTTGTTTCTTTTTCATAAATCGATAGTAATCCGGTAAGTTTGACAACCATGTGATGAACCAGAAATTAGTGTTTTGCAAATGAAATATGTTATAAAAGAATACAGCGTCTTATGTTAGTTCATATGGGCTTATAACTGCACGAGTGGCTGCCTGTTAATTTTATCATAAAAAGGCTTTCGGGGCCTTTTATAGCTGACTACGTGGTATGGCCTTTGCTCATTGTTGAAGACCGTACTTTGATATATATATATATATAATTTCTGTGTCATTTGGTCTCACGTGCTGAGTTGTCTCATTGGCAATCGTACCACATTTTTTTTTATATATATTTATTTAATCAAGCCTACAGGCATTTATCTATTGGCCAAAAAGTATACGTGACATTAACTAAATGAAATACGATAAAAGAGAGAAACAAAAATATTTCGGTCATCGCTTTCATACCATAGTGAAACTTCAATAGATGGCAATTTATTCTGAAATGTTTCCAATTAATATAGATGTTCATGTTCGATGTCCTTTTCAGTAAAGTTATTTAAATAATAAACATCGTTGTGTTAATATTTTCAACTTACCAAATTCGGTGGTTTAAATGTCGAAAACGACATCAGAAAGATCTTCGTTACTATCAATGTCGGCTCTTGTTGGTAGTTCTAATGCACTTGGGTCTAGGATAGTTTAGATTTCTACATGGTTTCCATCTGGTCCCATAGTAATCTCTGATTGGTAAGTTGTACCTTTTTTGGTCTCTGGTTAAAGTGTTCATAAATGAATCGCACTTTTTTGCCTTTTCTCTTCCTTTTAATAGCTGGTAATTTCTTCTCTTCTGCATCTCATTTAGCCTTCGCGTCTAGTTTTATTGTTTTTCTTACCGTTAATTTACAGGTGAAAGTCTATGATTTTCGTTTACCTGTAAAACAAAATCCACACTGAACTGTCTTGTAGGCAAATAAAATTCTACCTTCAAGTGCAATTATATTAGTATTTGGTTCTTCCCTTTGAAGTCGATCTAAATTTGCAAAGTCTCCATAATATATTAGTAGTAGCGACTGATTCGCTCTGTTCTCGTCAATTTAAATCAATCCCACCTGGCTTTTTTTCATTTAAGGTTGCTCCAGGAAGAGTCACTCAACTGTCTGTCTAGAATCTACTGAAAGTTTAATAAAATTATTTGAAGAGCTTTAGTAGTAAAAATGTTGAGATTTTCGTCTTCAATCGCAAATAAACAATAAAAATTTTCATCAATATTCTTATAGTTTTTACACAATATTTGTCCTTCGACTAATTCAGTAGCATCTAGAGAATAAAACTCCAAAAAGACTTTAAATTGTTCCCAAACCTGATTAAAATCTAAGATATGATCTACATTTTCTATAATACGCCACATTGGACCAGTCAATAACCCGGTCACGTCCACTTGTACTTTAATTTGTCCATCTGATGAGAAAAGCCTTTTAACATTGCTCTTCTTAAATTTGGTCAATTTAAAATTAGCATTCATGATTCTAGTATTCCTAGCAATTTTCAATTTGTTTTCAAGATTTTGTACATTCTTTTTTAACATACAATTATCTCCATCTACAGTGTTTAAACAAGGACGCCTTTGTTGAAGGCCTTTAGGTTCATTTTTCACTGTACCATTACATTTAGTTTTATGGGGATACATGTATACTATCCAAGTACATGTCTTGATCTTTTTTACTGTTTTTATTGTGTCGGAGTCTGAGTTTTCGCATATTTACAATTAAACCAATTGGCAAATTCAAAATACTTTCCAACTAAGAGGGGGTCTTTAACCAGTAAAATTGAATACCATATTTAATACAATAGGGCCATAATTCACTAAAACCCATTGCTAAAAATAAACTACATCATAAACTAAAGTAACACCAATCCGTTTTAAAAAAAGAGTCATTATGTTTCTAATTTTGCTATCAAAAGCTGACACAGAATTGATGAAAATATCAAAGTTCTTAAAGGCTATTTATAAGTTCTCTTTTATTGTCATTTCTTCTTCAATAGCTTAAATGACTGCATCCTAGAAATAAAAGACAATAACAATCAAAACCAAGGAGTAAACAAAGACTCATAAAATCAAAGGACATTTACAATAACAGTTATAAAATTCTATCTTTTCTTTCTCTAACGACCAATCATCCGATTTAAGAATTGTACCCAAAAATATACATGTGTATTCAAAAACTTAGCAGTAAATCTGTTGCTGTTTCCTGAACATATACCCCATATATGTGCTCTCCTGGACATATACCCAATATATGTAGTCTCTAAACATATATCCCACACATATGTGCCCATTAGTTAAACATTTACTGTTTAAAATACCTCACCTTTTAATTCATCAGGTACGTGTTACAGATATATACATCAGAATCATGCGCTTAATTGTAATTGTCCAGCGTTGATAAAAATAATATGACATCATGATCATTGGCTGGTGATGGTAAGAGATAAGTATGGTTTCTATTTCTGCAATGGTATGACATTACCATAATTTGGCTATATTGTCTAGCAGTGAGCTCACTCATATAGTTTTATCATTCAGCAATGGTACATCTATAAAAGGATACTTAATCCAATTTTTTTAAAGCTGAACAACAGAAAGAAGGGACCACAAAGAAAAGGTTCGAATGCCATTGAACATGGTTTAAACTTAAAATGATACAGGATTTTTTTTTTTAATTTAAAAAATGAACATAAATTACCACCCTGCTCAAGTGTGGATGGGATATCTGTTGTTAGCACATTCTTACAACTTCTCGTCCAATCAAATTGCTTAAATTTGCCTTCTAACTTTCATAGTACATACTTTTTCCCACAAGGGTAAGATTTCATTGTATCGTAATCAAGATATTGAAATAAAAATTACTACTGGCTGTTTTTGAAAAAAAAATGTTGTGTTCCAAATTAAACTAAATAGTTTTTTTTTAAATTAATATTTAAACATCCCACTTTGGATCTAAAAATGATTTGACAATTAAAAGTTTCTTTCATTTAAATAAAGAGTAACACATATAGTTCTTTATAACTTGATTAGAGTACAATGCCATCTAAAATTGTAATCATTTATCTTCCATGTAATTACTTTGTACCCAAAAATAGAGTGAACCATGAAACCTTGTGAAGGGAAATTAAAGCAACTCGATCCACTGATGCTATTTCGTCATGAATTGATGATTATTGTTTGCTTAATATCCAGTGACAGCTGTGTCATGCCATCCACTAGACTAACTATGGGTCCACCAGAGGATAATCCATCATTTTAAAAGGGGTTCCAACCCAAAATTAAGGGGGAGGGGGTCCAACTGTATGTTCTTATTCAAAACATTGATCATTCCAAAAATTAAAAGCGTTTACCACCACCCTCTTTTTGGATCTGCATCTGCAAACAATCAAATTTAGTATAGTAAAATAAAGGCAACAGTAGTATACCGCTGTTCAAAACTCATAAATCCATGGACAAAAAACAAAATCGGGGTAACGAACTAAAACTGAGGGAAACGCATTAAATATAAGAGGAGAACAACGACACAACATTAAAATGTAACACACACAGAAACGGACTAAGCATTAGACAAAATCCTACGAGAAAAAACCAAATACATGAATTTGGTTTAGATAGTTCCTCTCAAACTATGTCCGAGCTGTTTCATTCCATCCATTTAAAAGATGATTACCTATGTTTTACATTTAATTCATTATAAAAAGTGAACTCTTATTTATGTTTGAATATTACAATGAGAAAGAATAATTTTGTAAGGTCACTTTTAGTCTCGTGTGTAGTTTTCAAAATACGAGACATTTAGAAAATGGCGGGAAAAGGGTTTTCTTCAGACTTTACTATTTGTTAACATTGGAATTGTTTTTTACCCTTTAAACCAAGAAAAAATAACAAGGATTTCATGCCGCCGGATCACTAAATCTGAAATGATCTATTGAACAGATTTATGAAGACAAAAGTGGGGTGTCGTGTAAAAATTTTTTTAATACATTTGGATGGATAAAACCTGAGAAAATCGAAAATATGACAAGAATTCAAAAACATGACCAGCAGACATCCTTAAAAGTTGTAGACATATTTTATAAAGCAATCACGAGCATGGTTTATAGTAATTTAACGGCACAAAACATTACAAAAACAATTTTTCTGTTTTTGAATAAATAAATTGCAGTGCAACATTAAGATTGCATTTTCATTCAAGGACGAATTAGAGAAATACGATGTGGCAATAGGCTGTGTTAATAAGACAGTACACATTGGATAGCTATAGTAAGTCAGGAAAAATTAAGTGATTAATATGGTTAATTTGTTTTTAGTTTTAATCTGCGAATGTTGGTATCCTTTTACTCGAATGTCGGTCATTGGTCTTGTAAAAAAGGAAGATAAACGTTCTAAAGTAAATTATGGTAAGTCAATTGTAACGCTATTGAAATTTGCCCCAACTTACGCTACACTTGTAAAGGTTTTTTTTTAGAATAGAAATTGTATCAGGAGATTGAGAATACATTTGGTATAGAAATGGCCAGTCCTGGAAAAGATATCTTGACGACTGCTTTATCATTTGGACAAAATCCGATGAAGAGCTTAAAATGTTTTCTGATATTCCAAACAGTCTCCATACATCCATCAAGTTCACATGGAAGTAATTTTCACAGACTATCATTCCTGGATATTATGATTAATAAAGAGGGCACTGATCTCAAAAAGGATATTTATTAGGGAGCTACCATTTGATGTTTTAGGGGCCAGGATGAAAAATTTTGTCCTGCATTTTTTTTTAGTTGTAATCTCTGTCCTGCCTTTTTATTTTTCACTCTATTCGGTCCTGCCTTTTTTTTTATTAGTTTATCCTGACTTTTTTTTTTACCTAAATTGTCATCCTGCCTTTTTTTTTGCAAAGTGTCTCATCCTGCCTTTTTTTTTACTTAAAACTCCTGTCCTGCCTATTTTTTTCCAATTTCATCCTAGCCCACCCATAAAAATCAAATGGTAGCTCCCTTATAAAGACACTGACACACACCAATATTTAAACTTTCCTGCTATCCAGCGCATACAATAAGAAACATACCCTACTGTCTAGCCAGGAAAAAATTAGATGAAAATAAAGTATTAAGGGACGAACGATTGCAAGTACTCGAAGTATTTCTTGTTGCACAAAAATATACTTTAAGCCTAATCAAGAGGTATTGAAATGGCTAAACATATCCCGATTGAACAACTACGTGCAACAATTGAAAAATCTACCGAAAATGATAATATACCGTTTGTTGTCACACACAATCCTCGTAACCATAATATATTTTCTCAAAGATTCAAAATTAAGTACCCTTATAAACCAAGAAACGTTGGTACAAGGCATACGGATCTGCCGATGCTATGAAACCAGATATAATGATAAAAAAAACTTGAACAATAAAGGTGTCAATTTAGAGAATATGCAGGAGATGATGATTCAAATGGTTAAAATAGAGCATTTAAATTACTACCATATTCCCATATAGTTAAGATTAGGTACCGATGCCATTTAATTGTAAATGCAAGTACTAAAAAGTTTTCTTTTAAATGGAAGACGAAGGAACTTTCAGCAATGGTAATTAATAGTACTTTGAAGAACGTTTCTTGTGCTCTTTCACAGAAGCAAGGAAATCCTAAAGGAATAGAAAATGAACTCAGAGGTATAATTGACCATATGTCGAAAATAAACTGGCTGAAAAAGACCAAGACCAAAACAATAGTACGCAAAACACAACATATTAAAATAGAAAATCTGGGTTTATTTCATATTCGTTGACGATCAAACATATTACCTTACGAATGCCCTAACGTGACTTGTTTCGGCAATATCAAGTAGAGGGATGGCAGAACCTTTTTCATTACAGTTGGTAGCAAAGGCTTTCCCTATATAAGTTGACAGCATTGAAAAACATTGTGTCTGAATTACTTAGGCTTACTTGTTTTTTTAAGATCAAAAGGTAACTCAAATTCGTCTGCAATCGTTGAAAAAATGATTGGACTTATTCTTCCATCTGTTGTTCATCGTTACTCTGTGAAAGAAAATGCCAACATGTGCAAACATTAAGGACACATCTTTCAGAGACATAGTATTCAATCACTGTTTCTTTCGGTGAAGGGACAAAACCTATTACACAAAATCTAAAGAGAATGCTACAAACGTGTGAATGTTGCACACAATAAAAAAATATTATAAAAAAGAATACATGTTTACAACAATAAAATTGAATTGATATTTGCATTCACAACAACATAAAATACATCTAGGTCAAAAGGAACATATTTTTTAAATAAAAAATTATACATGTAGCTGGGGACCATACAGGAACAAATACAATGTAAAACCGTATGTGATATACTGTACGAAATGCGAAAAAAAACTATATATGTAGGACAAACTTGCGATACACGTACTTTAATTTGAGTCCTCAATGCTCTTCAACTTAGTACTTGTTTGGCTTTAAAACTAATTTTAATCTAAACGTCACTAATGAGTCTGATGTATACGAAACGCGCGTCTATCGTTTAAAATCATAAGTTTGGTACCTTTGATAACTATCAAGCTTTTTCGGATTTTTTTCTTATTTTTGACAAAGTGTCAAATTAAATGTGTTGCCAATTGTAATGAAAATTAAACGCGCCACACTAATTTAGGTCAAGCTTATTGTTATCAAGACGAAATCGACGTACTATTAAAACGCTCATAAAAGAAAAGAAGCTGATACTCTCATAATTGATTCTCGTTGTTTCGTTCATTTTGCATTGATATATCCTTTCTATTTCATTTTTCAAAGAAAAGAAAAATCTGCTTGAACGATTTTATTTCATCAAGTACTGCAATGGCATGCATCCTCTCTACGGACAAACTCTCTGAAAAACACAATACTATAAATCAACAGACACATGCAAATAACTACTATCTGATTTAAAATGGAGATCACATGATATTTATTTGTATAGGTTAAAAAATGTTTGTCAACAAGTGATTATGTGCGCTATTGCTCACTAATGATACCCCCGCCTGCAAAAAATATACGTCCAACAAGAATTTTGTTAAGTGATGAATCTGAAAACGCACACCATAGCATAACTGACTTTTAAAACCCTGAAACCAAATACCAGAAATCATTGTATTGCAATTCCTAAGAATAGCGTGATGACAATTTTCAATTTGTCTACCATGTGTAAAATGTTACAAGTGCTCGGCGTCTGGCGTAAATATAACATTTTAATCCTGATATATATAATGAGTTTATCTGTAAACAGGAAGTTGTTGAGGGATGAATCTTAAAACCAATCACACGATATAACTGACTTATATAAACCATGAAACCAAATTGTAGAAATCCTAGTATTGTAGTTCCTGAGAAAGATATCTATTGGACGGACGGACTGACGGACGGAAGGATGGTCGGACGAACAGACAGAGGTGAAACAGTAGACTCCCATTTTTTCTTTAAGCGTGGGTATAATTATAAGGAACATAACTAATAGTATCTGGTACTTTTGTCTGCTTGTTCATTGATCAAATGAAAATGAGTTCATTTTGTTCGCTTTACACTATCAAGAAATTTAATTGGTTCACGTTAATTCACCAACATATATATTTTGATGTCCATCATTTTAAATTTTCTAAAATAAAGGTAACATATCATAACAAAAGATTGCAAGTAGAGAAGCACTTTTTGCTTCCATATGGGATAAACGGAATCGAAAATAATATTGATTTCATTGAATCCAATATCATCAATTTAAAATACCAGAGATTACAATAAGCAATCTTCAGTGCAGCGTTAAACTCCCATCAATACATGTTTGCATAGGTATCTCCCCTTAAATAGCTCGTTTGAAAAACATGATTTTCAAAACTAAAAATAAGATATTTCTTAAAATATTTTGAATAATACAATAAATTAACAAGTGTTCTTGATATAAAGAAACATTCTTAACTATTATATTGCAAATCTATTTTTAAATTTGCAGATTTGGCCAAATAACTAGACCGATTTTGTACTATGATTGTACAATCCAAGATGGCGGTATACCACGTATCTACCTTAAAGTACTAGAGATCACAATCAGCAATCTTCAATGCAGCGATAAACTCCCATCAGTACATTTTTACAAAGTAAAAAGTTAAATTGAACAGCCTTTTGCTTCAAAACTTTCTCAAAGATAACGGGAAAACTGATGGTCAATTGTTGGTTTAATGTAATCAAACTTATCAAAATAATCAAACGATATGTCAGTAAATATATAATCATAAGAATGTTAAAAGTTAAAATGAACAGCCTTATTGCTTCAATATTTCCTCAGAGAAAACGGGAAAACTGATAGACAATTGTTAGTTTAAGAAAGTCACGATATGTCAGTAAATATATAATCAAAGAATGATATTAATCAAATTGTTGATTTTCTAAACAAAGTTACCAAAATATTTATTATATTATTTATTGCGTATTGGGGTGGCCGAACGGCTTAAGTAGGTTCATCTTAACCAGGGGTTTTGGCAGTTACCACTTGTATGAATAAGTGTACTGCTATCGTTTGCACTTCATGTGATCAATATTTTATATTCTTTATTTGTCATTGCGTACATCACTTTATGTGCTCCAGTTTTTGGAGTTTTTATACAGGACAGTGTTGGAACCCGTGTTACTTTCCCCTCTATTCTGAGTGACGAAAACTGCTCAGCAGGCCGTGTGCACAACTGCAAGGCAAATTCAGCGAAAACATTACAAAGCTGTCTTTACATCAGCGATGAACTGTTTTAATATATTTTCCTATGTTATAAAGAAACTATGAACAATTAACCGTTCAAACTGTTCGTACTTGCTGTTACACAATGTAATTCAGACAGAAACCGACGTGTGCAAGAATATTCATCTATCTATTATTATAAAGAACAATAACAGCTTTATATATCTGAAAACTGTTGATCCGTATTTTTAATGTACTTTAATTATTATTGAACACATTGTTAAATTGTATTTTTATTTGTATTTTCAGTGTTTCACCATTAGGATTGGTAGCTAAATAAATGTCAGCTCCTGGTTGTTTTATCTTTACATAAACCCAGTCATCTTGGTTAAACTCGCTGGTCCAACTAGAACAGTGAAAAAGCTACAACTTGTCTGTTGTTTTTCTTGGATAACGTACGCCACTCCACGACAGTCATCCGACCCATAATGTAGTTTCAACGACAACGTTTCCTGCTAGTAAATTGACGACCACCTGTGTTTATATATCCAGAAAAGAAACGACAACGTAGCAACGTTCATACCTATACACTGACAGTGGACTACATAACTTGTGTGTACTAGGCAGCAACCCAACAACGTTGAGTCATAATGGATCCCAGTCACGTAGAACAGCAAGACGAGGTTCAACTCCCAGAGAGAGATGTTTCTAAAGAACTATTAGAAAATCCATCTAATACAACACAGTAAGATGATAATTCCGATCCAAGCGAATGCTTGATCTCACTGAAAAAGGACATGTAGCATTCACAGAGAAACATGACAAGTTATGTGAGGAACTAGAGGCCCTTTGGTCAGATTTAGAATTGCAGTTATTAGAAATGACCACTCCTATTAACGAGCTCCAATAATTGCTTACGGCAGAGGACAAAATTTTACAAGCCTGTATTCCTTTACCGCAAGCGCACAGATGAGTACCTGAACTTGTTGAAGAAGACCAGAACGTCTGAAAGTCTTAAGAACATAGACACATGTAATCAATTATCAGAAATTTGACTGTCTAAAATAGACCTGGCTAAGGAAACCCTACGCGAGCATCGCCTCGCACTAACAAAGGCTAAATCCACCAAAACAAGAACATCTATGGTTAAGCAAAATTCTCATAGCGGAAGTTCAAATGGCTGCGATATGTCAAGCCTTGCACGGAGGACGCGTGCCCATGCAGAGCTGCTAAGTCAAAAATAGCCTTTGCTGAAAAACATGCATTGATCTTTAAACAGGAGGCATTATAAGAGGAACAGGCTCTGTTCAGACAAACTTAAATCAAAGCCGTAATGGAGCAACAAGCCATTCAAGCAGAACAAGAAGCTTTACGTATAAAAGTTCAAATGGAACAAGTAGCCATACGTAAAGCAGTTCAAATGGAAGAAGAGGCTGCACAAAGAAAAGTGCAAATGCAACAAGAGGCTGCGTTCCTGTAAACTCAAATGGAACAGGAGGCAGCACAAAGGAAAGCTCAACTAGAACGAGAGGCCATACGCAGGAAAGCTCAACTAGAACAAGAGGCAGCACGAGTAAGTTTGGGAAAGGTCAATTTGAACCTTCTCAAAGCACAGATCGAGGCTGCAGCCGCAGAAGCCGCGGCTCGTATCCTGAAATACGATGGCACCTAAGCATTTAGCGATCTTCCTGACGAAACAGAGGACCCACTTCAGCGTGTTCAAGATTTCGTCAATAAACTTTATGTACCACGTGCTGTACAGGAAGTTAGTTACATTACCTCAAAAGATAAAACGAATTCCTGTTAAGATTGAGCTGAATCATGAAGCACCAGCGTTCGTGCCATCTGTGGCAATGAACTTGCCGTCACAAACATCTGCTGTCTTGCCTTCTGATACTAAGTCACCGGAAGTCAGTGGCGGATCCAGGGGGGGGGTGTGTTCTGGGGGTTGGAACCCCCCTTTTTTTTGGCCGATCAATGCATTTGAATGGGAGCATATAGTTGGAACCCCCCCCCCTTTTACTCTGGGTTGGGAACCCCCCTTTTTAAAATGGCTGTATCCGCCACTGGGAAGTTACAATAATCCCAGATCTGGGAAAAGTAACCGGCATACAACAACTAAGCCTTTCAGTTGGGTTCCCTACTGAACACCAATAACAAGGCGTAATAGAAGAGATCACTGTTGCACAGCAGCAATAGTCAATCCAACGTCGGATATTTCTACTACGTAAGGACATGTTGTGTTCCCGGTAAACAAACTTTAACGACCGTACAGAATCCTTCTGTACATGGAAAGCAAGCTTTAAAAACGTCAAAGACAAATTACAAGATTCGGACTCGGAACAAATGGACCAACTGATTAAGTGGCTGAGGTCAGAGTCTGCCAAACCTGCCATGAGAATTAGGGCATCAAACGTCAACAACCCAACAAGAGGCCTACAAAGGTTATGGCAGAGACTGGATGAGCAATATGGTGCTCCAGAAATGTTGGAGGCTTCTCTTACAAGCAAATATGCTAATTCTCCTACCTTGATGAACAGAGATAGCGCACGTCTATATGACTTGTCTGATATTTTATCAGAAATAGAATATCACAAGAAAAATCCCATGCTGGGATGTTTGCGTGCTTATTTCGACTCTTCGTCGTGATAAATCCTATTGTGGAAAAATTGCCATACGGACTCCGAGAAAAGTGGATAACAAGGGCTTCAAGAAACAAGTCTAAATATAAAGTTACCTTTTCACCTTTCTCAGAAATATCTGTGTTCATCAGGGAATTTAGCAAAATTAAGAACGATCATGGGTTCATTTTTGGGTCAAGAGTCACACCAAGTACAAAAGATGCTGCGTCAAAGGTCACACCTCACACATATTCTAGCCTCAATATGCATAAGACAGCAATTGAACAGCAACCTGGAGACATCAGTGAACAACAAAGTCGTTGCATTTTGCATAATACAAAGCATACATCAAACGAATACCGAGCGTTCCGTGCCAAATCAATCTAGGAACACAAGGAACTGTTGAGGTAAAACAATCTTTGTTACAAGTGTTGTGATTCGACTATGCACAGAAGTCGTGATTGCAACGCAAGTATCAGTTGCAATGAATTCGGAAGCTATAACACATCACTGCATTACACATAAATCAAGTGACCTAAAGGTGCACACCGCCTTCAACGCCTACATCAGTCGATGGAGGGAAGCTTATTGATACACCCTACGGCGGGGAGCAACTTGAGTTAGCTGAAACCATGTTAACCTCTGTTAGTTCAACTTGCACATATATCTGCAAAGATGGCAACAGTAGTAAATCTTGTGCCATGATACTTGTGAATGTCTTTCACAAAAATAATCAGGACAAAGTAAATCGCATGTATGCAATTATTGACGACCAAAGCAACCGTTCTCTCGCCGCTCCTGAATTCTTCAATACTAGATTCAATCTGCTTCAACTGATTGAATGCGATAGCATTCCAATTTATCAGAACGAAATTGCTACACCTGAAGATATATTGCAATATCAACACTTGCAAGAACAGCAAAAAAATATTCTATCGATTGATTGAAAATGCAAAATCCCGTTGCTCATTTGAAGAAACCAAATAGAGGCATATCACGTCCTTGATCAATGCTCGGACCACCACCGGCACCATTTGTGCAAAAGTTAAACATGGGTTTGATTATCGATGGTGAAATACGCTCCGATAAGCAACATGTTGACCTTGAACTCACTACAAAGGAAACAAATCCAACTTGTAGTGTTGTGAAACCACATACAAAGACATCACCTGGGTGTTATCAAATGGAATTCGAACTGATTCGTTTAAACATTATTTCCGTTTACATGGGCAACCGAAATCGAAATCAGCGACTTCGATCGTCAGATTTGCAGAAACCGAAATGTTCATTTTGGAAGCAACACCACAAAAAGTGAACACCGACAAAGAGAAATACATCCGAAATCATTCAATTCCCACGTACAGCTTCAATTCACCTTTGGATATGCAAGGATAAAAGGGACGTAGAATGGACAATTCTGACTTAAGTCACAGAGAAAAGGAACATGGCATCGACTGGTGTACTGTATGTATGCCGTAACCGTAAGGGAAAGCGTCCGTTTTGCGAAATGTCCTCGTTGGATTGCATATCGATGTCGAAAGGATATTCTTTCATCAAAACTACAGCCATGGAACTGGATTTTAAATTGCCGCAATCTCGTCGGATAGACCGCCTTGTTAAGGATAGAAGTGATGAAATACCTAGCCTCCCGTTGGATTACTTCTAAGTTCATATAAGTGGAACTTTTGACTGTCGTTATATATTATTATTTTTGTTTTAATAATAGAATAGTGATGTCAGATAGACCACAGACGGGGAGTGTTCTGTAACTCATTTATCATTTGTTCTTCATGTGATCAATGTTTAAGTTTCATTACGTACATCCCTTTATGTGCTCAAGTTTTAGGATTTTTATACAGGACAGTGTAGGAACCCATGTTACTTTCCCCTCTCTTCTGAGTGATGAAAACTGCTCAGCAGGCTGTGTGCACAACTGCAAGGAACATTCAGAGGACACGTTGTCCAAAGGAACAATTCGTGGCAAACCACAGCGTGAGTCACTTTAAAAAACATACAAAGTATGTCTTTACATCAGCGATGAACTGTTTTAATATATTGACCTATGTTGTAAAGAAACTATGATCATTTAACCGTTCAAACTGTTCGTATTTGCGATTACACAATTTAATTCAGACAAAACCCGACGTGTTCAAGAATATTCATCTATTTATTATAATAAAGAACATTAACAGCCTTATATATCTTCGAACTGTTTATCCGTATTTTTAATGGACTTTAAATATCATTGAACACATTGTAAAATGATTTATATTTGTATTTTCAGTTTTTACCATTTGGATTGGTAGTGAAATTAAAGTCAGCTCCTGATTATTTTATCTTTACATAAACCCAGTCATCGTACTTAAACTCGCTGGTCCGGCCAGTACAACTATCATTACTTTACTTAAAAATAAATCATCATTTATTTGTATCGAATGCCAGACGATTGTAACCTGTCTGTGACATGTACTGTATTTTTTTCATGATGTTGAAGTTATATATTAATACTTAAATGGAACATTGATTTTTCCAATTAGAAGCTAAACCAAGGGTTAATTTACCAGTTTGTACTCGCATATGTAGTGTTCAGCAGTAAGACTACAGGGTACAATTTCCCAATACCAGGAAACACCGGCGACGGCATATAATCTCGCAGCACAGGGTGAATTTGGGTCAACATAATTGACTGAAATAAATAACCGAATATTTATTTCGTATTTCGTATTAAATAACACAAAAAGGACATTTTCTGTTCTGATTGTTTCTGATTGTATTAGAAAAAACGTTAAAAAAAAAATAAACAAAACTATCGTTTTTCAAACCTGTTAGTCGAAAACAAACTGGATTGCATGTTGTTCGGAGTGATCAAAAGCTCCGTGATGAAGACAGCACTTTGACCTATAATGGTTTATTTTTTTTTTGCAAATTGTGACTGGGATGGAGAGTTGTTTCCTTGGCACTTATATTCCGATATCTTATATCTATTCAAAATGTCATGGGAAAAACGGAGAAAAGAACAGTAAACAAAACACAACATATAAAAACAAGCGGTGATATCAGGTGCTCTGGAAGGGTAAGAAGCTGCTGCCCAACTAGTGGGACATGTGGGGTTGTAAATTGTGCACATCCGTAGTTCAGTCTTATTTAGAAGGTCACAATCAAAAAATAACTATTGGTTTTTATGCTTTTATCTTGTTATGGACTGAATTTTAAAAGTGCTGATCATTATTAGTCCATATTTTGTATTACCTTTTTATACACATATATTGTTTGATACCAAGTACTGTCCTGTAGATGACGCTTCTTTTTTGTGTTGTTTATTTGCTTTCTCATCCACGTATGGTGTATATGCTTTTGCTAATAATCATAAAATTTACCCTGACCAAATGGGGGATGATTTAATGAAAATGGACCATTTTCTACGGCAAATGTATAGTTCCCATCCTTATCTATATCATTTGCTCCGGTCCACACATTCGCAGCATTGACTGCTGTAAAAAGAATTAAATGTAAATAATCTTCATTGAAAATCAGTAGAATAAAACTAAGGTATGAACATAAATAACGACTATGATAAAAAAATTATAAAAGTCCGCCTCTCTGTTTCAAAATAATAAGCTTTTTAAAAGTTTGATTTTAATTAATAGAATATGAATGTAAAAACTCAAATGTAGAGAGAAAAAAACCAAGAAGGGTCCATGTGCTTGTTTTCTAGATACAGGCTGTCAAAATTATGGCGGGAAATGATTCTTTGTGGTCTTTTCATGCATTTACATTGGTCTCATTTTTCTTTGAAAACAAAATATGAAATAAATAACAAGGATTTTCTTGGATTTAAAAATACTGGTTTTAAAATACATGTAATGCAATTATGAAAAGAAAAGTAGTGGTTAGTGAGGAAATTTTATTAATGGCACTTCATAGATAAAACAAGGGAGTTCCGAAAATCTGGCATAATTTCAAAAACAAGAGAAGCGAACATCTTAAAATTTGATAAACTAAATAAGTAAGCATTGAAACTAATGGAAAACCTTCATATTCCTGACTAGAAACAATATCAACCAATTTTGTTGAAATTAATAAAAATGACCACATTATTGATATTCATGTCAACACCAAAGTGTTGACTACTGGGTTGGTGATACCTTCGGGGACGAAACGTCCAACAACGATGGCATCGACCCAGTGGTGTAAATATTTATCAAAGGTACCAGGATTATAATTTAGTACGCAAGATGTGAAAGCGGATTATTGCATATTTTTATTGGGGCTGCCTTACAGTATATGGTGTTGCAATAGGATGTTTAGATGAGTATAGGGTATCGACAATTAAGTAACATTCACGAGAAAACAGTAATATATCGTGTGGACCGATCGCATCTATCAATATATTGTTAATACTTAGCAAACCAGAATTAATCTATAGATGTATATTATTTTCTTAACTGTGTCTATTATGACTTACATATGAATACAGTAAATCAAAGAACATGTCCACTATAAAAAAAAATGCCTGGTATTTAGTTTGTGAGATTTATTCTATGGGAGGTACTATCAATATATCTAACTGATTCTTCCAATTCTGGCCAATAACCCTTTGAAGATTCCAATTCCTCAGATGAATGCCATGTTATCATTGATGTTAAAGCTCAATAAGGAATTGACCCTATTTCATGGATAGCTTTGTGAACAAAAGGTTTGCTTAAATAAAACTCATTTTTTCAAATGTATGTTAACAAATCATAACCATTAAAATTTATTTTGCCAAATTAAGAGTACCATTTCTTCATTCCTTTGACTTATTTTGCTTAGCGCTCTCAATCAAACATACTTCATTAAAATTATGTACTGTTGATGGATAAATGAACCGAGGAAGCAACTTGAATGTTAAGAATTTTGTTTATTTATAATGACATAAAAATGTTTGTCTTTATACAGTTTATTCCTTTCGACGAAAGCTTTTACATAATTAATAAATTTGTATCCACATTTCAATTGTATATATCTTGCAATAGTGAATTGAATACTCGTTGAATTTAATTTAATTTTTTGGCTAGAATTATGTAAATTATTGAATTGAAGTTATGCTCCATCTATTGATTCAAATGTCACTCAATATAAAGGAATAAACATTACAAATTTTTATCATTTACCTCATTACTATTTTTGGTTTCGATATCGGAATCGGTTTTGGTTTCGGTATCGGCTTATGGTGAACATGTCTACTTTTATGCTTTTACTTTTCTTACTTTTCTACATTAGATAGAGGTAGAGGGTGAGGGTTGATATATCAGAAACATGTTTAACTCCGCCGCATTTTTGCGCCTGTCCCAAGTCAGAAGCCTCGGGCCTTTGCAAGTCTTGTATATATTTTTATCTTAGTTTATTGTGTATAATATGGAGCTTATAGTGCGGTGACTGAAGGCAGATTTTTTGGAATTTAATCTCCCCACCGAACACACACCTATATAATATATCATTGGAAAGAGGAAATCGTGTACTATAATAATATGCCTGTCGTCAGGACTTGATGTGGTCACATTTTTTTTAAAATGGGGTCAAAGGTCATATGTAAAAATCTGTGAAAGTTTGGGAGGGTTTCAATTTCGACATTTTTTTCTATTTCTAAACTCTACCTATATATAAATGATACTGTTTTGGCTTTAGAAATGTTTGTTTTTATACATAAACCTTAATCATTGAGATTTTTTTTATCAAAAAAAATCCTAAAACGACGATTTATAAACAAAACTTCAAAAATCAAGTTTTCAACCTATAAAATGTTTAAAGCACCTTAACCTTATGAAAAATATCAATTTCAGGTAAAAATCAAGTGTCATGAAGGACAATACTTTAAAATTATTTTTTAAACTATCATAGTGGGTGAGTCATCAAAACAAAGCCATAGAACACTACAGTCAAATATGACCTCAAATTGAATTTGCGGATACTTCAGTTTTTTTTATAGACTACTCGTTGCATTTGGGTTTTTGTCACAATTATTACTGCTACCATAGTATTATCTTTTGTTGTGTATCTAACTCTGGTTAATATCTATTACATTATAGGTTTTGTAACTATATCCCCCCTTTTATCCCTTGCAACGTACCCCAAACTTCAAAAGTATTCCATATAAAAAAAGAAGATGTGATAGGATTGCAAATGAGACAACTCTCCAAATGAGACCAAATGAGACATAAAACAATTAAAGGTCCCGTACGGGCTTCAAAAATGAGTAAAATTCATACTGCATAGTCTTCAATTCCCGAAATGAATAATGTAAAACAAACAAAAACTCTAACGACCTGATTAATGTACAAAATAATTAAGAAAGAAACAAATATAGTATATAGAAACACTGCATTACCGTCTCGTGACTTGAAACAGACACATACAGATATTAGCGGGGTTTAACTTTTTTAAGGGTACGTCAACACTCCCCTAACCTCGGACTGGAACCGTGTGTACCAGTGCAACAAGCTTTATACCAAACCAACCGTTATCTCCATCATCTTCATTTTCATCAACCGTCACAAGACATGTTTTAATATTTCTACACATTTCACTCATGGCCACAGGTCTGCACATGAAAGGTTCTGCTCAAAGCAAACACTTTATTTTGAGTTTTTCTTTACAAGTACAGGCAAGGTATTGTAGGAAGTCCGAACACATTTGTTCCTAAAAAAAATACCAGCTTCAATCCATCCCTATCAATTCATCCAAGATTTTAAAAGAGATCTAAAAGGGGGTTTAGGAAGGTGTGATGACATCCATATGCTTGTCTGCAAAGATGCTGGGGAAACATTATACGAGACGTACGCACTATCTTGAATTCGCTCAATTTCATGGTTGGCAACACATTAAATAGCGTCGCACTTTACTTTAAGAAGCATAAAATCCATTGGCATTCAATGTTTCAACAAGATGTTTTGAACCAAAGTCATGGTACATTTGTAAAGCCAATCCTAAATGAAAAGGAGTAAAACAAAAACGATTGCCTCAACAATTGCTTAGCATTTCCACAATTTCTCTGGTGCCATTTCCTGAGAATAGTCTTGGCTGTATGCATTTTCATTGAGTAACCATAGAATGAATTGCAACAAATACGAAGGCATTGGCTGAATTAAGAACGAAGAGACAATTCATCCGAAATTGGGTAGTCTTCTTTAGAGTTTCGATGTCTTTTCTAAGTAAACTTGCAGCGGAATGAAATATTTGTCCGTTATTTGTGTCTATTACAGTTGAAATTGAGATTTTAAGGTCAGTTTTCAATTTACTAGAAGCTTATATGGCATCTTAAATAGTTATTTTGCTATTAAATATTATGTTACATTTGCCTTGAACTTGTTGAAGTTGTTTGACAACTGAATTTCTATAGAAATGAATTAGTTTAGACTGCATGTTACATGTAGAATATTTTAAATTAGAATCAGCCGGAAGAAATGATCTATATTTATCGAGTAGCGGTGTCATGAGGAATGACCAATGAGGAATCGTTGTCAATAGCCAAAATAAAATTACTAAAAGCAGTATCGTGTTTTGAGATATCTGCTTCCACAGGTTTGGATTTTGATTTTACGTTTTAAGCACATAATTTGTAATGCAACCAAAATGACAGAGTGATTGAAGTTTAAAAGATGGACGGGGAAACTATTTCAACTTCAACTTTATCTGACACGGATAAAACATTTTAAATACGCTCATCTGATTGATGTTCACCTCATCCAATCTTTAATGCAATGCAGATACAAAAATCGACTTCCCTAAACTGGTAAATTGACTCAAAATTTCAATCGAGGTTTTTTTATTTGGCATATTATGCCCTGCATAAAATGCAACGACTTTTGTCTTTTCTTTGAACTTAATGGAGCAAGTTGCAAAGGACTTGACATATCACGGAGTATTTACTGAAACTATCCGTCAATTAATTTGATATTACAATAAGACTTTTCTGACAAAGTATATTTGATGTTTTATAACGAAAAAACATAGAATATAAACATATACAAACAAAGTATGTGGCATATATCAGTGCACTGTAATTGAAAATATGTGTATATAATAGCGAAAAAGGTAGTAATTTCATATATCATTTGAGAGCAAATTATTGACTAATACACAAAATGTGACGGAAGGCAAGTGATTGAGTTCCGTGTTGAAATTGAAGATATTTTCTATATTCTTTTTCCATTGATTTCTTAAGGTTTTTTCATATTTTGGTTCCGAAATTTTTATCACTAATTAGTTTTATTAAATATTATATGCTTAAAATATTATGGGATAATTTTTATTACTACTATGAAGAGGAAACTAAAGTTTGAGTCTGAATTTGCAATTAAAATTACCTCAATTTCAAATAGTCTAAACTTCGCAAATTTTATAGATTAGAAGAAAATAAAATACTGAATGGAATATTTTGACATATAAAAATAGCTTCAGGAAAAACTATTTCAATTACATGTAAGCAAACATACACATTTTTTTCATTTTGAAAAAGGGGGGTTGAAACTCTCCAATATACTACCAGTCATTAAAACGACTTTTTAGAAAAAAGTGACCGTACGAAATTCTGACGACAGGGCAAAAACTAAAGAGGACATATTTGTGTTTAAATTAAGACCATTTTTAGCCGTGTGTTATTTGGGGAGATTAAACTCGCGATCTAGACGACTTTTTACGCTTCTGTCACCGCACTATTAGTATGGCGTTCATAATCACTGAAATCGTATATATATATTTGTTTAGGGACCAGCTGAAGGACGCCTCCGGGTGCGGGAATTTTTCGCTGCAATGAAGATCTATTGGTGACATTCTGTTGTTGTCTGTTCTATGGTTGGGTTGTTGTCTATTTGACTCATTCACCATTTCCGTTCTCAGTTTTATACTAAGTCTGGTATCTATTATGGTGCGTAATCTTTTGTGTGAAAGATTTAAAAAAAGTTTTGCGGTATGGAATTTGGTTTTAAAAATATGGAACAAATTTACAGATCTAACATTGTTGGGTTGATGTTTAGACGAGTTGTATATATATATATATATATATATATATATATATATATAAGTACGTCTGAGTCAGTGACCACTCTACAACAGATTTATCCATCGGATCGCCATAAATGATGGTGATACATGGCTGTGTACATAAACATATAAAATGAGATTCATTGACTTATTTACATACATTTTCCTCAAATCGAATTCGTACCTCAAAAATAGTACTTGTTCATGACAATAACCTTTATTTTACATGATTTCCAAAACATTTAATACAGACGAGCGACACAGGCTTCTAAGAGCATCCAGCAGCTTAAATAACCTGTGAAAAGTAAACTTTAAAAAAATGAACTCCGAGGAACAATTTTTAAACAAAAGGTCCCTTCCAAATGACAGATTTTCGTATATTAATAATGGTGGATTTAACCTTGTTTTTAACTAGTGTATCCTTTTACTGGTATGTCAGTCGCATCAAATTCCATTAAGTTGACAACGATGTGTTAACAAAACAAACAGACATAATAGGTGAATGAGAGTTAAAATCATAATTGTTATAAAAAGACACCATATAAAAGATTGCAAAGTTTGGAAAATTTTGCCTAGTAGTTAAATAAAATGAAGATTATCCCATTGTAGTCTTACAATAGTTACTAAACCGATTTAATTCGTTGTCACATATTTTTGTAATACGTAATAACGGATAAAATGGTTTGACACGAACTTCATGAATTTGTTATCACAGTTTTTGTTTTTGTAATTCATGATCACTGGAAAACCTCATCTTAAACAAATAATGATACATTCTCAACTTACGAATATTAAGTTCAATCAAGACAGCTTTGGCTTCTTGTTCAGTGTTCGGTCTCCACATGTAGGCACCATCTGTCTGGTCACAAATGGCCTAAAATTAAGTAAGATGATATTCATATGATGTGTCCATCCGTTCATTTTCTCGAAATTCGTGGGTACAGGTAAACCACGAAATTAAATCTTCAACGAATGAAAATGAATTTTCTATAAACTTGTACATAGATATAAGATAATGTATGTGTGCCAATTAGACAACTCTCCATCGAAGTCAAAATTTATAAAAGTTAACCATTACAGGTCAAAGTGAGGTCTTTAGGACGGAGCTTTGGCTTGCACCTAACAGCAATCTATAAAGGGCCCCAAACAATTTCTAGTGTAAAACCATGAAAACATGAAAAAACAACGTCCAAATTATATAAAAATAAAGGAAACAGTAGTATACCGCTCTTCAAAATTTATAAATCGATGGAGAAAAAAAAACAAATAAAATCCAGAAACGAGACAAACACTTTTTAACCGAATCAACAAACGACAATTACTTAAGATCAGGTTCCTTCCTGCCAACAATTGCAGTGGATTAACACGTTTTTATGGTACATGTACCACACCTTTATTCTTATCTGAACCAATAGTGTATCATCACAACATAGACAGGATACCACAGAGAAGGTAACATGTCGAAAATATTAATTTTCGGAGTCTAAAGTCGATAATATGAAACTAAGGAGTCAGAATTACGCCAAAGACCTTTCAGTTATTGTGTTGTACTATTTTAGTTCTACTATCAAAATACCATTGTTTATTTAGATAAAGTTTTGTCCAAATATTTCCGCTTCATTCAACACTTCTCAAAACGTCACATGGTATCCATATATACATATATATATATATATATACTGACTCAGACGTACTTATGAATATAATTATTTTCTGTGACTGTATCTTACATTAATTTGTAGGATCCTTTACTATAGATAATTTAGCTGATCTGTAACAATAACATCTTCATGCCTTATATATCATGTACTGTAGTACGCCGCTAGATTAAAACTGACGTGGAAAGGTAACACATGCCCACCGAAAGCTCTTTTTTGAGAGCCCAGGTGGTCGTGTGGTCTAGCGGGACGGCTGCAGTGCAGGCGATTTGGTGTCACGATATCACAGTAGCATGGTTTCGAATCCCGGCGAGGGAAGAACCAAAAATTTGCGAAAGCAAATTTACAGATCTAACATTGTTGGGTTGATGTTTAGACGAGTTGTATTATACATTATGTACACAGCCATGTATCACCATCATTGATGGCGATCCGATGGATACATCTGTTGTAGGGTTGTCACTGACTCGGACGTACTTATGTATATATATATATATATATATATATATATATAAATCTTCTGCAACAAAATTAACCAGACTTTCATCAAATACTGTATAAATCAAACACAGATACAGATATAACGCCAATGACATAATTATGAACACTAGAAAAACTTTTTGAAAGTCGTCATCCTTCGTACATTAAACCAGGTAGTCATTTATTACTCTTATACGTCAGGGATTAGGAATTATAGGAAATGACTTAAGTCAGGGATTAGGAATACTGAAATGTCACTTAATAAAAACATCAAACCTATACCTTTTTGTAATCTTACATTAAAACTATAGTCTGCTTACAGATTAAGTAAAGTAGTGTGTATGGTGTGTGATTCATGTTTGATTTCGAAGTAACATGCTCGTTCTTGCAAATGGGGATTAATTAACATACTCACAATAGCTTCATGCCAGGTTGTCGATCCAAGACCAATAAGCGTGGAATAACAATTAGCACTAATTGTTTGGTTTGATAATATCTTGAACCCGTTTGGGCAAGTTTCAGGAACACACGGCGCTTTTAAAACAAATCATTACAATTTTATCAACAATAGCAATTAAAACATTATAAAGATAAAGCGATGGCGTAATTACAATAACGTTATAAAAGAATCATTGTTTAAATTTTACAGAACTTCATTAAAGAAATAAATGTTACCAATCGTCTGCACCAGACGCACATTTCGACAATCAATGTCTCGTCATTGATGCTGGAGGCCTAAATATTTAAAATTTACACCTAATTGAAAACATGAACAGCTATATACCAAAAAGAACACAAACTTTAAAACGAGGTTCAATTCACCATGTTCGTCATTTGAAAATGTCTGTACCAAGTCAGTTCTTGTCCATTCGTTTTTGATGTGATTTGTGATTTTGCCATGTGATTATGGACTTTCCGATTGGAATTTCCTCTGAGTTCGGTATTTTTGTGATTTTACTTTTTAGCCAAAGCTGGACATAGAATCAGAACTTTTCATTTTGAATTAAAAAAACATGGTATAGGGATATAGAAATACAGAAGACACAGTTACGTAAGAAGATTTGAAATGATTGCCAATGAAACAACTCTCAACCACAGAAAAAATTGAGGTGCATGTAATGCTTAGACATTTTTATTTTACACATCTGTTTATGATAGCAAAACAAACACAACAGAAGAAAATGATGAAATGAAACAGAAATCGAATATATGTGATAGAAATAAATCAAAGAAATAGAAGAACAAAAGAAAAACAGAAAGAAAAAAAGACAGACAGGTTATACCTACGTTGCAAATAAATATCAAAATAAGGTAATGTTTTTAGAGGGTATCCTTTAACTCTACTTTCCGCTATATAGATGATGTTCATTCACTAAAAAAATACACCCCAAGGGTGACTGGGGTATAGAAATATGGTCATTTGGTCTTATCCCGACCGGCAGTAAAACGCTTGCCGAAGTGGGGCGTCCGTTTGGCTGTTTGGGATGTATCAAGTTCGCAGTCACGTCCGGTCAGAAGGGGGACGATAAATCCAATGTCTCGTGTAAAGAGAGTGCCACGCTCTTTGCACGTTAAGAACCCATGCATTAACGCCTTTGAGGGGTCCGTAGGTGGCCTGTTGCGAGGCAAACTTTCTGTCCCTATCCAAGATACCCTCATTTTCCAGTGGCAGTCCAAATTTCCCCGACCATCATCCCAGATAGCCTCTATCGTATCAACCTACCTATTGTATTTATTGTGAACTTGTTCTCGTCCTGAATATGCATGAAATATTTGACACTGGACGTTAAGCAACCAACAATCAATCAATTCACTAAACAATTCAAAATTTGGTGACTATGTGGAACGCATCTCTCCAATCGAACAAGAGATAAAGGATACTGCAGATACAGTTAAGTCGGCTTCATATCTTGGCTTACATCAAGAAATTGACAATGAGGGTCGCTGCTCACAGGGAAGCTATTAAACCAAATGGTGAAGTTGAAAACATCCCTTCGTAAATTTTACGGACGCCATCACGAGTTGGTTGACCGTTATGGAATAACCGTTTCACAACTGATATCGGATATGTTCCTTACGTCGTAACTACAATCCTCTTCCCTTTCATAAATGTGACTACCGAATTAGACTATTTACCGGATTTGTAATCACATAAGCAACACGACGGGTGCCACATTTGGAGCAGGATCTGCTTACCCTTCCGGAGCACCTGAGATCACCCCTAGTTTTTGTTGAGGTTCGTGTTGTTTATTCTTTAGTTTTCTAAGTTGTGTCATGTGTACTATTGTTTTTCTGTTTGTCTTTTTAATTTTTAGTTATGGCGTTGTCAGTTTGTTTTAGATTTATGAGTTTGACTGTCCCTTTTGGTATCTTTCGTCCCTCTTTTATTGCAGTGTGTTACCCTTTTGTCGTGAAAGTTAATTGTAAAGGAACAGAATACATTAGTTTTGATGTTATGTTTAATTTTGCATATTGCAATGAAGGTACATAGCGAATTTCAGCGACGGTATACAGTTGTTTCCATTTGAACTTTATGGTGATTTAGACATAGACTGCTATGACATTTTTAATCTTGATTTAGAAAATGGTTACAAAGGAATTTTATTTTTTATTTTGGACGGGATATTTTTTTTTGCATTTTTACAAAATTAAAAAGAAACAATAATTAAAACCGTTCTTAATGTTTGTGTGCAAAAATCGTTGTATTATGTGTTTATGGCTTCTGAATAAATGACATTTATCGCAAACCTTGAATTAGATATTTTGCATGTGAACTGTAATTCTTGAAGTGTATCCATCATACGTCATCTTTCATCCGTTTAAAAGGAAAAACGAAAAAAAAGGGCGGACAAAAAGACACTTTACATACCATTTTTTAACAAAAAATAAAACGAAACTATAGGTAGTGAAAACTGATTGCTTTTATAAAATTTATACTTACATTATCAAAAGATTCAAGAGAGAACTCGAGTTGATAAATAAACCTATGTTAAAAACATTTCTGCTGACGTGAGGCGTTTCTTTTTTTTTTTAACTATGATAATTGTTTTAATTGAAAGTAAGTTGACATTTATTTATTGAATATTATGAAAATAATTGCAAAATAAAAACATGTAAACACATAAATGTGCTTCCCAAGTGTGAATTATGCAGACGAAAAGTCAGAACATAAGTTAAAAACAGAAAAAATTCTGAAAATTGTAACATAAAGAAATCTTAATGGACAATATGGCAGCTTAAACTACTTTGTATAGTTGCTTTGTCTTTGACTGCAAAATTGCAAATGTGGTATTGTAAGTATAAACATGTCACATTTAGATCTTATGTCTATGTACAAAACAACATCATCATTGATGTTGAGCACAAATTATTTCAATAACGGAAATGAGAAGCTGTTCTATGATTTTTTTCTCTCCGAAAAGAACTATCTTTGTCCATAAATTTCATTTGCATTTTGTTCGATGTGATCAATAGTGACTAAAACTATTAATTAATGTATTTGTCTACTTACATTTGCAACATGGTCGTCCACTGCAGCATTTCCCGTTATACGTCCATTCAGGTCCGAACGTCTCATTACATGACACATTTTTTTCCCCACATTTACCATTGGAGTCGAGGCATTTTCGTGAAAGAGCTGAATAGTAGAGTACTCCGATACAATATAGAATGATTTACTTTGATATTTATAGATTATCGTTGATCATCTCAACGAGATTGATTTTTTCGCTTGAACCGGGACGGCGAAAGCGAGAAAGTCAATCGATTTGAGATGACCAATGATAATCTGTTTATCGCTATTTTACCTATGATGACGTTTTCAATGTTATGTCAATTTCGTTAGCAAAGCCACGTTCCTCCTAAGTTTCTAGCGATAATTTTCTATCTCAAGCGAGTAGCTAAGTTACTAAGTTTGCTCGAGATGCTCGAAGATCTGCTTAAAAAGTTTTAAAATTAGTTGTTCTTAAATGCAGATTTTGTTTTTATTGTTCTTATGTTAACAAAGAGAGTAGCATTGAACAGTTTTGTACAGTTTCGTAGCTCGACAAAAGTACTAATATTATCGTTGTAAAATGAAGGTGTCTATCCCCAAGTTACTATAAAAACAAACGGCAGATAACTGTGTTAACATGATTGAATATCTGTAACATAAAAAGGTTCAAACGATGTCTGTAGTTTTTGACTCTCGAAAGAAGAACTTTTGATCACAGTGATATGACCGTACCTTTTTATATTATGAGAGAGTCTAGCAGCTTAATCTTTAATCTTCACTACAGTGTTTTAAACATATAGGATACTTACTGCCGCCCTTTGATACACCAATTGTGCAAAAGATGAAAACAATCAAACAACACCACTTCATCATAATTCTGAAATGAGATCTCATCTGTATCAATTTATATTCCATGTTATTTAGAAATAAACTGATTATCGATACAGGATTGACATTTTAATATATTTGCTCCGGACGCCAGAGTTTCGTCTACAAATATGGAATTATTTAGAAAAAAAAACGTAACCCAGAAGTAAGCGCAGTGAGCCTGTATGCATTAAATGTTATATTTTGATCGCTTATTTCAAGTTCCAAAAACATGTAACAGTTTTTAAACCATAGTCCCAACTTACCAATAGAAGGGTTTATATGATTTATAAAAGTACTTTCAGGTTGTAAACATTAAAGAGGTTTAAAGATTTGCTTCCAAAGTATCTTGATAACGAGCATTACTTATCAACACCACTGTAATTCACTTTTCATGTGTTAAAATCGAAGTGGGTAATCGGACTGTCAAAAATTTTAAAACATTTGGAATTATTCGTGTTAGGGATTCGTATTGATTTTTTGGTTTCAAATTTTGTTCTTTGTGATTTTCTATTTTGAATGTCATTGTTGTTTATAAGTATTACAAAACTTTGAATTTTCGAAAAACTAAGTATTTTTTTTTTGCTAACAAAGTTTCTATGTTTAGTCTGTTAGGTGTTCGAATGTCTGTTTGTCATATTTATCTCTTTTTGATTTTGAAATTAGTATTTTAGGGATGTTTTAAAATTCTATCCGCCTTTCAATAGTTTTTTGTATTGTTTGATTTGAATCAGAATAGTCTATTGTGTCTTTAGTAATAAACATATATATGGATTTTAAATATGTATGTGGCATTCCCAAGTCAGGAGCCTGTAATTCAGTGGTTATCGTTTGTTTATGTGTTATATTTGTTTTTCGTTCAATTTTTAATATATAAATAAGGTCGTTAGTTTTCTCGTTTGAACTGTTTTACGCTTTCATGTCGGGGCCTTTTATAGCTGACTATGCGGTATGGACTTTGATTGTTGTTGAAGGCCGTACGGTGACCTATAGTTGTTAATTAATTTTTATATATTTGGGCTCTATATATACCACTTTGCCTCATATTCTTATTAAGAAAAAATTCACATCCCTAATCAACTGGGCATTTAAAAAGTCGGAATGCGAGTACATATGTTCAAACTCTTTTAGATCATTTTTTAGTAGCAATAAACAAAAGAACTATGTCAATTGGACATGCTTTGATACTATTTATGCACTTGAATTTTTACTTGATAACATTTTTGTTCGCTTTGGAGATTCCGTATATCGTCAAGTTATTGGAATTCCAATGGGGACTAACTGTGCACCACTTATTGCGGACCTGTTTTTGTATTGTTATGAGTTACAATTTATGACTAAAATTAGCAAAGACCCATCAAAACAACATTTGATACAAAAATTTAACAATACTTTTAGATATTTGGATGATATATTGGCTCTAAATAATGACGACTTCAGTATGTATACTAAAGAAATTTATCCTGTAGAACTTACTTTAAATAAAGCTAATGATAACAATGACCACTGCCCTTTCCTCGATCTTGATATCTATATCATAAACGGGAAGCTTAATACAAAAATTTATGATAAAAGAGATGATTTTTCATTTCCTATTGTTAATTATCCATTTTTAGATGGTGACGTTCCCTTGTCACCATCTTATGGTGTTTATATATCTCAACTTGTACGATTCGCTCGTGTATGTAACAATGTATTAGATTTTAGCAAGGAAATTTATGTATTACTGAAAAATTATTACACCAGGGTTTTCGATATCACAAACTGGTCAAAACATTTACTAAATTTTATCACCGGTATAAGGAAATAATTCGTAAATATAACTCAACATGCAGACATCTTATACGTTCAGGTATTTCACATCCAAAATTTTATGGAAATATTCTTTATAAAGCACAAAAATGTCAGTATTCTCCTCAGAAACTAACAAAACCTTTAAATAGACTCATTAAAAGGGGATATAGTTACGATACTGTTGTCAGGTCATTAAAGATTGCATATTTTGGCTTTAACATTGATTCACTGATAGGGTCTTTGCATCGGAACTAAACACATTTATTTCTAAAAAAACAGTTGTTGGCATGACACGGGTTATGTTCTTCTCATATATTTTATGATAGTATGATACTAAACCCCTAACGGGAGGGATTGTACCTGATATTCATATGATGAAGACATAATCTTTCAATCAGTTTAATTGAGGTCTGGAGCTGGCATGTCAGTTAACTGCTAGTAGTCTGTTGTTATTTATGTATTATTGTCATTTTATTTATTTTCTTTTGTTACATCTTTTGACATCAGACTCGGACTTCTCTTGAACTGAATTTTAATGTGCGTATTGTTATTCTTTTACTTTTCTACATTGGCTAGAGGTATAGGGGGAGGGTTGAGATCTCATAAACATGTTTAACCCCGCCGCAATTTTGCGCCTGTCCCAAGTCAGGAGCCTCTGGCCTTTGTTAGTCTTGTATGATTTTAAATTTTAGTTTCTTGTGTATAATTCGGAGTTTAGTATGACGTCCATTATCACTGTACTATTATGCATATTTTAGGGGCCAGCTGAAGGACACCTACGGGTGCGGGAATTCTCGCTACATTGAAGAACCATTGGTTGCCTTCGGCTGTTGTTTGCTCTATGGTCGGGTGGTTGTCGCTTTGACATATTCACCATTTCCTTTCTCAATTTTATCTTGTGGACAGTTGTCTAACTAGCAATCACACCACATTTTCTTTTTAAATATTCAAACAGCCGCAGAACACATTGAAATTTCAGAAAGTAATGCATCTTCCTAACGGGTACATGTATTAAAATATTAGAGAGAGTATAAAAATGTGGCATTCGAAAAAAGACATAAATATCTCAAAACCAGCCACTACAATGGTAAATCAAAAAAAAAAATAAAAAAAAAAATGGATTATTGTCAGGAAAAAACATACATTGAAATTTAACGGCTAGGCAACGTTTGGTTAATTGTTTAAGCAAAGTAAGATTTTATCTTTCAATTAAATTTAACTAATTAAATTGTCTGTAACATTGAAACTTGTTTAAACCGAACCTCATTGAGACTTAGGATTTTGCTCGGTTTTGGCCGATGTTAGGTTTAAGTAGATTTACAACGCATACAGTTGGTATGACGGTTTTTAAAAACAAACTTTGTTTATACAGGTTTTCGGTTTATACAGGATTCGGTTTAGCCATGTTTCACTATATGTTACATATTAGTTGTATTGGACAAATTAAAATAACTAGAATACCGTTTGTAAGAACATAATTGAAAACTTACCAAATTGTGTAATAGCAGAGCCGTAGATAGAAAGATGATTTTTGAAATATAGTTGCTACTTAAATAGCAAGTTAAATAAAAGTACAAAGTCAATGTTCTGCATAGTTAATAACATCGATCAGTGACATATGTTGTTTTTATGTCGTTACATTTAAAAAAAAACAAAAAACATGTATACATATATACATAAAATACAACATCATTTAAATATATGAGTAAGTTGTTATATGTCATTTAAAGTCAAGAAATTTACACATTTTTGTTTCAATGTGTTTTAGACCATATGCAGTAAGATTGAAAATGAATAAGTTCATACAATGTACAACATGTATATATAATGTCGATGATATATGTTAATAAATAAAATTGAGAATGGAAATGGGGAATACATGCACCAAAGATGTCTGATACTGCATTCGTTCCGTACTTTCTTTTATTATACATTTATGCCCGTGCCTCTTGTCAATTTTGTTTTGTTTTTACGTCTAAAATAATAATTGAATAAATTTATTATATACTTATAATGATTTGTTAACATCGCTATTGATAAAAAAAAATGTAAAAATGACAATATTATATATTCTGCATTAAAAAAGTAAAATTTTACTAAACTATCTCACAAATTAAAAGGGCTTCCAAAAGTCAACAACAAAAACGTAAATAACGACATCAACACTTGTATACCTATCACATTCAATATCGCTATTAAAAAAAGTCGTTATGTACATCAAACGCACGTAACGTCCCGACGTTTCAGAGGGAAATATGATACTCAAAGGTAAATATGACAATTTGTTCAATGACATTTTGAATAGTCCCAACCAATCAAAGGTTGATTAAACTATCAATATATATAGTGAAATAAAATAACTTATTCCAAAATTGATATGACGGTTGGTTTACTGAAGTTGTAATAAATCGTTGAATATATTTAAGCATAAAAAAAATGTCTGATATATATATGTAGAGTATGGTTTACAACAATTGTAATATTTCATTTATTCATTTGTATATTATGTTATTATGATATTAATAAAAGAGGGACGAAAGATACCAAAGGGACAGTCCAACTCATAAATCTAAAACAAACTGACAACGCCATGGCTAAAAATGAAAAAAAGACAAACAGAAAAACAATAGTACATATGACACAACATAGAAAACTTAAGAATAAACAACACGAATCCCACCAAAAACTAAGGGTAATCTCAGGTGCTCCGGAAGGGTAGGAAAATCCTGCTCCACATGTGGCACCCGTCGTATTGCTTATGTGATTACAAATCCGGTAAATAGTCTAATTCGGTAAGTCACATTCATGAAGGGGAAGGGGATTGTAGTTACGACGTAAGGAACATATCCGATATCATTTGGGAAACGGTTATTCCACAACGGTCAACCAACTCGTGATGGCGTCTGTAAAATTTACGAAGGGATGATTTCAACTTCACCACTTTGAACTCTTGGTTTAATAGCTTCCTTGTGAGAAGCAATCCTCTATAAAAAAAATCATGATAGGAAATGCAAGCACGGGAATATCGTATCAATTGGGAGATATATACCCCGTATGGAGGTGCTGCTGGAATGTTGCTTCTTAGAAATGGAAAGTTCACAATTGGAAAGCTGAAATCATCTCTTTTGTCGTAAAGTTTTTTTCAACCGACCCTCATTGTCAATTTCTAGATGTAAGTCAAGATATGAAGCCGACTTAACTGTATCTGTAGTATCCTTTATCTGTAGTTCGATGGGATAGATGCGTTCCACATAGTCACCAAATTTTGAATTGTTTAGTGAAAGAACATCATCTATATAGCGGAAAGTAGAGTTAAATGATATTGCTAACTTCTTATCTTTCTTCCTAAGAAGTTCCTGCATGAAGTCAGCCTCATAATAATAAAGAAACAAGGCGGCAAGTAGAGGGGCACAGTTTGTTCCCATTGGAATGCCGACAGTCTGTTGAAAAACAAATTCCTCCGAACGTAACAAATATGTTTTTTTCAATCAAGAAATCAAGCATCTTGATAATATCAGTTTCAGAGAATTTTTTGTTTGAACCAGAGTGATCCTTTACAAAGTAGGATTTATCCCTCTCTAAGACAAGATACTTGTATCTACGTTGACCATTCTTTTTTTATGAAGCAAAGCAATACCAACTCTTTCGTGGAGCACTTGGAAGACCCAGCAATATACCGTTGTTTGTAAGGACACTTAATATGTAGTTTGGGTATCCAATACAGTAATGGAAGATCCAGTTCTTCATCTTTTTTTTTTTTTTTTTTTTTTATTAAGACTTGAAATACATTTATTGAAAATCACCTGAATACAATTTTCCTTGTGTAACCCAGGGAAGAATACACAAGGGGCCCTGTGTTTACAATGATCCAACGTCCAGGGATAAACGGTGGACTCTATTATAAAAAAAAAATCTATTTTATATTTTTTCCATACATAAGTTATACATTCATATTAATTACACAGATTGAGTTTGCGTATAAATTATTCACAAAATTCTACCAGTAAATAAAATACATCAAAAGTCCCCCAAAACACACTACAATCTACACAATAATTTACCTTTACTTATATAATTGACATTTAATTTTTTGTACTTTTAACACCTGGATTACATTGTTATGTGTCGGTCAGTGATTTTATAGGTCACATGCTCGACCTTGTAAATGCGTGTATTGTATATTTCTATAGTTGGATGTATTATGTTCTAAAAAGGAAAGGAAAGTAAGTACAAATTATTACGTCACTTACTAATGTATAAGATTTATTATTAGTTTTATTTCAGCTGCAAAATTTTCTTTTTTAGATGATAATGATTTGTCCATGGATTCAATTAAACTGCTCAGTTCCCGTTTTGCATATGCTATCAATTGACTGGAAGTAAAACTCTTAGACTGATATTTGATTATATTCCTACATTTCCAAATAATCCATTTAACTGTATTCATAATTGTATTAGTTATGACATTGTACTTTTTGTTGTAATCGTACATTCCTAGTATGATAAGTTCTTCGCTCAATGGAATATATACAGTGTTATTAAGTACATTATATGTTTTAAGCGCATCAAAAATGTGTTCCCAAACAACCATTATAATGTTACAGCTGTGAAAAAGATGTGTGAGAGTTTCGTTTTCTGTTTTACAAAAATGGCATTTGCCATTATTTGATTTGCCGATTCTAAATAGTTTTTGCTCCGTATAGATAATGTTATGAACAATTTTCCAGCAAATTTGATTTGCTTTCCTAGAGGACATACTTTTATTTAAATTTATCCAGATCTTTTTCCACGGTAATTCCGAATTATACTGAATATTCCATTTTATCTGACAGTTTGGAACTATATCTAAATTTAACGAATATTGGATTAATTTCAAAGATATCTCACTTGGGATTACTACTTTATTCTGTTTATCGTAAAATTCAAATGTATTTTTAATGTAATAACCATTTTTTGGGGGTTCTGGATCAACGTGGACGTTTTTTAGTCTGTCCTTGAACAATTGTGGAATAGCTAATTTCAGCCTTGTCCATTCCGAGATCCAGTTTCTCTTATCTTTAAGAGTATTGTATATTAAGTTGTCTCTTTTGATGTTTTTCGTTTCTTCATCCCAAATATCTTTTATTGTATGAATTCCACTTTTTCCGAAGTTAGCGAAAAAAATAGGTTTTTTGTTGTATTGAATTTTTATGTTTCCAAAAAGTTGTTGGTTTAGGATATCGTTTTTATTTATTGGACTTTGTATACTTAAAAATTTTGACCACGTTTTAATTAACTCAAGATAGTATTTTGGAAAATTTTCCATTTGTAATCCTCGTAAGTCCGAACACTTTGCTAAAAAATTATCACAATTATATTTGATATCAAACTTCTGTAGCCACCATTTGGCTATTGTATTCCAGTTATCGGTTTTTGATCTTAAAATTTTTTGCATACTTTTGATTTGTTTGGATTTAATGAACGAGTCTATATTGATCATACCAATCCCCCCTTCCTCTACCGGTAAGCAACACACGTCCCTTTTAATTAAATTTACTTTTCCCTCCCATATAAAATTCCACATGACATTGTTTATTTCTTTTTTATATTTTTCAGGTATACCTCGCATTTCGATTTCGAACCCTATTTTAGATATAATCAATGATTTTAATATTAAAACCCTACCCTTCAATGTTAGGTCACGAGATTTCCAAACCTCAAGACACGCCTTAATCTTCTTTATTTTTTCTAACCATATAGCTTTTATATCAACACTGTATCCATGCATGACTCCCAATGCTTTAATTGGTTCGCTTGACCACCTAATTTTTTTATATTTTGGTGTTTTATTTTTCCAACGACCCAAATATACCCCTACAGTCTTTTCATAATTTATCTTAGCACCCGATGCTTTCTCGTATATTTCTAAAACCTTGAATGTTTCCTCGATTGATTCCTCTGTTCTATTAAAAAAATGTGTATCGTCTGCAAACATGTTAACCTTAACCTCTTTCTTTTCATTTTCTATGTCAGGGTGGGGTAAATTTATTCCTTGAATTTTCGGATTAGCCCTAATTGTGGCTGCCATCGGCTCTGCTTGTAAAATGTATAGCATCGGCGATATTGGACAGCCCTGACGGATTGATCTAGAAATTGGGACGTATCTTGATTGAAAACCGTTAGTCATTAAACAAGTTTTACAAGTTTTAGCAGTTCTTCATCTTTGGTTGCAATTCCAAAGGAACATAGAACAGACCTATGATTATTCAGGATTTCCTCTTTGGTAAGTGTCGTGAGGGTATATGTTGAGTTTCCAATTAAATTGTCAATACTTAATTCGTTTAATAAGGTATTCTAATATATATTCAGCTATAATAGCAAAATAAAAGTACTTTTATTTTACTAGCTAATTATACAACAATAAATGTCGACGGTCTGTTTTTCTTAATTAATATAATTGATTATGCATATTATGTACGTCTTAATAATGTACTTGTTACATCTTTCATACTTCGTTATCGATATATAAATTATTATAAAGTCAGCAGAATTTTACAAGTAACCTTAAAGGACACTAGAAATATGTATTCTATGAATTTATATATTTTAATAGTTATTATTATATAAATTTTCCTCATCTGCGTAGTATCGCCTATTCTAGACGATCCGGTACATCCTACATGTACTTGTTGGTATCACATTGTTGGGTTGGTATTACGACAATGATGTAGATATAAAATGTGTGTTAAGCCTTGTATCACCATCACTGGTGATCTGATGTATAAAATCTGTCGTAGGGTTGTCAGTGGTTCAGACGTACTTATAATATTATTATTTACGTGACTTCATTTCTATATAAATTTGTAAGATCCTCAGCGATTGAAGCTTCAGCTGATCTGTAGGAATTCCATCTTCATGCTTTTAAATAGATCATGTTATGTGTAAGATCAAAACTGATGAGAGCTTTATTAGTTGTAGAGAGCTTAGATAGTCGAGTGGTCTAGCGCGTTGGATATAGTGCAAGGCGATTTGGTGCCATGATATCCCAGTGGCGTGAGTTCGAGTCCAGGCCAGAGAAGAACAACAAATTACTTTCGAAAATTTGCAGATCTAACATTGTTTGGTTACGAAAAAAATACATTATATATTTATAAAATTATAAGGATTAAATAAAAATTGACAATATTATATATTCTGAATTAAAAAAGTAAATTTTTTCTAAACTATCTCACAAATTAGAAGTACTTTTATTATACTAGCTAGTTATATAACAATACATATCGACGGTCTTTGTGTTTTCTTCATTAATATTGATTATGCAAGTTATGTACGTCTTACTACATGTAATAATAATGTACGTGTAACATCTTTCTTACTTCATTATCAATAAATTAATTATGATTAAGTCAGCGGAATTTTACATGTAACTTTTAAAGTACACTAAAAATATATATTATATGAATTCATATATTTTATTCGTTATTATTAGATACATTTTCCTCATCTGCGTAGTATCGCCTATTCTAGACGATCCAGTACATCTTACATTTGCTAGTTAGTATAACATTGTTGGGATGGTATTACGACAATGATGTACATGTATATATAGAATGTATGTTCAGCCTTGTATCACCATCACTGGTGATCTAATGTATACAATCTGTCGTAGGGTTGTCACTGGTTCAGACGTACTTATAATATGATTATTTATGTGACTTCATTCTATATAAATTTGTAAGATCCTCAGAGATTGATGTTTCAGCTGATTTGTAGGAATTCCATGTTCATGCTTAATAGATCATTTTCTGTGTTAAAACGCTAGACAAAAAATTATGAGAGCGTTTTTAGTTGTAAAGAGCTTAGATAGTCGAGTGGTCTAGCGCGTTGGGCAAAGTGCAAGGCGATTTGGTGCATGCTATCTCAATGGCGTGAGTTCGAGTCCAGGCCAGAGAAGAACAAAAAATTACTTTCAAAAATTTGCAGATCTAACATTGTTGGGTTACGAATAAAATATATTATATATTTATAAAATTATAAAGATTCAATAAAAAGTGTAAAAACTACAATATTATATATTCTGCATTAAAAAAGTAAAATTTTACTAAACATATCACAAATTAAATGGGCTCCAAAGGTCAACAACAATAGACGTAAAAAATTTCATCAATACTTGTATACCTATCAAGGGTGAAGATATTTCACTTTACCGGTAAATGTTGTGAAATTGAATGTTGTAATTTAGAACATCAGGTATCGATTTTTCTACAAATGTTAATTGTATTTTGTGTTTTACTTTTGCGCAAGTTTACGAATAATTCATATAATTATATAATACACGTCTAATTGAAAAAAACGTTCAAACATATGATTGCGTTAGATTAACACCGTTATTTGTATACGCGTGCATGTAAACCAAATTCCGTTGTAGAGGGGACTAAATACAGCATAAACAACATTTTTTTTAGTCCATTCAAATTATTATGCATAGAGTATAACATTTCTTTGCAAAGCTTTAATTAACTACATTAGGATAAGGAATACTATTCCTAACAAAGCAATCATAAAATTAAATTATTTGCATATTAATTATCAATTATTTTCAAAAGCTTATAGTAGCAATTTCAGATTAAGGAATAGAGTACTTGATAAAGCGATCATCAATAGTTTCCCGGTCGTGTATTTTTCCTACATACGACTCATCAGTGGGCCTGGAATAAAAAAAATAAAAATAAAATATCAAAAAGGAAGACCAAACGATATAATATGTTATTCAGGTCTCAGACAGGGTATATACTGTAGACATTCCCGGTGAAGAGTTTATATCCTCTGAGCCGAAGGCGAAGGGGATATAAGCCATTACCCGGGAATGCTACAGTATATACCCTGTTTAAGACCTGAATTACATATATATATAACTGATTACCCCTGAATTAATGCTATTTTCCAGTGTAGGTATTTGTTGAACATTCATAATGCAGCATGTATATTCATTACAGGTGTATTGTCTTAATAACGTGTTATATTGTTCTTTTATTTTCTCTGTTCTATTATTTTTATTACTTTTACTGTTTGGTCTCTTTTCTGTGATATCCATTGGACGTGGCTCCGTACTTATCAATCCTGTTAATGTGGTATTTGTATTATCTTTACTTTTGTTTTATAAGTGTTACCTGTTGTGTTTCTTTGGTGCATGTGTCGTGCATCTGTTCTTTTAAAGATTCCACCATTGTGTTATTGTTCCATTATTTTATTGTTCTATTATAATTTTGTAAAAACTTTGAACGACAAATCATTTTACTTGCCTAGTAGTATTAGCCATTTGTGTATTCTTAAAATTTCTAAAGAACTTCTGTATAATTCTAAATCTCGGTCTTCTGAAATAAGTTCTAAAGAAACTTTTGATTTTTAGGCCCTATATACCACAACTCACCATGTGAAATTATAATTTTGAAAACACTTCGATCAATAAAATTGTTTTCATATTTCTTCCTGTATACATGTTGACGTCAAACACGCCGCGACTCTACACTAACGTTGATGTGAATGCAGTCACAGGACTTCAAATATTTCAATCCTTTATGGGTTGATTTAAAATACATATGTAAATAAGCAATGAATGTGAAATTTGATAGATGCTTTTTGTGCTTCAATGTTTAATATTTATTTGTTTATGTTCTATTTGAGATTTTGACACAGTGATGACTGCTGCACCACTCTTATGACAATTTTGCCTATTATGTCTTTTTTATTCACACATCGTTGTAAACATAATGGAATTTGATGCGACTGTCATACAAGTAAGACGTATAGCAGTTTTAAAAACAGGTTCAATCCACCCTTTTTTTACATAAAGTCGGGAATGTAACAGTTGTTGTCCACTCGTTTGATGTGTTTGAGCTTTTGATTTTGAGATTTCATTTGGACGTATATTTTTGACTATGAAGGTCGGTTGAAAACAAAACTTTACTTCAAAAGAGATGATTTCAGATTTCCAATTGTTACTTTTTCATTTTTAAATAAAGGCAACAGTAGTATATCAATTGAGAAAATACAAATCCGGTTTACAAAGTAAAATTGAGGGAAACACATCAAATATAAGAGGAGAACTACAAAACAACAGAAACACAACATCAAAATGTAACATACACAGAAACGAACTTAAATACAGCTATGGTCATATTCATGGCTTTTTCCGGCATTTTCCTGACTTTGTACAGGACATTTTAAACATAAATCATGTAAATGGTGGGTTGAACTTGTACCTGGTTTTGTGGCATGGAAAACCTCCAACTTTTATGACAATGTCTAATATAACATTAAAATGACAACATTACATTACACTATAGTGGGAGATATTATGGACATAAGTGTGCAAATCGTGATACAAGCATGAAATTTGGTATAAAGGTTTACTAAATGATACTTATAAACAATCCGCTGCTGGCCAGAACAAAAATCTATTTTTCAAGATGGCCATCACACATTTGGGAAATGGCGTCATTACAAATTGGCAATAATTCGGTAATCCTTTAAAAAGTGTGTTAGATGTAAAATCCAATGTTAGATTTGATTAAAAGCAAATGGCAGTTCCTAAATTACGACTAGACAATACATTAATAAAACTTTAGGTGACTATGGTTTCAAAATGCCGGCAAGAAAGTCAAAAATTTCAATTTTTATACTTTCAAGCAATTTCACAAGGGATTTAAATCCTTGAAAGATGTGTTATAGGTATAATCCCAAATAAGTTATGATAAAACGTTAAAAACAGTTCCTAAGTACGACAAAACTACACATAAATGAAGTAAAATAGTGATTTCCGGTTCCAAAATGGAGGCAAATTAATACGTAGAATTTTGTTTTTATAATTTCCATCAACTTAACAAGTGATAACACTCTTTGTTAAGTTATAATGCTTAGTTTAGTTAGAAAGACCCTTTCCTCGATCTTGATATCTATATCATAAACGGGAAGCTTAATACAAAAATTTATGATAAAAGAGATGATTTTTCATTTCCTATTGTTAATTATCCATTTTTAGATGGTGACGTTCCCTTGTCACCATCTTATGGTGTTTATATATCTCAACTTGTACGATTCGCTCGTGTATGTAACAATGTATTAGATTTTAGCAAGGAAATTTATGTATTACTGAAAAATTATTACACCAGGGTTTTCGATATCACAAACTGGTCAAAACATTTACTAAATTTTATCACCGGTATAAGGAAATAATTCGTAAATATAACTCAACATGCAGACATCTTATACGTTCAGGTATTTCACATCCAAAATTTTATGGAAATATTCTTTATAAAGCACAAAAATGTCAGTATTCTCCTCAGAAACTAACAAAACCTTTAAATAGACTCATTAAAAGGGGATATAGTTACGATACTGTTGTCAGGTCATTAAAGATTGCATATTTTGGCTTTAACATTGATTCACTGATAGGGTCTTTGCATCGGAACTAAACACATTTATTTCTAAAAAAACAGTTGTTGGCATGACACGGGTTATGTTCTTCTCATATATTTTATGATAGTATGATACTAAACCCCTAACGGGAGGGATTGTACCTGATATTCATATGATGAAGACATAATCTTTCAATCAGTTTAATTGAGGTCTGGAGCTGGCATGTCAGTTAACTGCTAGTAGTCTGTTGTTATTTATGTATTATTGTCATTTTATTTATTTTCTTTTGTTACATCTTTTGACATCAGACTCGGACTTCTCTTGAACTGAATTTTAATGTGCGTATTGTTATTCTTTTACTTTTCTACATTGGCTAGAGGTATAGGGGGAGGGTTGAGATCTCATAAACATGTTTAACCCCGCCGCAATTTTGCGCCTGTCCCAAGTCAGGAGCCTCTGGCCTTTGTTAGTCTTGTATGATTTTAAATTTTAGTTTCTTGTGTATAATTCGGAGTTTAGTATGACGTCCATTATCACTGTACTATTATGCATATTTTAGGGGCCAGCTGAAGGACACCTACGGGTGCGGGAATTCTCGCTACATTGAAGAACCATTGGTTGCCTTCGGCTGTTGTTTGCTCTATGGTCGGGTGGTTGTCGCTTTGACATATTCACCATTTCCTTTCTCAATTTTATCTTGTGGACAGTTGTCTAACTAGCAATCACACCACATTTTCTTTTTAAATATTCAAACAGCCGCAGAACACATTGAAATTTCAGAAAGTAATGCATCTTCCTAACGGGTACATGTATTAAAATATTAGAGAGAGTATAAAAATGTGGCATTCGAAAAAAGACATAAATATCTCAAAACCAGCCACTACAATGGTAAATCAAAAAAAAAAATAAAAAAAAAAATGGATTATTGTCAGGAAAAAACATACATTGAAATTTAACGGCTAGGCAACGTTTGGTTAATTGTTTAAGCAAAGTAAGATTTTATCTTTCAATTAAATTTAACTAATTAAATTGTCTGTAACATTGAAACTTGTTTAAACCGAACCTCATTGAGACTTAGGATTTTGCTCGGTTTTGGCCGATGTTAGGTTTAAGTAGATTTACAACGCATACAGTTGGTATGACGGTTTTTAAAAACAAACTTTGTTTATACAGGTTTTCGGTTTATACAGGATTCGGTTTAGCCATGTTTCACTATATGTTACATATTAGTTGTATTGGACAAATTAAAATAACTAGAATACCGTTTGTAAGAACATAATTGAAAACTTACCAAATTGTGTAATAGCAGAGCCGTAGATAGAAAGATGATTTTTGAAATATAGTTGCTACTTAAATAGCAAGTTAAATAAAAGTACAAAGTCAATGTTCTGCATAGTTAATAACATCGATCAGTGACATATGTTGTTTTTATGTCGTTACATTTAAAAAAAAACAAAAAACATGTATACATATATACATAAAATACAACATCATTTAAATATATGAGTAAGTTGTTATATGTCATTTAAAGTCAAGAAATTTACACATTTTTGTTTCAATGTGTTTTAGACCATATGCAGTAAGATTGAAAATGAATAAGTTCATACAATGTACAACATGTATATATAATGTCGATGATATATGTTAATAAATAAAATTGAGAATGGAAATGGGGAATACATGCACCAAAGATGTCTGATACTGCATTCGTTCCGTACTTTCTTTTATTATACATTTATGCCCGTGCCTCTTGTCAATTTTGTTTTGTTTTTACGTCTAAAATAATAATTGAATAAATTTATTATATACTTATAATGATTTGTTAACATCGCTATTGATAAAAAAAAATGTAAAAATGACAATATTATATATTCTGCATTAAAAAAGTAAAATTTTACTAAACTATCTCACAAATTAAAAGGGCTTCCAAAAGTCAACAACAAAAACGTAAATAACGACATCAACACTTGTATACCTATCACATTCAATATCGCTATTAAAAAAAGTCGTTATGTACATCAAACGCACGTAACGTCCCGACGTTTCAGAGGGAAATATGATACTCAAAGGTAAATATGACAATTTGTTCAATGACATTTTGAATAGTCCCAACCAATCAAAGGTTGATTAAACTATCAATATATATAGTGAAATAAAATAACTTATTCCAAAATTGATATGACGGTTGGTTTACTGAAGTTGTAATAAATCGTTGAATATATTTAAGCATAAAAAAAATGTCTGATATATATATGTAGAGTATGGTTTACAACAATTGTAATATTTCATTTATTCATTTGTATATTATGTTATTATGATATTAATAAAAGAGGGACGAAAGATACCAAAGGGACAGTCCAACTCATAAATCTAAAACAAACTGACAACGCCATGGCTAAAAATGAAAAAAAGACAAACAGAAAAACAATAGTACATATGACACAACATAGAAAACTTAAGAATAAACAACACGAATCCCACCAAAAACTAAGGGTAATCTCAGGTGCTCCGGAAGGGTAGGAAAATCCTGCTCCACATGTGGCACCCGTCGTATTGCTTATGTGATTACAAATCCGGTAAATAGTCTAATTCGGTAAGTCACATTCATGAAGGGGAAGGGGATTGTAGTTACGACGTAAGGAACATATCCGATATCATTTGGGAAACGGTTATTCCACAACGGTCAACCAACTCGTGATGGCGTCTGTAAAATTTACGAAGGGATGATTTCAACTTCACCACTTTGAACTCTTGGTTTAATAGCTTCCTTGTGAGAAGCAATCCTCTATAAAAAAAATCATGATAGGAAATGCAAGCACGGGAATATCGTATCAATTGGGAGATATATACCCCGTATGGAGGTGCTGCTGGAATGTTGCTTCTTAGAAATGGAAAGTTCACAATTGGAAAGCTGAAATCATCTCTTTTGTCGTAAAGTTTTTTTCAACCGACCCTCATTGTCAATTTCTAGATGTAAGTCAAGATATGAAGCCGACTTAACTGTATCTGCAGTATCCTTTATCTGTAGTTCGATGGGATAGATGCGTTCCACATAGTCACCAAATTTTGAATTGTTTAGTGAAAGAACATCATCTATATAGCGGAAAGTAGAGTTAAATGATATTGCTAACTTCTTATCTTTCTTCCTAAGAAGTTCCTGCATGAAGTCAGCCTCATAATAATAAAGAAACAAGGCGGCAAGTAGAGGGGCACAGTTTGTTCCCATTGGAATGCCGACAGTCTGTTGAAAAACAAATTCCTCCGAACGTAACAAATATGTTTTTTTCAATCAAGAAATCAAGCATCTTGATAATATCAGTTTCAGAGAATTTTTTGTTTGAACCAGAGTGATCCTTTACAAAGTAGGATTTATCCCTCTCTAAGACAAGATACTTGTATCTACGTTGACCATTCTTTTTTTATGAAGCAAAGCAATACCAACTCTTTCGTGGAGCACTTGGAAGACCCAGCAATATACCGTTGTTTGTAAGGACACTTAATATGTAGTTTGGGTATCCAATACAGTAATGGAAGATCCAGTTCTTCATCTTTGGTTGCAATTCCAAAGGAACATAGAACAGACCTATGATTATTCAGGATTTCCTCTTTGGTAAGTGTCGTGAGGGTATATGTTGAGTTTCCAATTAAATTGTCAATACTTAATTCGTTTAATAAGGTATTCTAATATATATTCAGCTATAATAGCAAAATAAAAGTACTTTTATTTTACTAGCTAATTATACAACAATAAATGTCGACGGTCTGTTTTTCTTAATTAATATAATTGATTATGCATATTATGTACGTCTTAATAATGTACTTGTTACATCTTTCATACTTCGTTATCGATATATAAATTATTATAAAGTCAGCAGAATTTTACAAGTAACCTTAAAGGACACTAGAAATATGTATTCTATGAATTTATATATTTTAATAGTTATTATTATATAAATTTTCCTCATCTGCGTAGTATCGCCTATTCTAGACGATCCGGTACATCCTACATGTACTTGTTGGTATCACATTGTTGGGTTGGTATTACGACAATGATGTAGATATAAAATGTGTGTTAAGCCTTGTATCACCATCACTGGTGATCTGATGTATAAAATCTGTCGTAGGGTTGTCAGTGGTTCAGACGTACTTATAATATTATTATTTACGTGACTTCATTTCTATATAAATTTGTAAGATCCTCAGCGATTGAAGCTTCAGCTGATCTGTAGGAATTCCATCTTCATGCTTTTAAATAGATCATGTTATGTGTAAGATCAAAACTGATGAGAGCTTTATTAGTTGTAGAGAGCTTAGATAGTCGAGTGGTCTAGCGCGTTGGATATAGTGCAAGGCGATTTGGTGCCATGATATCCCAGTGGCGTGAGTTCGAGTCCAGGCCAGAGAAGAACAACAAATTACTTTCGAAAATTTGCAGATCTAACATTGTTTGGTTACGAAAAAAATACATTATATATTTATAAAATTATAAGGATTAAATAAAAATTGACAATATTATATATTCTGAATTAAAAAAGTAAATTTTTTCTAAACTATCTCACAAATTAGAAGTACTTTTATTATACTAGCTAGTTATATAACAATACATATCGACGGTCTTTGTGTTTTCTTCATTAATATTGATTATGCAAGTTATGTACGTCTTACTACATGTAATAATAATGTACGTGTAACATCTTTCTTACTTCATTATCAATAAATTAATTATGATTAAGTCAGCGGAATTTTACATGTAACTTTTAAAGTACACTAAAAATATATATTATATGAATTCATATATTTTATTCGTTATTATTAGATACATTTTCCTCATCTGCGTAGTATCGCCTATTCTAGACGATCCAGTACATCTTACATTTGCTAGTTAGTATAACATTGTTGGGATGGTATTACGACAATGATGTACATGTATATATAGAATGTATGTTCAGCCTTGTATCACCATCACTGGTGATCTAATGTATACAATCTGTCGTAGGGTTGTCACTGGTTCAGACGTACTTATAATATGATTATTTATGTGACTTCATTCTATATAAATTTGTAAGATCCTCAGAGATTGATGTTTCAGCTGATTTGTAGGAATTCCATGTTCATGCTTAATAGATCATTTTCTGTGTTAAAACGCTAGACAAAAAATTATGAGAGCGTTTTTAGTTGTAAAGAGCTTAGATAGTCGAGTGGTCTAGCGCGTTGGGCAAAGTGCAAGGCGATTTGGTGCATGCTATCTCAATGGCGTGAGTTCGAGTCCAGGCCAGAGAAGAACAAAAAATTACTTTCAAAAATTTGCAGATCTAACATTGTTGGGTTACGAATAAAATATATTATATATTTATAAAATTATAAAGATTCAATAAAAAGTGTAAAAACTACAATATTATATATTCTGCATTAAAAAAGTAAAATTTTACTAAACATATCACAAATTAAATGGGCTCCAAAGGTCAACAACAATAGACGTAAAAAATTTCATCAATACTTGTATACCTATCAAGGGTGAAGATATTTCACTTTACCGGTAAATGTTGTGAAATTGAATGTTGTAATTTAGAACATCAGGTATCGATTTTTCTACAAATGTTAATTGTATTTTGTGTTTTACTTTTGCGCAAGTTTACGAATAATTCATATAATTATATAATACACGTCTAATTGAAAAAAACGTTCAAACATATGATTGCGTTAGATTAACACCGTTATTTGTATACGCGTGCATGTAAACCAAATTCCGTTGTAGAGGGGACTAAATACAGCATAAACAACATTTTTTTTAGTCCATTCAAATTATTATGCATAGAGTATAACATTTCTTTGCAAAGCTTTAATTAACTACATTAGGATAAGGAATACTATTCCTAACAAAGCAATCATAAAATTAAATTATTTGCATATTAATTATCAATTATTTTCAAAAGCTTATAGTAGCAATTTCAGATTAAGGAATAGAGTACTTGATAAAGCGATCATCAATAGTTTCCCGGTCGTGTATTTTTCCTACATACGACTCATCAGTGGGCCTGGAATAAAAAAAATAAAAATAAAATATCAAAAAGGAAGACCAAACGATATAATATGTTATTCAGGTCTCAGACAGGGTATATACTGTAGACATTCCCGGTGAGGAGTTTATATCCTCTGAGCCGAAGGCGAAGGGGATATAAGCCATTACCCGGGAATGCTACAGTATATACCCTGTTTAAGACCTGAATTACATATATATATAACTGATTACCCCTGAATTAATGCTATTTTCCAGTGTAGGTATTTGTTGAACATTCATAATGCAGCATGTATATTCATTACAGGTGTATTGTCTTAATAACGTGTTATATTGTTCTTTTATTTTCTCTGTTCTATTATTTTTATTACTTTTACTGTTTGGTCTCTTTTCTGTGATATCCATTGGACGTGGCTCCGTACTTATCAATCCTGTTAATGTGGTATTTGTATTATCTTTACTTTTGTTTTATAAGTGTTACCTGTTGTGTTTCTTTGGTGCATGTGTCGTGCATCTGTTCTTTTAAAGATTCCACCATTGTGTTATTGTTCCATTATTTTATTGTTCTATTATAATTTTGTAAAAACTTTGAACGACAAATCATTTTACTTGCCTAGTAGTATTAGCCATTTGTGTATTCTTAAAATTTCTAAAGAACTTCTGTATAATTCTAAATCTCGGTCTTCTGAAATAAGTTCTAAAGAAACTTTTGATTTTTAGGCCCTATATACCACAACTCACCATGTGAAATTATAATTTTGAAAACACTTCGATCAATAAAATTGTTTTCATATTTCTTCCTGTATACATGTTGACGTCAAACACGCCGCGACTCTACACTAACGTTGATGTGAATGCAGTCACAGGACTTCAAATATTTCAATCCTTTATGGGTTGATTTAAAATACATATGTAAATAAGCAATGAATGTGAAATTTGATAGATGCTTTTTGTGCTTCAATGTTTAATATTTATTTGTTTATGTTCTATTTGAGATTTTGACACAGTGATGACTGCTGCACCACTCTTATGACAATTTTGCCTATTATGTCTTTTTTATTCACACATCGTTGTAAACATAATGGAATTTGATGCGACTGTCATACAAGTAAGACGTATAGCAGTTTTAAAAACAGGTTCAATCCACCCTTTTTTTACATAAAGTCGGGAATGTAACAGTTGTTGTCCACTCGTTTGATGTGTTTGAGCTTTTGATTTTGAGATTTCATTTGGACGTATATTTTTGACTATGAAGGTCGGTTGAAAACAAAACTTTACTTCAAAAGAGATGATTTCAGATTTCCAATTGTTACTTTTTCATTTTTAAATAAAGGCAACAGTAGTATATCAATTGAGAAAATACAAATCCGGTTTACAAAGTAAAATTGAGGGAAACACATCAAATATAAGAGGAGAACTACAAAACAACAGAAACACAACATCAAAATGTAACATACACAGAAACGAACTTAAATACAGCTATGGTCATATTCATGGCTTTTTCCGGCATTTTCCTGACTTTGTACAGGACATTTTAAACATAAATCATGTAAATGGTGGGTTGAACTTGTACCTGGTTTTGTGGCATGGAAAACCTCCAACTTTTATGACAATGTCTAATATAACATTAAAATGACAACATTACATTACACTATAGTGGGAGATATTATGGACATAAGTGTGCAAATCGTGATACAAGCATGAAATTTGGTATAAAGGTTTACTAAATGATACTTATAAACAATCCGCTGCTGGCCAGAACAAAAATCTATTTTTCAAGATGGCCATCACACATTTGGGAAATGGCGTCATTACAAATTGGCAATAATTCGGTAATCCTTTAAAAAGTGTGTTAGATGTAAAATCCAATGTTAGATTTGATTAAAAGCAAATGGCAGTTCCTAAATTACGACTAGACAATACATTAATAAAACTTTAGGTGACTATGGTTTCAAAATGCCGGCAAGAAAGTCAAAAATTTCAATTTTTATACTTTCAAGCAATTTCACAAGGGATTTAAATCCTTGAAAGATGTGTTATAGGTATAATCCCAAATAAGTTATGATAAAACGTTAAAAACAGTTCCTAAGTACGACAAAACTACACATAAATGAAGTAAAATAGTGATTTCCGGTTCCAAAATGGAGGCAAATTAATACGTAGAATTTTGTTTTTATAATTTCCATCAACTTAACAAGTGATAACACTCTTTGTTAAGTTATAATGCTTAGTTTAGTTAGAAAGACAGATTGCTAATCTTATAATTATCTGACAGTTGCCTATACAACAACCCGTACAAGGAAGGCCAGAATGGTAGCATTTACAGTCACCAACACAGCTGGATTTTTTCCTCCGCATTTCAAAAGTTCCTGAAACGAGGATGCAACGGCAGTCAAAGAAGTCCAATTCGGTTTCCAACTGTCATTGATTCTTTCTTTCATCCAACCCCAGTGTTCATGACTTGGTACATGTACCTGTCGAATACATGAATCAGGCTGAGCCAAAACAACTCCCCCTTGATTTCCTTCTCTTGTGATGTGCTCTGGAATAAAACCTCTTGTAGGCGGAATTGCATCACAATGCCGCTGCGTCCTGTCAAACAATTCACATCGTGCCTCGCTTAATACTTAAGTCCAAAACAACGTCCTTTACATCTGGAAAAACCATTGTTAGCATAGCTGACCTCTTTTCTTTCCAACTACAATTCTAAAAAGTGTCATATCCACTGAATGCATGGACGAAAGGAAGAGCAGCTACACAAGGACCAAACGCATTTGATATGTCACGTACAGGAAGCCATCAAAAGTCTTCATTCCTTCCATAACCTATCCACAATGTGTTCTACCTAGTTTTGCGATTGCTGCAATTCTCGATACTATTACATCTGTGTCAGTACTACCTAAAATTACATTTTACAACACTTCTCATAATCATGCCGAACATGGACAAACATTCGTGTATCTGCTTCGGCATGATAACAAGGGGTAGATAGAAAGTATCCTTATTGAAATCGCAAAGAATATTTTCAACATGAGTAACATACACATTTTTATTAGTCTCTTAAGAAGCAATTTTGTCCGCACGAAACTTGAACAATTCCGTTTCGTAGTCATCTTCACAGGGAAAACTGCTCCAAACAATTTCGTTTCGTTGTTATCTTCACAGAGAAAAATGCTCCAAACCCTTGGTGCTCTACCAGAACCAACACCTTTCCATCTGGCACAAAACCTTGCCTTTGTAATGTCACAGCCTTTATATTATTCATTTAGTAAACATCAAATACAATGTCTACTCTTGAATACTTATCGATGCAAGATTATATGTAAGGCAGTATGACATTATTTGCATAACCATCAAATATGTTTGCCCAACTTTGTGACCTGGAATTAACCATTGCTGCCCCACCAACGATAAATGCGTCCGAATTTGGATCAGCAAATCGCACCATGTTTCAAGTAAACCCATTTTTAGCGATTTAATACAACTATTTCAAGAAATATCCCGAGATACAGACGGAGGAGCAGTTTAGTTTTTATGGATAAAGAAATATCCCAAGTAAAACTGTCTACTGTGATAAGAAGTCTAAGAAGTTTCCCAATCACTTTTGAGGTTCTCTAGCTTTGTTTTTGACAAAGAAGTTTCCAGTTTAATTTTGCGTCCAAAATAGGAAGTTGTTATTTTTTTTTTTGGTTATAAAAAGCAGGTTCTCCTTCATTTTGAATTTGCTTCAAAAGATCTCCGTATTGTTTGGACCAATATCAGTTTACTTACATATTTACCTGTTCAACAATTTCCTAAATGGAGTATCTTTTTACAAATCTGACGACTCTTCTAGAAATAAATTTCTAAACTCGTTTATCACTTTACAAAGCCTTTAAAGCTGTTTAAAGACATTTTTTTTGTGTTTTCGTAGAGTCTTCATTAGGTCCTTCATCTGTTACAGAATGACCCAACCACAAGATCTTTCAAATTCATCTTCTAGTATACTGACTCCTGGTCCAGCTACCATCCATTAGTCTAAATTGGATCTTCGGTTAATCCTAGAGCACCAACATCGCCCTTCACAATTGCACTATTCTGTTTTTGTGTCTGATCAAATGTGTTATAAGAAAGAAATTTGCTGGCCTAACGTACAGTGAAATTATAATTTTCAAATTCCATTGCCACCTGTGGGTGATGTTCAGGAAGGGAAGTCATATCTTGGAGATGTGTCGGTAACGATCGAGCATAATTTACACGATCAAGACCTAAAACAATACGCTATCATGCTTTATACGGACTGTTTGTAAAGTACGAAATCTCACTCATGAAATGAGCATAATATCAAAATCAGAAGAAGTTCTTATTTTATAATTGAACGCCAGGAATGAAACTGTGGTCGAGATGACTCTCTTTCCTTACACCAGTCATTTAAATCATTGAACGTCACAGAGTCATGACATAATTATATATTCTGAGTTTAGCTTTCATAATCCGAAATTAACAGTTTAAGCAAAATACATGCAGTTGTCTGATGCGCCTGTCTAGTCCTAGGTACATTTGAACATACATAAAAAGAATCTGCCGTTCTTGGTGTTGCAATATTGGCTTCAGTAAGACAACATGTCCATCCCCTATCACGCAATATATCACCAAGAGTTTTATAGCAAGTCATTTCAATGTGCAATCCATCAAATATGACGATAAACTTATCTTCTCTGTACAAATCAGGCCATTCCCGGTGAATTTGCTTAGGCATTTCCAAAAGTGGCTGATCTGCAGTTATAACTGATGTTTCTGCAGGATTCACCACATTTTCGCCTTATCCATCGAATACCTGAGAATTGCCTGGTAGTGCATACAAATCGCTCTTGATGTCTATAAATAGTTTGCACATGCGCAAAAGTGTTAAACACATGTGTATCATAACCTTGAAAAGTATTATTAACCCAATTCATAATATCATTAGAAATCCAAAATCACTTAATATATAGTTAATAGTTCAAATGTTTTTGAAAGAATTTTGTAACATTTTCGCGCATGCGCAAATACTGGATAGGTAAAATATTCATTTTTAATAAATATGTGATGTAAGGAAGGTAGCCGCCAAACCTGGTAATAGGTTTTTACTAAAAGAAGTTCAAAGAAAAGTTTTCTAGAAAAATCAGTATTTTCAAATGAAGAAAACAGCCATTTCAGAAAATAGCCGTGGCCATCTTGAAAAAAAATATTTTTTTTAATGGCCAGCAGTTATTTCTTAAAAAGTATATAATAATGATGCTTTGTGGTAATTTTCATGCTTGTATCATCATTTGCACAATTCCCTCGATTGTGCTTGCTAATATCTTCCACCACTACAATACACATAAATGGGAGAAAATAGAGGACAGAGAAACACATGAATAATAGCTACCAAAAGGTACCAGGTTTAGAATTTAATACACCAGAAGCGCGTTTCATCCACACAAGACTAACCAGTGACGCTCAGATGAAACAAGTTCAAAATTAAAGAGCATTGAGGACCAAAAATTCCCAAAATTGTGCATAAAACGGTCAGGTTTTTTTTTGGCTGGCATAAAAACATCCTGAATATTTAGAATAATTCCTACTTTTGCAAACAGTATTTTCTTTTTATAAAATGACTATATAATAGATATACATGATGAAACCGAATTGGTGACTAGCTACATAATGAAGACGGATACATAAAACAATATAATTAGGTACCAGGATTATAATCTAGTACGCCAGACGCGCGTTTCGTGTACATAAGACTCATCAGTGACGCTCAAATCAAAATACATATAAAGCCAAAGAAGAACAAAATTGAAGAGCATTGAGGATCCAAAATTCCAAAAAGTTGTGCCTTATACCGCTTAGGTAATCTATACCTGGGATAAGAAAATCCTTAGTTTTTCAAAGATTCAAAGTTTTGTAAACAGGAAATTTATAAAAATGACCACATTATTGATATTCATGTCAACACAGAAGTGTTGACTACTGGGCTGGTGATACCCTCGGAGACGAAACGTCTAAACAAGCCCATATAAATTCACAGCCGAGTTAACCAAAGCGAATTACGCACAACGAGACGTCACATTTAAATTTCTAAAAAATTCCCTTTTAAGGATAGAATTAGGATGCAATACAAGATTAGGTTTGTAATATTGATATAACATTCATTAATAACAATGAAAATTACGATACAACTAATATCAAATTGTGGTAGGAATTAGATAGTTAATTGTATTATTCTAAACAAACTGTGAACCGAATATATCGTATAAATTTAATTGAACCAAACTAAAATCTTATTAATGAACTAGGTAATAATTATATTTACCATAACACACGAATACAACAGTTAAATAAGAATTACAGCTACAAACGATAAGTCATTTGACAAAATCCAATGCGAACAACAAATAAAACATCAAAACTAAATACATTAATTTTGGATAGAAAAGTATCGTGACACGTCTTATAGCAATGAGATTTCACACTCAGCAAAACAGTCATAATGGGTTATAAGTCACGTTTGGTAATTAAAAGATCAGACTCGTAATGCCAGACCACAATCAACTTCGTTAATTTTACGGACGCCATCACGAGTTGGTTGACGATGGGTTCAACATGTGGAGCAGGATATACTTACCATTCCGGAGCACCAGAAATCACCCTTAGTTTTTGGTTGGGTTCGTTATGTTTTTTTAATCCTTTTTGTGACACTTTGTTCAGTATGTTTGTGAATTTACTTTTTTTTCATCAAAAGTCCAAGTCGGGAGAGAAACATATACCGCCATTGCAAAACAACACGACAACAAACACAATATATGTGTACTAATAAGTTTCATTATTTAGTCGATTGTTTTTTATTTGTGTCACAGACGACCATGATAATGTTTAACTGCAAAATTGTGCGCAGTTCACCTTTAAAAGAAGTACACAATTACATTTTTAATTTCAAGTGAAAGTAAGAAAAATTTACAATACAACAACACTAGTCAACTGTCATCTGCATTCAAAACATTCAAGGTTTTATATCATAGTTGGATGCTTTTGATTTTTGTTCTTTTAAGATCCGCAAATTGATAATCTTTATAGAAAGCATATTGTCGTATCAAAATTGTGCGCAGTTCACCTTTAAAAGAAGTACACAATTACATTTTTAATTTCAAGTGAAAGTAAGAAAAATTTACAATACAACAACACTAGTCAACTGTCATCTGCATTCAAAACATTCAAGGTTTTATATCATAGTTGGATGCTTTTGATTTTTGTTCTTTTAAGATCCGCAAATTGATAATCTTTATAGAAAGCATATTGTCGTATTCATTTTGACCATCCGAAAAGTGTCAATAAGTTGTGTCTGATTCTTGTTAATGCATAAGAAATCATACCAAATGTAGAATCATCTGGTCTGTTTTAACCCTAGAAACGTGCAAGGTATATTAATTCCAAAAACGTTTGGTTTTCAACGCTTAATGAGTTTTTTTTCCAGAAAAACATGCAGTGCGTCATCAAATGAGTAATTTATGCTCAACTGTAAAAATGTACAGGTACACTTTTATTATATATTCACTCATCAGTAATAAAAAAAAATTTAAAAGAATTGCTCATCATTAATTTAACAAATGTTTATAACATACTGAAATCAAAGAACAATACATTAATACATATACTAGTCAGCAAAAGAAACGATACAAGGCAATGTATTTTCCATATACTGTATTACATTTTTCAAAGTTGTACATAATCAATACATAGATCGATGCTAGTTTGTTATGTTTGGTAAAGAACATGTGTATGCTATTTATAAAAAGGTCTGTTTGATTGGATCTATCAAGCATGCGGGAAGAATTTCATGCACGGGTGGTTTGATAGTAGTTAAAGGCATTCGAGTCATTACAGTCAAGTGCTCTAGATGCCTTTTTCCAAATAAATAAATAAAACAAATATTTATATACAGGTTGATAGTCTCATTGATATAAAATGAATTACGTGTACTTATTACCTGAATAAAAATGCACTTGACTTTTGCAAGTGGCGACTCCCATGTGAGAGTTTTGTTTTATATTGATAAATATTTAATGTTCGGTTGAGGTTACGAATTAGAACATTATAAACATTAATTTAATTTTCGTGGGGTTAAAATTTCGTGGTTTTGTATCTAAAAGTATGTTCTTGGGGATTATTTTTTTTGTTTTTTAAGTTTAGAAAACAATTATGAAAATGTCACTTTATAATTGACAATATTCATAACTGATCTTAAGGGGGTGACCAACACCTGAATTTTGACGCCATTTTTTCAAGAAAATAAAATCGCAATTTTGTTTTTGGCTATTTCTTTTTATTCTGAGAACCGTCGTTCCCGAAAATATCCCCGTAGACGCTCTGTACATATATCTTGAAGATAACATTAAAGTTTGATAAAAAAAAAATATTTGAATGTGTTTTCTGTGCAGCTAAAAATTGGGTCTGCGCGGGTACATATGCTGGATTGAGTGTGGAAGCTGGGATTGTGTTCTTACTGTATTTATAAAGTTTAACATCTTCGTCAGGGCAAAGGCAAGCCGGAATTTTGATTTTCGTTTTCTGCTGTGCACATTTTGCACTTCTTCAAAGCATCTGTTATCGCAAGTTGACTTCCGGTTTTACGACAATTCTTAAATATGCTATAATTTAATATATAAACTTAACCTGATTTTTAACATTTTTCTAAGTTAAAATCTATCACGTTTTTAAGATATATACAATATAAAACCTGATTAATCCGTGAAAAGGTTTTGGAGTGTTTACGTGAAAATAGCGCAAAATTTATATCAAAAATTGCATTAGATTCCTACGCTTGAAAATTATTGGTGCAATGCAATAACATTGTAATTATTTCTTTATACAAAACATGCATAATACTTCTTTTAAAAATATTAATGCGGAGCTTGGTTTATTTTATACGAACTAAAGTAATTCAATCTATTTTTGCTTGTGTATGTAGGGATTATATTTTGTGTAGTAATATCCTGTACTTGCAATTAGGCAAACACAGAATGAGATACTGTAAACAAGATAAGGATTTGTGTCTTTAGCATGAAATCAATAGTCTTTTCATATAAAAGGTATAGGTAATAGACACACACAACATATTCTTCGTCTATTTAGCTAAAAATTATATTGATCGGCCTATCCGATCTTTTTTATTTCACTATAATCAAAATGAAATGTGCATACTGGGCAACGTTCACGTGATGACATATTTTCTTTTTTTAGAACTCTCGTTGCTATTAAACTTTTTCCCTTTATTATATATTTTTTTCCCTATAATTGTGTGTACTTATTGTGCATTTCAAAACAGTTTTGCATATAACCAACAAATAAAAATGTATTTTAATAGCAAACCATGTGTGTTGTTTACATTTACAATTTTGTATGGTGGTCCACAGACTGACATTGATATTTTGAAGAATTTATTTTTATTATTTAGTCTTTATAAGGTCATTTTTCAATATGACCAGAGCAAGAAGGTCCTGTAAAGCTGGTGGTAAACCCTATCGTCTAACAAGTACACTGTACAGAGTGAAGCCAGGGAAGGGGGGTTACGTATGATATTGAGACCAAAGCATGCTTCCTTTCCGTCTGTTTGTCCACCTACATACACTGTTTTGCCACCAAATGAAGGTCTTAAGTTAAAGATATGTAAGAATAAACCTGTTCTAGCCGAAGGCTATAGGTTACTGAACTTGGATCTACTCAGGAAACACATATTACAAATAACATTGCATGTAATTCAATGCCCAAAGGTATGTGATATGAAAGATATTGAACCACTAAAGCTCTTTTTTGATGAAAGAAATCTTGGTCTTGCTAGTGTTATGTTTGCAGAGTGTCAAGGTTGTCACAAGCAGTTCAAGTTCACATCAAGCCCAATGTTGAGCAATGACATGTTTGATGTCAATGTACGAGGGGTATGGGGTTCCATGGTAACAGGTGATGGTGGTGCCCAGTTGGGTGAAACCATGGCAACTTTTAGCTGTCCAAGTATTTCGTCAAATTCATTTACTAAAATAGAGACAGAAATAAGCAAGTGGTGGTTAGATACCCTCCAAGAAGACATTTTAGCTGCAGGTATTGAAGAGAGAAATCTAGCTATTGATAGAAATGATTTTTTTCAGGGTGTCCCTGCAATAACAGTTATTTGTGATGGTGGCTGGTCAAAAAGGGCGCACAAGCATACTTACAATGCTTTAGGGGGCGTGGCCATCATCATCGGCGCAGCAACAGGTAAAATTCTCCACGTAGGTGTGAGAAACAAGTTTTGTTACATCTGCAAAACTGCCCAGACAAAAGGTGTACCTCCAAAAGCTCATGAGTGCTTTATGAATTGGACTGGCAGCAGTCAGGCAATGGAGGCTGACATCATTGTCGAGGGTTTTCTCGAGGCTGAACGAAAACATGGTGTAAGGTATATGCGTCTTGTTGCCGATGGTGACAGCTCTGTTGAAGCTCGAATAAGGCAGCATGTTCCAGTCTGGGGACAACGTGTCGAGAAAATAGAGTGTGCTAATCACGCATGTAAATGTCTTCGTTCACACCTTGAGCAACTGGTAATGGATAAGCCTAGCTATAAGGGAAAGAATAAGTTGACAAAAGCTAATCGATTACGCATTACCAGTTCCATTCGCTGCGCTATCCGTCGACGAGCACAAGAGGAAAATCGACCGCTGGCTATAAGGAAACTGAAGCATGACATCCTTAATACAGTGAATCATGTATTTGGTATACATGAAAACTGTAGTGACGATTTCTGTAAGGTAGCAAAGCAAAGGAAGGAATCAGCTAGCACAAATGAAACTTTACATGTATGCACTCAAAATCAAACTTTATTATGTATGTTATCACAGTCAGTTGTCGAGGATGAAATTAGCACAAATCCCACTGACAATGAGGATGTTATTGCTTCAGTTTTAGATGAGCAAAGTACACTTTGGTCCGAAATCTCATCTTTGACCGCCCAGGAGGAGTCGCGAGGCGATAGTTTAAATCCTGTCTCCCATGTTGACCCTGTTTTAAGACAAGACATTTCGCGTTTGCTTGTAAGGTTAGAAAATAAAGCCAGCAGTTTGATAACTTGTCAGACAACCAATCTTGCCGAAAATTGGATGTCGATCCGAGCAAAGTTTGACGGAGGCAAGTTTTACAACAGGGTCAACCGTGGTTCATGGCATGCACGATGCTATGGTGGTGGGCTTAGGAAAAATTTCGGTCCTAAGTGGTCACCAACGGTATGGGAGAAGGTTACTGGCACTAAGGCTGGTCAATGGTTTGATATCCATTATAACCGTAGGTCGAAGAAGCTTCTTTTGAACAGGTTGTACAAAAGTCGCCCTGAATACAAGGCCAGAGCTTACCAAAGAAAAATTAAATCTGCTGCTGTATCTGCCAAGAGTAAGTCTACTCTTGAGTATGGCAAAGACGCCCTTGAATGTATTCCTGGTGTTAGTTCTGACACTCTGCAGGCTGATATTCAGGAATACCTTGGTAAGCACATCAATGTTGATGAGGCCGTATTGACTGCCCTAGAGACCCAGACCAAAGAACAGTCTCATAGTGGAGTCTGGCATGAGGAAAGGCGTAAGCGGATCACTGCATCTGCTTTCGCTGATGTTGTGCGACGTAATCCTGGGATCAAGGTTGAACCTCTTGTCAGACGATTCTTGTATTCAACCTTTCGTGGTAATTGTTTTACTAGAAAGGGTTTACAAGAGGAAGCTAATTCAAAAAAGGATTATATCCTTAATAGGGCAGTCAATTGTATTAACGTGGTTAGGATAGAGGACATGGGATTTGTCGTTTCAAGGGAACATCCCTTTCTTGGTGCCAGTACTGACGGCAAAGTCTTTGTTCAAGGGGGAGAGTGTGGCTTAATTGAAATAAAAAATGTCTTGCATAACAATACTATGTCTATTGTTGAAGCCACACAGAAGGTAAGTAATTTCCCCCTTGAACGGAAGAATGGGAATTTTTTCATTAAAAAATCCCATTCTCATTACCACCAGATACAAGGGCAACTGAATATATTGAATTGCTCCTGGTGTGACTTTGTTGTAAGACGTACCAATCCCTTTGACATGGTAGTGCTTAGAATAATTAAAGATGTTGATTTATGGGTAAATACAATGGTTCCAAAACTGAAGGCATTTTATTTTAAGGCTCTTTTACCAGAACTTGTCCATCCGCGTCACCGAAAACAGCCCGGTATTCGCGAACCTGGAGTTTGGTTTGAACAACGCCCCAAAGCAAAACCCAGAAAAAGGCATGCAAGTTGCCCTGACAGTCCGTTGCCCTTAATTTCTGCTCCTGTGGCCAAATCTTCTCGTAAATGTCAATCTAAGACAAAATTTCTGAATCGCCGCATATCACACAAATGGATTATAGATGAGGCTTCAGGGACATCAGAATGGTATGCTGGTACTGTTACTAGCATAGTTTCTGGTGTTGATGGTGCCCCAGATACAATTTATGATGTGCAATATGACAACGAGTCAGAAGCTTTTGAGGTTGACCATTTACAGGAAGATTTGAGCACAGGATCTTTGAAATTTTTGTAAGGCCTGTATAGCAATATCTTGTATAACATTTATTCTACATACTGCTTTCTGTTGATTTAATATAAATACATATAGATATAATATTGTATTGAGAATTTGCAGTTTATTTTTTAATCAGTATTAATTTTAATTTAAAGTAATTTCACATTCAATGTTTGCTATACAGGCCTTATCTAAAACACCTTTTGATCAATATTACAACATGTACCCCTAATCTGCACATATCATTTTTTGCTATTCAATATTGTTGAAAACTGGTTTTATATTTAATTAACACAAACTTGTACATGACATCAAATTTTTAGAAATATTCGATAATTTTAAGCAAACTATAATGTTTAACATTACACTTAACTGGGCTTTTAAATTTTAAATTTGATCTGCAATTTCTTTATTCACAATCATATTTATGATTATATTTTTATCCCTTTAATTAATAAAGTGCAACTTGCATGATACCTTTTAGGACAACGGTGCGAAAATGACAATATAAGCATTAATTAAATATAACATGTATGCCTTTAGTTGTGGAACCATTGTGTCTGATAAAAGTAGGTAGCGCTAACTCTTAATACTGTATTCCTTCAATATTTAACATACAATATATACACAATTGTTGTTTTGTATAAACCACAATGCCATCATTTTCTTCGCATATGACATTGTAAAAAATATCTCAATCAACATTGATAAGAAAAAAGGGTGCTTTTATACTCATATTAAGGCAAAAAAATAAAAGATCCATTTTATATATATTTTCAATGACTAATTCAATTTTCATAATATAAGGGTGTGTATACATTTTGCTAATTTATTTATTCTCAACATCTTTAATTATCCTTGATACTGCATGTTGACGACATGGACACCATTGTGTATTCAGACAGATAGACGACATTGACATAAATACAAAATTTTGGGAGTGCATACATGTACATGTATATGAATATTTCAAACTATACATTTTATCTTTGTTCATTTTTGCATATAGAGTTTGAAAAAGTTAAACTTCTTCAGTAATTATCATTTTGAATTGATTTCTTAATATTATATTATAAATAAAAAAATCAAATAAGTTTTCATTATTAAAACAAAAATCTTGATAAAAATTTGTTTGGTTACAGTCTGCAACGTTAGTTTGAGATTATTAAAACAATTAGCACAGGTACATGTATGCTCTATATATATACATTGTACGCAGAACCTTTAGTTCATTTGAGTTTCTGCTTATTGATTAATATTATCTACATAACAGGTACAATGTACATACAGTATGTAGCAGTCATACAATGTAGTTTTTTTCATTATTTCACAAGGTTGTAAAGCCATTTTAAAAAACAGGAATAATTTAACCAAATTATGGGCCTGGCCTCAGGCTCACCTGAATTAAAAATTCTACATGGTGCCCCTATTCACTTTTAAATTTTTTGTTTTAACATTTCTTATTTTCAATTCATTCATTTGTTACATTTAAAATTGAGATATGAAATATTTTACATAAATGTAAGCAATGTATGTACAATGTACATATCTAATGCAACGTTGCATTTTTTGGTCAAGTCTTGCAGTTAACAAGAAGTAATGCAGAATTTTTTAATATCAGGTTTTAAAAGGGTGCTTGGAAAGGAAAAGTGCAATGTACTTGTATAACAACATAAATTTTATGTTTATCAAAGTCATGGTGATCTTGATTTAAACAAATACATAAAATGTACTCATATGTTAATTAGATTCATGAAATAAATTTTTGTTCATATCTGACACAACCTTTTCATAATATAGGCCACACTTAAGGTTTCAAACCACTAAAACGCTTTCCCTCAGAAGTTTGATGGCATAAAGTAAACTGTACTAAGAAAAAATAGTTACTGTGATTTGCTGTATAAAATGTATCACAAGCTGTATTTCCACAAAGTTGGTATTATTTGAAAGATAATTAATTCTGGAATACTCACATCCAAATATAAAAGATTATTTAAAGTTTTAAAAAATATGAAAGCCATTTGCAAAATGTGTATATTAAGAATTTTGGGAAACTATTGTTTGTTTATTTTTGACAACCGTCACTTCTGGATGTCAGACTTTTCTTATATGCTTGTTAACCTATGGTGATTTTTTGAGAGCTGTTAGAAGGCATAAATACATTTGAGGAAATCATAATGCCAGTCTAGTTAAACTTAAGGTAAATAAAGGAAAGAGGGTAGAAAAATCAAAATTTACAAAGAGTTATACAGTAAAATTCTTTACTTTTAAAAAACCTTAAAAGTGTTTATTATTTTATATATTTTTTCATTTTTACAGTAGTTTGATTAAATCTCAATACCTGCAGTTACACTGTCTTTTTTTTCAGTGTAGAAACACACAACTTGTGTTAAAGTATTTTGAGAAATTGATTCTTTAAATCTTTGAGAACTAAACCAATACATGTAATATGAAATTAAACAGTATTCAAATATACATTGATTTTTTATAACTACATAATTTTTTAAAACTAGGTTATAACAACCCAATGCAATATTAACACCCTCAAATGAAACATTATACCAGTACTAAGCTGTTATCTGTCTCTGTTTTAGTAATATAAATTTAACTGCATACAAAATTTATAACAGTCTATTTAACAGTAAATATATTGATATCAGAATGGTCTATATATGATAATAATAATAATTAAATCTGTGCAAAAAAATGCATGCAGCTTTGACTGCTCTAGTGGCTATCATCATGTTCATTATGATGATTTGTATTGTATATAATGAACATTTGTTTAATAAAGTCTATATCGATATCTGTCATATAAATGAAATACTTGGACAACAATATAGTTGTGTATGGTTGATGTCGTGCTCACATTGGATTGAATTACACATTTTGTTATACTTTTTAAATGGGGTGTATACTATACCTGTACGTCATTACCCGACTGTACATTTGATAACCTTAGAATGATAGATAAGAAGTATATGTGATACTACAGGACATTTATAGTTGTGTAGCTACAGTATTTAGTTGTTTTTAGCTTGTGACATCTGACCCTTTGCAACCATAACTCATATAGATACATGTACATTTTTGTATATGCAACAAAACTTTTAAAAACATTTCACAGCGAGATACATATAAATGTATCTGTTATAATAAAATGAAAATGTTATACACTAAAGTTTAACCTTTACACAATGTGCTCAAAGTATTAATAAAAAAGTACATTCACAAGTACATGTACATGTAGCCGAAGACCAGGGTTTTGATTTTATCACTAACTTTTTAAAAAATCATATTTTTATGCCAATGCTTTTACAAGACCTGATTTATATGTTTGTGATATTTTTCATAACTTTAAATTAATTTCCCTAATTACAAACTATTGCCTTTTTAGTCCGCCTCAACGAAGTTGTGAAGGACTATTGTACTACCCCCGGCGTCCATGTCCGCGTCCAGAGTTTTCTCAGAGACCATGATAGCTAGAACCATGAAACCTAGCTTATTGTTTCAGAAACAAAAATTGGAACTTGCCCATACTAAAATTTGATGACCTTGACCTCAGCTTCATGGTTCATTGAACATTGAAATTTTCCAAGTTTACGTCTTAGTTTCTGTTTTTTCAAAGACTTTTATGGCTAGGGTCATGAAACATTACCAGTAGGTGCAAAATAAAATTACGCACATACCCATGACAAAATAAGATGACCTTGACCCAAAAGTCATGGTTCATTTAACATAATTTCTCAAAATGCAGTTTTACGTCCGAGTTTCTGTTTAAGCAAAGACTTTAAAGGCTAGGGTCATGAAACTTTACACATATGTTCAGAATAAAATTCCTCACAGACCCATATCAAAACTAGATGACCTTGACCCCAAGGTCATTGTTCATTGAACATTGATTTTTTCAAGATGCAGTTTTACGTCCTAGTTTCTATTTTTAAAAGGACTATAATAGGTAGGGACATGAAACTTCACCAATATGTTCAAAACAAAATTACACACCTACCCATGGAAAAATTAGATGACCTTGCTTTCAAGGTCATGGTTCATTGAACATTGATTTTTTTCTCAAGATGCAGGTTTACGTCCTAGTTTCCGTTTTTATAAAGACTATAATAGGTAGGGGCATGAAACTTCACCAATATGTTCAAAACAAAATTACACACCTACCCATGGACAAATTAGATGACCTTGCCTTCAAGGTCATGGTTCATTGAACATTGATTTTTTTTCTCAAATGCAGTTTTAAGTCCTACTTTCTGTTTTTACAAAGACTACAATAGCTAATGGCATTAAACTTTAAATCACAGTTTTCAGAATAAAATAACGCAACTACCCATGCCAATATTAGATGACCTTGACCTTAAGGTCATGGTTCATTGAACATTGATATTCCCAAGATACAGTTTACATCCTAGTTTGTATTTTTACAAATAATATAATAGCTACAGATGTGAAACTTTGTCACAATGTTCAGAATAAAATTATGTACCTACCCAAACCATAATTAGATGACATTGACCTCAAGGTCATTGTTCATTGAACATTGATTTTTTTTTTTTTGGATGCAGTTTTACGTTTTAGTTTCTATTTTAACAGACTATAATAGCTAGGTCATGCAACTTCATATGTATGTTCAGAATATAATTATACACAGACTCATATAAAAATTAGAAGACCTTGACCTTGATGTAATGATTCATTGAACATTGGAACTTTTTTTTAGGATAGTTTTACAACCTTGACTTGGGTTAAAAAACTTCACCAAGAGTTTCAGATTAAAAGTATACACGATCCAAGGCCAAAATAAGATAGGCTTTATTTCAAGGTCATTGGTCAATGATCATTCAACTTTGATTGATGCAGATTTACATCATAGTTTCCACAAGATTCATATCCAAAAACCATGGTTAATATTGAATAAATAAAGTAATGAAGCATCATTTTTTGCCAGAACAACATGGCATTTTGTGAGATAGCTGAATGTTACAACTTGCATTATTAAGGCGGACTCAGTAATCTGTGATTACCTATGTTTTCTAATTCTTGTGCTTTGATAATACTTTATTGTTAAAAACTGATTCAATATGTTACAGAAATTAATATAGGAAATGATGTGAGTTATTTAAAAATGAAACCTGAGTCTTATGTGGTTCACTATCTTGATGATTACAATACATGTAGTGTGGTATGTTGTTATTGAGTAGATCCAGTTCATTTTATATGTGTCAAAATAAGATAGGTGAAATTTAAATAATACTTTTGGGACAGCACTTGAAATGTAAAGATATTTCAAATAGTTATTGATTATGAATATGAAAAACATTAATCAATTCAGATATAAATACTAATGACTAAATACATGGACATGCAGTAAACACTTGCATGATCATTAAACTGATAGGACATATTAAAAGTGTCATCATAATTCATTTTGGTTGTAATGAATGATCTTCCATAAACAAAACAAAAATAATAGTCTTGGAATACCTCATATATTTATCAGAAGTTTAAACTTAATTTTACTACAATTTAAACAACGTTGAATCAAGTTTTCATTTATTTGTTTTAAATTACTTTATTCTGAATGTAGCATACAGATATTAGACATGTCCATTACGGCGTTGGTATCTGTTTTAGTAATTGTTATTGTTAATTTTTTTTTTACTAAAAATGTATCCATGCTAAAAGGTCTGTTACAGTACATATCATAGGTGAATCCAATGGGCTCCCCCTTATGCTATAAAAGTTTGGTTGATTATTTAGTAAAAATTGGAAATCACTGGAGTGGGCCCTCCCTTTTTTAATTTCTGTATCCGCCACTGCATATTTTTCATATTGGCTATATAATATAAAGAAAGGTGGATTTTTTATCGTTAAAATACCATGAGTGGGATGCAAGTATACAATCTTTTATTACAATACACATTCTTAACATTCATATAGAGTAACTTATTAGACCTTCATTTGTGGCAGTACAGGAGCTTTAACCAAAATGAGTAAAAAGTTTTTTGTATTTTACTTTGCATATTCATGTAAATGCCTGTGTGATTCAGTGTATATTTATTCTTATTATATGCTCAATTAACTGTTTGTCTGAATTCTTATACGGTTATGCAACTGTGTCATAATGTTGAATTTATTAACTGTGTTCTCGAAATCTGTCAGTTATAAATGACCAAAACATGCAGGACTCTTAATATTTTAGATAATTTATATAGCAATCAACTGGTAAAATTATAAAAAACTGATAAGCAAAAGCAGATGTCAAGATCTCATTATTTATAGACTTTACACATGCTCATTTAATTTATTGTACATATGTAGCAAGTACTTAAATCATGTTAAACTGGGTGAAAATTTTAGATACTCAATTTTCGACTCTTCCTTGACACCATTTGTGACGATGGTCTCGAAAAACAAGGATATACTGTCAGATGGGGAGGAAAAATGACAGTGTAAGGGGATAGCAATTCCCCAAGCACTTAAAAGAGTACCTTGTAGATTTAAAAAACAAAACAGTAGGCTGATGCCACTACAAGGGCTGATCCTTTACACTGCAAAATGGAGAGGGATTTATATAAGTTGTAAGAACTTGTTTTCCAATTCACCGTGAATAAATAAGTTTAAAGTATTATTATCATATGCATTTTGACATGTTTAGTACAATACATGTTTAGTTATTTTTGTATTCAGATACGAGTTTATAGATGTGGCAATAGATTTGTATTTCAATGAACATGAATGTGTATGTCCTGGTTTCACTCTATTCATAATATTAATTAAAATAATGCAAGGATGAAAGGTACCACCAGTTTTGCAGCACCAGTGCTATTTAAAGTTATAAAAAAATAATTAGTTATCAAGCATTAAATTTATGCATAATTTAACACAATAATACCTACATGTATTCTTAAACTATTTTTATTTTCATATACACTTCAAGGACTTAAAAACTTACTGACGGACTTGGACCACCACTAATTCACTGATGTACATGAGTGTATCATGAAAGCATAAAATAATATACTGTACTTACATGTAAACAGTATGCATTAAAAAATATGTGCAATGTACATCATACTACATGTATTGAAAGAATTTAATATGTATATTTATAGAACCTTTTGCAGGTTAGTATTTCAATTTTCCATTGATAAATTATACTTTTTACATACATGTATGATAAGTTCACAAATAACTAGCACAGTGACACTAAAAAGGTAACAATCAAATAATAAATTATAGCTGCCTAAAAACTGTGTGGATAAACATACATGTATTGCAAATAGTCCTTCAAATATGTATATTTTTTACTGTTTTTATTTTTTAGGCTAATATATTTATGGTGTGATTTGATATCATTAACATGAATTGTGAAATTGCTTCCACTACACTTTCATCAAACCTCATGATGTTCACCAAAATTTGTGTGTGTAAACCATGAGCCTCGAGTTTACTAGTTGATAAAGTTTTGCAACAGGACATCAAAAGTGTATCCATGGTTTGATGAAGTACATGTAGCAAGGTAATTATTGTATATGTTTAAAATGTATGTTTGCATAAAAGACAATTGTTGGGATTGACTCAACATCTGATATGTGTCTGTCTTAATTGACATCAACTTTCATCTAAGGTATATGATCATTTTGATGCTGTTTGCTATTGTTTTTAGCACATCAGAAGTATTAATTTGTGTTGCTTCCAGAGAATTGACACATGCATGTTTTCTTTTTTATTTGAATGGTAATTTAATTACATTTACTGTACAAAAAAAGCAATTACAAAAAAACATCATACTTTTTTTTTACAATAATTTTACAATTATTAAAAAATTGCAAGTAAAATTACAAGTAAAATTTATAATTGTAAGATTACAATTACAAAACTTTCTATTTTTTCTTATACAGCTAACATTGTTATTGTTTGCTCCTATATACAGGTACATGTATATGCCACTGCACATGTATCTATGATGGAAGTCCTCCCAAGAGACATCAACACAGAGAATTCACTGAACATTTAAATGGACATGGATGTTTGTCAAAGGTCATGTTAGATTGAACACCTGTATTACCTTATAATTATTAAATATTCGAAAGAAACCAACAGATATAAATTTAGGAATTCGATATACCAGATAAAAGATAACCCAAATCCATTGAAATCACTCGTAATATTTCCAATGATTCCAGATTACCTTCGTTAAACAAATGAAGATAAGTTGTAAGACAAACTAAATAATTATCATAATAAAAAACAACAAATAGTAAGTTTGAATTTTGGCAATTTTTTGTCATGGATTTATTAGGACAGTTCAACTATATATCAACCGGCCTATGAATTTGCATTCATCGACAATGTCTCATTAATGTCCAAGATAAAAACATAGAAGGGCAACCATCATATGTTTTCTCTAAATGGCAACTGGGCTACCAGACGCCAACTGTAATAAATTCAGCCATTCAGTAAATCAATATATTCAGTTCATATTCTGTCCAATCCATGACGCTTCTTTAACGATATCTGAAAATATACAACAGAGAGCAGAAAATATTCTCAAGGGTGGGATAGGGTGGGTTTTGTGTTCCTTCAGTTCAAATCACGCAATGAACAAATCACGAAAAGCATGCAATTTTATACCAAATAAAAGCGGGAAAACCGCTTACGAAATTATGTAGGTAAATGAAAGACGCTCAAGTCCTTCAAAATTAAAGAAAAGATAACTCTAGTTTAGCAGACGATAATCTTAATTTATTAAATTGATTTAATGCTTAATGATTAAATCTTATTATTAAATATTCGAAAGAAACCAACAGATATAAATTTAGGAATTCGATATACCAGATAAAAGATAACCCAAATCCATTGAAATCACTCGTAATATTTCCAATGATTCCAGATTACCTTCGTTAAACAAATGAAGATAAGTTGTAAGACAAACTAAATAATTATCATAATAAAAAACAACAAATAGTAAGTTTGAATTTTGGCAATTTTTTGTCATGGATTTATTAGGACAGTTCAACTATATATCAACCGGCCTATGAATTTGCATTCATCGACAATGTCTCATTAATGTCCAAGATAAAAACATAGAAGGGCAACCATCATATGTTTTCTCTAAATGGCAACTGGGCTACCAGACGCCAACTGTAATAAATTCAGCCAAATGCTAGCAAACTTGTTTGTAAGCATCGCCAAACAAAATTTATCAATCCATGACAAAAAATTAACTTTAACACACAAAATAAATGAAAAAACCTAGGTTTTGAACAAACATATTAATTGAAAGGAGGTTAACAACTAAACATTAGTTCAACGAAGTATATCAACTATACTAGACATTAGTTCAACGAAGTATATCAACTATACTAAACAACAGTTCAACGTAGTATATCAACTATACTATACAACAGTTCAACGAAGTATATCAACTATACTATGCAACAGTTCAACGAAGTATATCAACTATACTATACAACAGTTCAACGAAGTATATCAACTATACTATACAACAGATCAACGAAGTATATCAACTATACTATACAATAGTTCAACGAAGTATATCAACTATACTATACAACAGTTCAACGAAGTATATCAACTATACTATACAACAGTTCAACGAAGTATATCAACTATACTTACAACAGTTCAACGAAGTATATCAACTATACTAAACAACAGTTCAACGAAGTAATCAACTTTACTGTACAACAGTATAAACAACTTGCACAACAACAAAAATTTATTCACTATGTATTTACAACTAACAACAAAATTGTTGTATCTTCAACAGAGCTTTCAACTTGATACATGCTTTTAACAACTGAATAAATTATTCAACTGACATACAACTTCATGAGTACATGCACGATGGCTTACAACTTAAAACAGTTTAAAGTTCATCTGGATATAAAAATGTGTTTGGATACTTAATGAACAACTCTAATGCTGACTGAATAGCATTAATAAATATGTCATTGCCAATATAAGACAGATGTACGCCATCATCAGCAAAAAGAGTTGGATGGATATCATCAAAATCAGTATGTTTGATAGCCTTGCCCCCAACTTTGTGTAGGTAAGATCTAACACCCCTATTTACACGGGCTCTAGACCGTTCTACTGCCTTTTTATTCATGGCATTCCTCCAAATTCGCCTTGGCAAAATGTATGACCAAATAACAGTTGTGTTTGGTAACGATGACATTAACTGACGTAAAGTGTCCTTAATATTATATAAAAGTTTACCATTTTGAATGTTACATAAATCATTACCACCGCAATGAATAAGAATTATTGAAGGTGGCGGTCTCCAATTCAACAATGCAGTTATAATAGAAGGAACCATGTCCCATAACATTCCTGAATGACCTATCCACACAATACTGTAACCAAGTTTTTCCAGACCCAGATCAATACCAGTTGCTCTAGTTTGAGTGTGTTCAGATGCCTTTTTTTTACCAAAGATGAACCAATGATCCAAATGTCATTTTTTGCTGAAAGCAAAATTAAATAATAGGAATTCTAATGTAGCGCTGAAATGATGACGACATCCAGCGACCCATGGTTTTAATCTGATTTTCAGTTTTACCAGACATAAAGGCTGACGTCGCTGCTCCTATTCTAAACGAATGCGTATTAAATCTAGATGTGTTTAAACTCAAAAACTTGAGTCCTTTGTTTAAAACAGTCTGAAACTGAAATCTTGTCAATGATTTCCCATTTATATGGCAAAAAAGAGGACCATCATTTCCAGGTCTAATTTGCAAAAAGGCTTTCAAACTTTGTAGAGGACAAATCTCATTTGATTCATTTTTTTCCACAACTAAAGTAGTGGATCTCCCTTTTTGATCAGTTTTTGAAAATTTTATCGTAACAAACAGCTGATTTTTTACATGGTCAATATAAACATCCCGCCTATGTAAAACATGCTCTAGCATAACATTCGTTGTAATGGCAAATTCACTCACACGTAAAAAAGCAGCAAAAGCTAAGTTAAATGCTGTTTGAAACAATATTGTTTCATATCTTGAAGAGCACACGTGCCTCAAAGCCACATTTAATCTAATCAAAATATCAATAGTCAAAGGTTCCCGAAGATCTTTAGACTTGTAAAGTCTATCACAACCACCCAAAAGTTTCTGAATGATAAAAGATTTAGTTAAATCTTCATTCCCTTGAATTTTTAATTTGTAACTTATTCCAGATATATATGATCTAATTGTAGATGATGAATAATGATTTAGTGACAAAAAACCAATATAACGAATAATTTGTCTGTTACTTGGTGGCCAACTAAGGGGAATAGAATATTCCACCCTGAACATATTGAACGAATGCAATGCATTTTCATAAACATTTCTGGTACTTTGAGAAATTGAATAATTCAACAATTTTGAAGCTTCTACATCAAAAGATCTAAGAATTCTTGTGGAATTGTCTGTGGCGTCGGGTCGGCGTTGCTCGTTACTTCTCTGAACTTCTTCATCTGTCCACGAGATAAAGCATCAGCAATAAAATTGTCTTTTGAAAAAATATGCAACGCTTTAAATTGAAAATTGAATAATAATGTCCACAAAACTATTTTTCTCAACAAAAACATAACCCTGTCATTTTTTGAAGATTTTGAATTTAAAATTGCAAAAACAGCCATATTATCACAATGAAAAAATTATCTTCTTATTCGTAAACCTTTCTTTCCATAAATAGATGGCCAAAGCAATAGGTATAATTTCCAAATAGGTAATGTCACTTAATAAAACTTTGCCCCAATTATATGGCCATTGTAAAATTGCCCATGACCCATTTAAATAAGCTGCACAACCCAGGGAATGACCACCTGCACTGTCTGTATACAAATGTAAATCAGCATTTGAAACCCAGTCTAAATCTTGGATATATGTATAGCCATTAAATTCTTTAAGAAAATATTGCCACATTTGCAAATCATCTCGTATTCCTTTGGTCAATCTTATAAAATGATGAGGTTTTTTAACATTTTTAAAAGAGCCATATAAACGCCTCAAAAATGCTCTACCAGAGGGAAGAGCCCTTGCACAAAAAGCCAACGAACCCGTTAAAGACTGCATTTCTTTCAGAGTAATTTTTCTTTTTTCCAATACCCAATTTATCTGATCTTTAAGTTTTTCAATTTTATCATCTGGTATTCTAACCAACATCTCATCTGAATCAATTAACAAACCTAAATACTCTAGTTTTGTGCAAGGACCTTCAGTTTTTTCATTTGCTATAGGAACTTCCAAGCTTGAACAAACATTTGAAAATGCAGTCATAAGAAAAAGACAGTCATCTTTATAAGCTTCTCCAACAAATATAAATTCATCAAGATAATGATCCAAATTTTCAGAATGCGTTTTATTTTTAACTGACCAATGTAAAAAGGTTGAAAATTTTTCAAATGTAGCACAACTAATAGAACATCCCATGGGCATTGTTTTTTGGATATAGTAAAGACCATTTAGTTTGATGCCAAGTAAATCAAAATCACCAGGATAACATTTAAGTAAAGGAAATGCGGATTTAATATCCATTTTTGCCATTAAAGCCGATTTCCCCATTTGTTTAACAATTTTGACTGCATTGTCAAATGATGAATAAGTGACCTTGGTAAACTGAGTATCAATAAAATCATTGATACTTTCATTTGGTGGGTAAGACAAATGAGTTATCAATCTAAGTCCACTAGTTTTCTTAGGAACTAAACCAATAGGAGAGCACCGAAGATTTGAAATAGGTTTATGTTTGAATGGGCCTGCCATTCGACCTAATGATATCTCATTATTTAACTTCTTTTGAGCTTCAATAGGGTTTTTCAAAACAGACAACAAATTTCTATATTCACATGAATGTCTAGGACCTTCGTAATGAATTTTAAAACCATATTTAAATCCATTCAAAAGTTCAACAGCGCTTTGCTTATCATGATATAGTTCCAGAAGCTTAGATAGTTCATTTACATTAACCGGAGACTTTCCTAAGGCCCAAATATTAAACTGGTCTGGATGTAGTTCTGAAAAATTGTAAATTATCTCTTGTTAAAACCACCTTTTGGGTTTTGTCTATTATCAGAGTTGTTTACGAAAGGTGTAATGTTATTTCTCTTAAACCTAGATGGACCAGTATTACCTTCATTGTCCATAAAGCGACGACATCGTAAAGCAGGATGATTAAAACCACATTTGAGACATGCATGTCTGTATTGGCAATTGCGTTTATTGCAAAAACCTTTAAAATTAAAATCATAACATTTATAACCAACATTAGCCTGCTGTTGTTTTTGAGTATTGTTAGTTAAAATACGCAACCACAAAAAACCGTCTATGGATGACCATTTTTTTGTATGATCCCTTGATACTCTCAAACGAAATTGTTGGTCATAAGAATACCATTTTGCAACAGGGTGATCAGTCGCTGCACCCCTTATTATGGACATATATGAGAAAAGTTCACTTGCTTTTCCAGGATGCCTTTCAATAAGGACCTGGGCATAAGCAATAAAACAATCAGTCCAATTCTCAACAGAAGTAATAGTATGGTTATTCTTAACTTTGTTTTGTATTACCAGCATACCGTCATTAATGCCAATGGTGTTTTCATTTGTTTGACTGTTGAAATTGTTGCGATGCATAAGGGACAAATCAATATATTCAAAATTCCAAATCTTATCCTTAAGCTTTTGACTTATAAATACATCAACCTCATTAAAACCAGGCATCATTAGAGGTTCATCAAAAACATCAATAACCTCACCTAAGGCAGCTAATTGAGGTTCATTCTCCTGCAATTCTACATCTGGTTGCAAGGCAACTAATTGAGGTTCATCAATCCTCCGTCTTCTTACTACAGGGGCATCTTCATCAACCTCAACTTGGGGACGCCTTCTCTCATTCCTAACTGGTGGTTGCTGTTGTTCCATAGGAGCCCTTCTAATACGAAGTTCTCGACCTCCTCCAACCGGGTCCTGCCGACGACGTCTGCCTCTACCCCTTGGCATTGTTATAAACTATTATAATTATAAAAACAGATTAGATACATACATCAAGTATTAAAAGACTTAATCATATTTCAAAATATAAATTCAGGTTCTTATTAATCATTCAATTTAGATAAATTAAATACCACATATAACCCACTACGTTGTCTTCAATAACATTAATACATTTGAATGCATTAAACAAATGAAGTTTGTAAGTAAACACAATTAAAACAAGTGCAATGTTCTTTTTAACCAAATAAAACGTCGTTATAAACAGCAAGTTAAATTACCAAGCTGATTTAATTATACGCAAATTAATAACTTATAAAAGATGAACGTGTATCAAATTAAACATTAGCGGACATGTAAATGTTAATACGGCTTACACTACAAACATGTAATTACCTGTTTAAAGAATATCGCTCATACATTACAATCAAAACAAATATATCACCTGTATCAAAGCATTTTAATTTAAATGCTATTTAAATGCTATTCAATGATTAATATATGTGTGCACAAATGTAACTATTAAATAATAGTCTACATGTACTTCGTATAAATGCTATCCAAGTACGCGATACATTGAAGTAAGAATCAAACTATTGCAATAACAACTTTCAAATAAAATAAAATTATTCTTAACAAAATACAGAAATAAAATCATTCGGAAAATTCAACTGCAATAACTATATCTATTTATCAATAAAACATATGTACTTATCTTATGTCTGAATCAGCCTATCCTTTTGTGTTCCTTCAGTTCAAATGACGCAATGAACAAATCACGAAAAGCATGCAATTTTATACCAAATAAAAGCGGGAAAACCGCTTACGAAATTATGTAGGTAAATGAAAGACGCTCAAGTCCTTCAAAATTAAAGAAAAGATAACTCTAGTTTAGCAGACGATAATCTTAATTTATTAAATTGATTTAATGCTTAATGATTAAATCTTATTATTAATAAACAGTAAGTTGTTATTATCTGTATTTTTTAAAGTATAACTAATTTGTCTTATTGATTATCAAGAATATATCACCAGCAAAGTAACTCAAGAATGTGCCTAGCATGAGTTAGTTTAAGTCTGTTTGACGTGTGTGGTATATTTTTTATTATTTGAAAAACAAATAAGTTTTACTTTTAATTATATAGATTTTATATTTATGTTTTAGACAATATCACATGTGCTATTAATGAATAGTGGATGATTTGATTTTGCCATGTTGTATCACGTAAGAATATCTGAGTGGAAATGTGTTTAATATATTGCTTGATATTATGTGTTTTATTCACCCTAGAAGGTTAGAACCGTCATCTATATACATGTAATAGTTAAATTTTAAACAAGGTACAAAATAGTATAAACAAATATATGAAGAACTATGTGGAGATGTATTTAAAATTATTTCTGATTGCAAAATCTACACCAAAACAACAGAAAATATTGATTTAGTGTTGCTTTATGCTAACCTTAGCAATATTTCAGCTACATGTATATGACACAAGCCAATTATTGACAGCAACATTATTTAAACAAATGACATTTAATTAACACCTTTTCATAACTTGCATAATTTATTGAAAGGCATTACCTACTTGTAGATTACAAATATTATAATGGATTATACATGTAGATAATACTAAAGGATCAAGTATGTTGGATTCTAACCCATTCTTATTCATGAGATTTTCTGAAAAAAAAACTTGGTTCAACATATTGTTGTACTTGGGGCATATACTTGTGATATAAAAAAGGGGATAACAGCAAATGACTACAATGCCACACAAAACATCAAAACACACCTAAACAACTCCCCAACACTCAACCTCACTCAAAGCACAAATATAGAGACAGAGACAAGACAACAAGAAGCCGGGAAATCCTGACTTAATACAGGTATTCCACCAGTGGAATAGTTGGATTGAACCGGTTAGTGAGTACTCAAACCTCTCCATTATATTCCCGACCAAATTCAAACACACACACTGAAAGACACACAATAAGATACCTGCACAGTATACAGTCAACAATATCGACCTCATACTATAACAACCAACAAATCAAATAAAAGCATTAAAAAACTGAAGAACACCTACATTACAAAATGCCAAAACACAAAAATAGATTTAAACCGGTCCCAAATACACTAAGTAGAGACGAGTTTGACTCATAACCACACGTAGTATGCCTATAAAGAAACAAGTAGGCAAGTACAAGCCAAGTGTGTACTGTCAATTTGAACACGTTGTGTGTGGGTATGTAATAAACCATCCCAAGCGTCCACGGGACCTGTTTAAACATATTATAAAATAAAATAAGGCAATCATAACCGGAATTTAATAAGTTTAATAAAATATATTTATAACAGTGCTAAATCACTGCCTATTGTGATGGTGATTAAAGGTGAACTAAGTCTTGACGCTAGACGCGTCATTTATTGATCTTGAAACTTATCGAATGCAAAAAATAAGAATAGATTTAAAATAGCCAGTACTGTAAAACTGATACACAAATAATATAAAAAGACAATAATTACAATAATCACAAACAAAAGCAGGGTCAAATTGTGCTCGCAACTACTGGAAGCTAGCTAAGACTAATATATCTGTTGGTATAAAAACTGTCGCACAATTGAAAAATTATCACAAATTACACTCCAATTGGGATTGGTTTGGTGCCATTCAGTCATCAAAATAAATTGAAATCGGCAGTTTTAGTGAGAGGCCAGTATTTATTGAGAATCTTCAAGTCATTGGAACATAGTGTTAAATTAACCGATACAACCAAAATATCATGTTTATATCCTTTACAAACATAAGATTTTAAAGTTTTACCCAGTCTTGAAAGTTGATTTTTCAGTTTTTTACATTTATTTACATCATTGCCATAAAATTTAGGATGCGAAACACCTTCTGAGATAAGTTGTCTACGGGTTACATTATATTTAATTACAAGATGTTCATACTTGTTATAAAATTTTCGGAAAGTAGCCAACAGTTTATGAAACCTAAATCCTTGTTGAAGTAATGTTTTAATTAAGTGTCATTATTTATTTTTACAAATGTTTTTGTAGGATACCACTGTTTGATTATTGTATAGTTCACATAGTGACATAGTGTGTATGTTGGTGAAACAGTTTTACTACCACAATGAACATATAATTATGATAATACAAAATTTGAAATTGTAAGTATAGAAGTATTCTTAATATTGTTTTAAGTGTATAATATCAATATATGAATATGGAACAGCAGTATTTGAATACACAACATCTGACAACTTAGCAGTAATATCTGGAGTTCCACAGGGAAGTGTGCAAGGATGTATTCTTTTTCTTATGTACATAAACAACTATCCACCGAAATTTATAACATTTTGAAAATATTGATTTATAACATTACAAAATAATTTTTTTTTCAAATTAAATGAAAACAGTGGTAATTTGCATATCTGAAACCCCCGCTTTGTATATTACAAAAAAGGGTGCACTCGACTTCCACCCATATGTGAAAAAGTTGGCCGGTTACTTGCCCAAGGTCGGCGGTTTACTCCGGGTACTCCGGTTTCCTCCGTCAGTAAAGCTGGTCACCATGATATAGCTGAAATATTGCTGAAAGTGGCGTAAACCACCAATCAATCAAACAAACAAACAAACAAACATATCTGAAACAGTGGCTATTATTAAGATGTCAAATTTTTAACCAAACAAAGACCTATGTTGTCATTTTGTAACACAAACAATGTCAGCAGACAACATTTTGAAAGAGGTCTGTCCAAGGAGAACCTAAGCTAGGTTTTGTATAATTTGTCCCGGTTGTTCTGGAGCACCAAGATTAAAGTGTTGATAATGGACACCTGAGTGATGGCAAACATCACCTGAGCCAAGGCTCTGGTGAGAAAATCAACATGTTAACATTATACCACATTAACACATTGCATCATAAAATATTCTGTTTCAATTTAACAAAACTGTTGCTTATAACAATTGTATGTAAAATCAGAACTTCTACCTAATTTTGAGGCAAAAATTATTTTTGTTGAGAAAAAATTTAGTAAACATCATAGGCAACTATGATTTTCAAAAACCTTAACCAGTCACACAGTTGTTACCTTTATTTAATACATTACTTCAAATATTGACAATGCATTGAAACATTGTATATATATATATATTTTTTTATAATTTCAGATAATGGAGAAGATGATGTATGTTAAGAGATATTGAACATGACAAATAATAATGGAAGTTAATTTTGTTCTTGTCTTTTAATAATGATGACAGCTTAATGTTGGAAGGTTAACTTTATATCAGTACAGTCCATCTGATAAGCACATAATGGTGTTAACTTGTTGTGCATATTGTGCATAAATGTATCTGGAACCTCTGTTTTCATGTAGTGTAAGCATTATCAAGGGAGACAATTCAAACACAAATATTGTTTTGCTATTCCTCTATGTTACAATATATAATACATAAATTGGAAACAATATAACATAAAAACTATTGTTCCTGAACAAAAGTTTGTTATACAAACTTTTATATTGTACAATAGTGTTAATAGTGCAATATAATGCTGTAGTTTAATATTTTAAAATAAAAAGGATATTAATTGAGACCCATTTAACCAGTATCTTGGTATAGATTATGATTATTTTGTCATGGTCTTATTTGTATTATGGTGTGAGGGGCATTAAGTTTTACTACTGTAACAGAATTTTTAAGTATTGATCAACTAATTCTTATATTAAAAGTAAGCAGGGAAACTAAAACATAAGGGATAAGACTTTTCTTGTTTTAGAGTTCTAAAACTTTAGTGAGAAAATATTTAAAAAACAAAAATGTTATTCATTTAATATTAAAATTATCCTGAGCTAAATTGTGGACAATGCTTAAAAGGACGAAAATGAAGGTTATGTATTTTGGGGTTATTATAAAACAAAACACTGAAATTAGCATTGTTTTCTTGCAGTTTTTCTCTTTATGTGGACATGGCCATCCATGTTCCTTTTTTAGATATGTTTTCAAACTAAAGCTTAATATTAACTTATTTATAGAACATATGTTATCACATTGTAGTTCTTGTGTTGTATTGTAGAGTTAATTTTTTATTAGTCATAACCAATTCCTGATGTATTTTTGTAAGTATTTTATGTAATAAGATATAATTTAGGATTTGTTTACACAGGGTAAATGCTTGATAAATTATAATACAATTGTTAAATATTTACTAAATGTTCTGTCATAATTAGTTATAACCACTCTGTGGCGCAATTGGTAGCGTGCTCGCCTTCAAGAGTGGGAGACCAGGGTTTGATCCCCGGTCGGGTCAAACCAGAAGACTTAAAAATAAGTAGTTGCTGCTTTTCCGCCAAGCATGTGGCATTCAGTTGTGAGAGCAACGGCTGGTTGGCTCAGAATCAGTATAATGTGTCTGAGTGGGGTGTCTGTCTAACTGCGGGCAGTTCTCCAGTGTGCTAGCACTGTTGAAACAAATCCAGCTCAGCGTGCTGGTCTAGTCACAGCAGACAATTTCAATGCACTACACCTTGTTCTCGTCATGATATAGCTGAAATACTGCTCATTTGACGTAAAACACCATTCAAACAAACAAATCATGAGTAGTTCATTTTTAATCTGTCTGGACAAAGTTGCAAATGACAATTATACCACCCCAGTGCACATCCGAGTTGTTAATGCTAGCCTATTGTTGAAGATAAAATATATTGAACTTTCCAATACAATGCATTTATTATGTTAGGGACAGGCACATTTAATTCACTGTAAAAATGATAAACTTATGCCATGTCTAAATGTTTGTGAAACCATGTCTTTTATGTTTATTAACCTATACAAATGTTGACCAGAAATTGATATTGACCTTATTTGAAATAGAGGAAACAAGTAAATAATCAAACTCTGATACCCAAACATGTATATATCTGTTCAAACATGCATATATCTGTATATATATGGTAAATTTTTTATGACCCCTTGGGAGGACCTTGACCTGCACACAAAGCATGCCGGTTAAGGCATGACGCTACAATGACATCATTTAAAATGATGTTCCTATATCATACTTCAAAAATTTTATGATTTGCACACACCAGGAATCTTGGGTTACAGTTTATATTAAAGTCTCTGGTACTAGGATCCATCGGAGACAGTGATTTTTTAAATCATCATTAACCACCGGACACCCTATCTGTATATAAATATATATTTTAAAATCTGGTTTTGGTAAACATTGTGCTAACTAAGTTATTTTCACCCACTGTAGACATGAAAAATTTGTCATGCCTAAAATGTCGGGACCTATCAAGTATATATTTGCTGAAGGTGCAAAAAGTTTCCTTCAAATTTAATAACAAAAAAGAATATGTTTTGCTGCTTCTCTTTGAGTATAAATCCATGTAAACAAGAAGTGGATTGGAGTGTTGATGCATCCTGATGGGTGTATGTCACACAGGCATTATTCACACAAACTTTGCATGCACTTGTCATGTTCACAGACTACTGGTAGGTCAAAAATATTTGTTAAGTTGATGCATCCTGATAAGAACATGCTACATGGACATGTGTTGTTTCACCTAAACCTCAATTTCATGGTCCAGTTTTCATATAAATTTTTACCAGTGCAAACTGCTCAGGTTTTTTCATCACTTTTTGTTCGCTGTTGTCTTAATTTTGTTAACTTTTTCACATTTTCATCTTGTTCTCAAAAATGACTTGTGCAGAGCTACACAAAACTTTGCTTGAATACTCATCTAGGTGTTCTTCAAAAAATAATGTAGGGTAACCTTTCCCCCCATTTGAGATTTCCACCAAGGCCTCTCATTTGTTGAAATTAAGAAATGTGAGAAAAAAATTCTTCTTCAGAACCAGTAAGTGGAACAAAAATTGTTTTTACCAAAAAGTCTATGAGTGATCATCCAGTCTACTATCCTAGATTGCGAAAATGGCTGATGTGCAAATAAGCAATGTTTCCAATCAAACAAATATCTTTTTAGCAACCAAATGGCCAATCCATACCCAAATTCTATCATGACCCCATTTCAAAATGTTGAAAGGAAAAAAAACATACAAATGTTGTTCTCAAATACAAGAAGATAAATTGAACCCCCTTAAACTAATTGTTTTACAAACATAGAATTGGTGGAAGACAAGCATAGAAATGTTGTGGAAAAGAGATTTTGTACACATATTTATTGAAACAACTCTCTATTACCTTGTGTTTGAAATTGCCAGTATTACATACGTGCGATACCTAGTTTCTATCCGAGAATTAAGCTACCTGTCTGATTGGTGAAGACATTTTGAACTTCCATCTCCAGAACATCTCGAAAGAAATAAATGTAAATTGCATAAAATGTTATGTCCCTTACATGATAAGGGGTTGCCAAATGCTTAGGTGAACCATTACAGAATACCAGGAGACTCGTGTTTATTTTAATTTTTAACATATTGAGAGAGTGCTATGTCTTGGTCATGTCTATTATTAATTTCTGCATACGATTTTGCAATATCTGGTAGACTTTTAATGTCCATGTAGATTATTTATAATGGATAAATGTTGTTGCAATAATTGTCTGGCTGTTTATGAGAGTATGAAACATACAAGACAATAATTAAGAGGGGGACCTCCAGGATTTTTATATTGCAGCATCCGCCCATCTCAAAAGAATAGAGAGCAAATAGCACAAACATTATAAAGCATCTGAAACTGAAATTTATAAACACAACGTCCACAGTTGACCACTATCATTATACAAGGTGACAACAATAAGCAAATACATTTGTTCTTAACGCAGCTGTCCGAAAAATTATGACGGTATTAAGCAGGTTTTATTTTTTTGCACGTCCACATCTCTTTATTAAACGGAATAACGACGAATGACAACAGTGAAAAAAAAATCCGCCCACACACCAAGGACAAGACAACAAAAATAATTTGCTTTACGGACGATACCTAATATATAACTGAGTAATTATGCACTATATTTAATGAAGATGTTGGTTATGAGTGTACGAGTAGGTAAGCATTTGCCACTTAATATGTGCCTGCAGCATTATAATTATGACGAACTTCATCTGTGAGCGAAAGTGAAAATTGTTGTATGTGAATTTTCCACTACCCTAATTGCATGACGTTTTCATAATTTTGTCTAAATATCATTGAACAACACGCTATGTAACCAAACTATATCAATTTCCATAATTTGATAGGAACAGGTCGATCTGGCAAAGATTTGTCGTGAAGAGGGCTTGGTTTGTCGTTTGCCTATTATTGATGGGTATATCATTGTTGTCCTTTCCTGTTTTCTTTTTTTGTATTGATGCTTATTTTGTTTTGATCTTCCAGGTGTGGCCTTTACTATATATCATACCAGACACACGTAGCCGTTTCCGGAGATATCATAATATTTACGTTATTGTCAAAGCTGGCTTGCGAGTGTAATAAATTGTGGCCGGGTAATGTGTGCTAATTGCGAAAAACTCTCAACAGCACTGCCACTATTAAAAAATATACAAGTTCAATGTATTACACCTTATTCTTGTCTTGATATTGTTGAAATATAGGTCCAATTTTACGTTAAACACCATACAAAGTAACTAAAAAAGATCCGTTTCCTGTAAATCCTTGTGTAGCAGGTTCAATAAATTAACAGTAAAAATGCAGCTCTCACAAATTAAGCTAAAATAGCTTCGAACACTGGATCCGACTGACAATCATGCGTTCTATATGTCTTGTGGACAATGTGATTTGCTCATTATTAAACGCTTCACGGCAATTGTACAATGCCAGCAATGAAATCGCTGTTCCAATACTATAATGCATAACTATGTGTACAGTTCAGGCTCATTTCGTTTTATTTGCATTTTAAGCAATACAGAACATTTTTGATTTTGAGATTACAAAATAAAGTTGAAAATCGTCTGTGTAAGAATAAATTCGGTACAATTTCATTGAACACAGCTGGTTTGTAATTTAAAATTAAACGGTAGGCAATATAGGCCTGAAAGAACAATCGGTGTGTTAGTAATGGTATCCCAGCAACACATTGCCGAAAAAAATTATCCGTTATCCGATGATCGCCTAATTTGCAATCTTCTGTTACCGGAGGACGAAAGTTGACCCGCGAACCCTTTTTTAATGGTCGATATTGAACGCTATATGTATTGTCTATCGTTTTACTATTCGTCAAATCAGAAAAACTTCATTACAAATTACCGTCAGTGATCATCCTACACATTGGCGTTTGCTTCTGCGTCAGTTGAACATCAAACAAACGTCATATATGTGTATTTTTATTTATAGGATAAACATTCATTTCACTATTCAACAGCAAACCACGCTGTTGTAGACACTCATTTGCTGATCTTTTCTGGAGCTTAATTTAACACATATATGCCTTATTATCGTTGGTTGACATTATAAAGATGTTAGTGTGACAGGAACAAATAAATTAAACATTTAAGACAACTGCACACCAATAAATACATATTTTACCCTATTTATATACTCATTACTTTATTTTATAAACAGAAACGAAAATTGAGCAGAACAAAAAATTTAGTTTCCATTCTTACCGACATTCTGTTTTTGAGCAGAAGTGCGCTCCATACATTTTTCAGAAAGTAGTTCCAGTTCAAAATGGTTTCAAATTTGAACAACCACCACCCGTGTTTCAATGAAGATATCTCATGAATGGAGTACAAATTGGAAATTCTAAGACGCCTTTGTTTTAGATAAATGGTGAAAGAAGTGATATTCACTTGTTTTCTGGAAAATCGTTCGTACAATAGGGCAGCATATGTACCCGCCCAGAGTCAATGTTTGGATGTTAATAATTTCTTTATTTTATCAAAAAACAACTTAGTAAGTATATATATGTATGTCAACTATTGTGTTGAACATTTGGGGAAAGATTCATTAACTTTTTTCATAAGTTTATTAAGATATACACTAAAATGTGTTGGTCAATATCTGGGTCAAAATGGCGAAATGTTGGTGTTGGTCACCCCCTTAACTTTCGCAATTGGGAAAAATCAATAATTGCGTTTCATAGTAACAGAGATCAATAATCAAGTGTTGTTACCTGCACACTCTAACTGGCTTTTATACACCTTTAACTCTATCAAAGGATGTTTTATATTAAACTTTGCAAAAATAAAAGACAAACATAAACAGACGATCCAGTAGCAAACCCCTGTCAACGTATATTTGTTCCGCCTAACAGAAGTTCCACTGGAAACTTTGTTATAAACAATGTCATAATACCTATTCCTGTTGGAACACATATTCTATACCATTTATTCCGCTAGGAACTTATACTGTAATAATTATTCCTGTGGAAATAATATTCCAGAATATTTCCTCCTTTTGGAACTTATATTATAAAGGAACTTCTATTCTGTGACACCACTTCATACAACATACCCCTTCAATAAAAAATTTAAAAAAAGTTAATGCAATAGAAAGAGTATTGCACAGAAATTTAACAATCAACTTTGTATTTCTGTCGAACATTATTTTGGAACTGGACCAGCAAATATGATGAATTAAAAGAAAAACCAATAAGACAACTATTTAAGTTAACTGAAGCATAAAAACAGCGAATTTGCTCGAGGCAAAACTTGAAGACTTATAATTAGTATACCATTATACCATTAAATGTGAATATACAGTCATGTAGTAAGAACAACATTTGTATTGAACTTAAACCTTACAAACAATATTTTGATAAAATAAAAAAATATGCCCAAGAAGACAAACTGTTTGAAGAAATATCATGAAAGAGAGTCTTGACCTTTCATTAAATGTGAACGTCACAATGATGGGTATAACCATCTCATCCAGGAAAAAAACTTATCATTTTGATTTCTCACAGTTTATTGTTCAAATTCATAATTATTCTGAAAGTGCTTGTATTTTTAGAACGAAATGAAATGTAGACGTGCATTTGCAAAAGTTTCTGAAGAAAATGAAATTGGAGTTTCGTCATAAAAAAAACCTTGTCCAAACATTGATAGCGCAAATGAAGGTAAAAAAACCATGTTTTCTACACAATTTTAATTTATGCATAGAAAAAAATGATCACAATACGTCTATTGATCCAACTGTTCAATTCATAATTATTCTGAAGGTGCTTGTATTTGTAGAACATGCGAAATGAAATTTAGACGTGCATTTGCAAAAGTTTCTGAAGAAAATGAAATTGGAGTTCCTTATCCAACTTTACTGGAAAGGAAATTTGTTGTAAACTTTTTAGATAAATTTTCAAACAGAAGTAATGTAAATGATGTTTTAAGTCATATTCATATATAATTAAGGAGAATGTTGATATTTCGACAAAATATTTAACATTTAAATTACAACATAACACTGATTTAGATACTCCAGAGTTAAAAAATGAGACATTCTTTTTTTTGGGAATTCTTTTATTCATACAGATTTTATGAACTATCTTGGTTATTATGTTGCTCCATAATTATTTAAGGATGATACCTTATCCCCTTGCAGATTTGCAAAACTTCCCACCTGATGTTTTGGATTATTTTTCAAAAAAGATGTTTCTCAGATTTCATTTCTGGAGAAAATAATTTCTTTGTAGGTATTGATGAAGCTCATGAGATGTAAATTAATTTAATAACACAGAATGTCTTAAATTCTTTCTACCAGTCCTCGCTGGCAACACTAACATAGTATCTGCCATACAGAGCAGAAACACTTGATAATTTAAAAACCCAATTAGGATTTAACACAGATTAAAAAAAAACCTTCACCACATTTTTTGAACATTGATGCAACAGATGAAAAGTCAGACAGCTTTTATTTTTATAATTTTTATTACCAAATGTTGGTTTTTCAAAGAAATAGTTTTACGAATATATTGACATTTTTAATTATAGTGATGTTTTTATTTATGTACACTGTATTTATAGTTTGTATGACGCAAACACTAATACCCCATTGGTGTTTGTGTCCGATGTAAAGGGGTAGTTTCTCAATAAATATATATAGGCCTATATATACAGACGGGCATAAGAACCTTATATATTATGTACAGTGTTTTTGGTAGTTTTTTCTAACAAAAAGCTTCCCAAAGGAGAAGAAGAAACCTTATTACATTTTCTGCTCCGAATGTAAGTAGGTAAACAGTAGAAGAAAATAAAAGATCAGAAGACAGGTATTTCGTGTCTGAGAAAAACATAGCTTTTTCCAACTTTACGAACAATCCTGTTTCAATTTAAACCAGTTTCTGCAATTACCAAGGGCAATATGTGATGCACATAGAATACCAGGAAAAGGTCAGAAATCCTGGGCTACTTATGTATTTAGAAGATGTATCCGGTATCCTTTATTTCAAATTCACCCCGTCCCAACGTGATACTGCCTATATAATAGATGTAATGTTTATTATTAACACCATTCACCTGTCTGTGCATAAAATATTTTAGAATATTCAGGGTTTTTGTTTGATTAGTGGGGGTGGTACGAACCCACTTTCAGTTTATGGCAACCGAGGTTCATTTGGTATTTGATCACCCAAACAGACAGGGTAGCAGTCCTAAAGACATTCAAAGATCCAGAAGAGATATAACTTATCAAACTGTTGAATGTGATCAATTATCCCCTGATACCGATTTACCCTGTAACTGGAGATCCTTTCTTTCTGTGCGTGAAGAGGCTGACATTAGGGTGTGGCTTCATGTTGTTACATCCACTGGTCAAACAGTTATACTTTATAGTCCCGATACCGACGATGTTTATTTCATAGGTCGTCCTCATGTAACAAACAGCAATGATTCATTGTTTGTACAATTAAAACATTCCCCGTATGAACAAAAACTTTTTATTAGCATGACTGTTTTTTTAATAATAGTTGTTTTGAGAGTATTAGAGATATTGAGTCATGTATTCAACTGCTGTATATTTACAGTGGTTGTGACTACGTCTCCTATTTTAAAGGTTTTGGAAAGAAAACCTGTTTTGGTGTATTTAAAAAGTAATACTATGCTTCATTTATCACTGGTTCATAAACTGCATGTTTGTTAGATTTTGATTCAGAAAGTGCATGTTTGTATTTTATGGATTGATATCAGCAGTATATTTTTCTGATTATTCCGCTGCATTTTTGCCACTGACCTCTGTGAAATCCTTATTAGTCCGTCTTCATGGTCAAAATATTCATGATACACATGTATCGTTAATATCTCAAATTAGGGGGGAAATGTGGGAGAGTTTCCTTTCAGAACAGGAAATCATGCCAAATTTTGTGGCACAGATATTTCATTGGCTAAGATAAAACTGGGTTTTCAGGTTTAGACACAAGCCTCTGAAAAATTCATTCAGCTTTTTTCAGACTTTGGACGGAAGGTAAGTAATAATTTACTTGAATGTATACTGAACACTGAAGGGAATTTGCAGAAAGTAGAGCAGACAGTTCAGTGGTACTCAAAAGGATGTTCATGTTAAGACGGATTATACCACTATTCGCTGCAAATGCTGAAAATCTGATTCAGGTTAAACAATAAATCAAGCACGTTGCCAACTTTAACTTCATAATAAATGAGGTGCTCAAGTGCAGCAAATGAAATCATATCTGCTTCAATGTTTTATAAAGATATTTAACAAAGTATTAATAGGAAAATTTCCTGAAATGTGGGATAAAGGATTTATTGTCCCATTACATAAAAAGTAAAATCACAAAAATACTGAACTCCGAGGGAAATTTACAACAGAAAGTCCCTAATCAAATCATAAAACACAACAAACGAATGGACAATAACTGTAATATTCCTGACTTGGTACAGGCATTTTCAAATGTAGTACGGTGGATTTTACCTAGATTTATAAAGCTAAACTTGTCACGTGTTTGCCAGTGGCATCAAATTCCATTATATTTATAAATAATAGATTACAAAAAGTTAAAAACTAAAAGAAATATAGTTTGTTCATAGCAAATAGAATTTGTAAAGGAAAAAAAACTAGTGGACATGTTTGTACAAGGACATACACACCTCTATACCTGTTGTGTTGATTTAAAGAAGGCCTTAGACAAGATTTGGCATTAAGTCTTATTCTTTAAATTGAGGAAGCTCGGATTATGCGATTTATTTTATAATGTAATTAAAGGTATGTATAAAAACACATCTTTATGTGTAAAACCTACTAATAGTAACACACGCACTGAAAACGTCCCGTCAGATATTGGTGTTTGTCAAGGTGAAAAAATAGGCAGATTTATCGCCCCATTTTAATACTAAATTTGATTCTTTAATAACAAAACTATTAGTTCTATTAGTCTACTTGAAGTTGTAACAAATTATACTTTATATACTGTACAGTATGCTACAGTATGATATATGCTTACTACAACATCATTTCACCAATACAATTGCAATTCTCGTTTTTAGGTGACACAACAAAAGAGAAACACCTGAGGTCACTAGGTGAGAAGTGGGGAAGAACTTCAGAGGAAGAAAAAGGAAGTCCGAAAACAGGCCAAAGAAATTGGGGATGACCAATTGAAGGGCAGGACAGCAGAGGAGTTTGCTGAAGTAATTTGAACTCCATAACAAATAAGGTTAATTTTGCAAAACCGGTCATATTTATTAGAGACAAAATTATCTACATTTCTGCTTTAAGATATCATCAAGTATGGGTTTTAATTTTTAGATGTTCACAGTTTTGTTTATAAAGACTTAAGTTTAAACTACAAATGTATAATGAAAATAGTTTATTAAAATGGTGCAATATTTGTAGTTATTATATAGATGATGGTGATTTCAATCAATTTCCCATTGTGACAAATTCCGATAATCTCACATGTGAAATCGTTTATTCACTCTCGAGACTTTCCGCGCCATTTACCAGAACTACTTTTTCACACACAAAGACACAAGATGCAATGTAAGAAGCACAACTGTGTATAAATAGTAAATGTACGATAAAAACAACAACTGTTTCCTTTGTAGTGCTTCACTTGCTTGAGTTCGATTAAAATAAATAATATCATTATAGATGTCGATATAAATACGTATAAATAGTGTGTTATTTACATCGTATAGTTCCGGTATGGTGTGTGCCGAATTCGGAGCAAATACATATTCACACGGCTTCTTATGGTGTGAATACACAAAAAGATTGTAGACTGTAAACACAACAATTGTTCGGACAATTTAATGAACATTTTCAGTTAAGTAAATATCTATTCAACGAAATAATGTCCTAGCTCTTTTGGTAAATAACAGGTTTTTTACAGTTATGATCGTCTTTTAAAGAGAGAAAAACATCACAACCATGCAATTAACAATTAAAATACGGCATAATAAATGGTTTGATAGTTAGCTTCCTTTCACCCTCCTTTTCTATAAAAAAAAATCGTCTGCTTTTTATGAAGATTCCAAAATGTCTGATTATCTTGATTCCTATACTTCTGCCATAGAAGGCCAAATTCTTGAAGAAAATGATTTCGAGTGGAATTAATATGATAGCTAGAATTTCAAATCAAATGGCAAAATCAAAAGTTCAAACGAATGAACTACAAATGTCATATTCCTGACTTGGTAGGGGCATTTTCTTATGTAGAAAATGGTAAATTGAACCTGGTTTTATAGGTAGCTAAAACTCTGACTTGTATGACAGTCTCATCAAATTCCAATTCTACATGTAAGCGTAATTAAATAAGGAACAATTTGATTCTTTCTCAGAAAAACGATAAAAAATATCCCTTACTCCAATGCTTTCCCCGAATGTATTGGGGATTATGATCCTGAAAAGAATTTAAGTATATCTTTTTTCTCTTGGCAAAGATCTCCGATATCATTTATACAAAACGAAAAATGATTTATAAAATAAATAAGATGTTGAGCTGATTTATAAAATAAATAAGATGTTGGGCTGAGTAAGGTACTATCAAGTACTAGTTATGTGCACGACTAAATTGTGTGTAAAACACCCATTACCATCAAAGTTGAAGCACTAGGGTGTTGGTAACTTAACATCCATTGGTAAATAGTTTAAACATGCTCAAGATGAGAACAAATTAAAAATACATAAGATATGTAGGTCCATTAATAGAACCGTCCGGGATGAGGTTCGGGTTTATTCTAAACTGCTATTGCAAAATGGGGGATATTAGGAATTATTTAATGTGTTGTTTACATTTTTAAACTCAGGGACAGAAATGTCGCCTTGCAACTGGCCATCTACAGACCTCTGAAAAACGGATCCTAAGCGTGCATAGAGTGCATAGAGCGTGGCACTCTTTCTAAACGAGGCATCGTATCAAACGTCTCCATTCTGACTGGACGTGATTGCGTACTTGTACATCCCGCACAGCCAAACCGACATAAAAAAGACATGTAGTGACTATGTTTTTACCCCCAGTCATTTTTGTGGATTTTGGCATTTTAAAATATAATTCTTTTGTTTGACGCTTTCATATATTTAAAATAAAAAAAGCCATACATTATTAAACTGTTCTTTTTATATTATTTGATAAATTTTGTAATTATTACTAACTACTACATGTAGAACACACCCGCGAAATCGCGGGGAAATAGAGCGAGTGTAAACTGTACAAAACATATACTTACTGGAGAATTTCAGGAGAGGTATCAAAAGTCAAAGGTACATAGGGACTGGGCACATTTTTATGCCCTCCCCCTATTTTCCAAATACCCATTTTTATAACCTTATGTTTTTCTGTACTCTATGAACATGCATATATACTTTAATTACTATACAGAGAATTCCAGGAGAGGCATCAAAAATCAAAGGTACTTATATATATATATATATATATATATATATACATCAGTGAACGCCATGAATAGTAAAGAGCCCCCCCCTCTTTTCCCAGATAACCATTGGAATTTATAGTTAATTATAAAAAATAAAGTTTTTCATAGTAATTGTATGCAAGTATACAGAAATATATCCGCAGTGACCGCCGTTGATAGTAAACCATAGGCGGATCCCAAAAAAGGGGGGGGGGGAAGGCTGAGGGCCCTTCCCCCCTTATTTCGTTAAAAAAATGTTGATTATATGGGGAATCACTGAAGCATGAGAGGACCCCCTTTTATGTCAATCAGCGCCCCTCCCCCTTTTAGGTCAGTCAGCACCCCCTCCCGTATGAAAAGTTCTCACGGGATGCGCCACTGTAAAAAATTGATAGTAAATAAGCAAATTTATATACTTTATTCATAGTCTTTATATGTTCAAAGTACAGAAAAACACAAACCGGAAGTCTAATCTGACTTAAAGTTTTGTCCAATGACGGAAAATATCCGGACGCATTCTTTTTCGTTTTTATCTCAAAATAACCCAAGCTGAATGATCATAAGAATGGATGACAAATGCGACTATACATATTACCTCTAGGACACAGAGACATAATGATTAATTTATTGTGGAAGGAGGAGAAGCGACACACAAAATGAGCTCTTCTCGTTTAATAGTATAGATAAAAACTGCAAAGACATGAATTTCTGCTCTTTGTTAGAAAAAAATACCTTTCGAAGAACATCACTATACTCCATTCTTAATGAGATCTACTGAATATGCAAATAAATCCCAAATTAGGTTAAGGACGTATCGATTTAAAAAAAAACATGGCAAAAAAGGAAACAGAAGATAAAGGCACCAGCCGCGATTTATAACCACATTGCCGACAGACCCGTTAAACTCAGTTCACATAGTCTTGGCATTAAAGACATGTCAAAAGTTGACAATTGATTCATTGTGAAATATGTTACAGTTCTATAAAGTGTTCAACTGTGTGAGCGGTCAAACGTTAAATCACAAAACTCCTTAAAATTCACTAAGAACTCGGCTCAACTATATATACAACTTTAAAGGTTATAATTTCATGATAGCTTCAGGAAATCCACATTATGAAGATGCGATGAAGCCTTCTTTAAGAAAAGAAGTTAGGTTCTTTGGTTGCAGGCAACATCTAAAGCAGGATTATCTAGAGGTAATTTAATGAGACTCTGCAGAATATCTTTAAATTGCATTTTTAATTTTTAATAATGAGGTATGTTTGTACCGTGTAGTAGGCTAGAAAAGACCCCGACATAAATTATATTATTAACCGATTCAGTATGCGTGTTTTTCTAAAATTTTATCCAAGCACCCTTCCCCACCAATAAAATCAAATGTTGTAAAAGATTTTATTAAAAAATGTCTGAACCGCAAAACCAAATATATTTGTTGTTATGCATATTTTTAGTCTACATTATAATCAATTATCTATATTGGTTTTCAGAAGTTAAACAAGCAATTATACAACCCAAGGACATCAAGAGACCAAGGCACGTTGACCTATTTTTAAAACTTTACTGAGGAGGACGGATGTAACTGGAAAAGTCAAGTCAAATTTTCAAGGACATGCTGATTTATCAAAATTGTAGTTATGGGGCTCATTGTTTAATAGTTTTTGTCACTTTCTAATATCTTTCCAATCTAAACATTGCAGATAATATTTCATCCGCCAATAAAAAGTAAAATCACAAAAATACTGAACCTGGAGGAAAATCCAATCGGAAAGTCCATAATTACATGGCAAAATCAAATAACAAAACACATAAAAAACGATATTCCTGACTTGGTACAGGCATTTTCAAATGTAGAAAATCAAATTACTAAGGTCAGGGTTCAACAGGAAATATTGGAAAAATATTAAGAGTATATCCCATCTGAGAATATTTTCAATTCTACAGATGAGTTATTTAATTATAGTAATCATTTATGCTTATGTGGTTAACAACTTTTTGAAATGGAAAGTAAAGAAAAAGAGAGTGACATTTGTAGAGTTATGCCCAAGTTAGCTCATAACATTGCATCACCTTTGAATAAATTACGCAGCTTTATGAATGTTAAAGGTGGTACATGTAATAATGGTTGGGTAGATTTGGTACAGGAGCATAATGTTAGACAACAGAGGGATTTGAAAAAAAAACCAGTTAGGGTCAAACAAATCAAACGAAGCAATATCTCGAGCTACAAGTGCATGCAACATACTAGCTTCTTTATAATGGCCTGAAACAGGCAACAGAATCGAAACATCAACAAACAGCAGTGTGCTTGGCCGCCTTAATGCCACAGTATATTACAAAACCGTGCCTCAAAAAATAACTTAAAAACCAAACCCTACAACAAAAATACTGGTATCCAAAAGAAACAGAGAATAAAGTCAGTTGTAGTAAAAGACAATTTATGTATAAATTTTAAGGTATTGTTTATTTGGGTTATGAATTAAAATGCCAGTGGAGGGATACTTGGTGAAAGTAAACCGGATAATTGTTTATAACTCTCAATCATCTCAACAGCAACCACGCGGTCTACGTTTCACACTGTACAACACCATCAAATCACCACTTTCAAATGTTGCTGAACTTTGTCAAAGTCTGTCCCTTATTGGCAATTGTTGTTTGCTTCTGTTTGTCATAAATTTGGAGTGTAGACCCGATACTGTTGAAAAAAGTTCGGTAAATTTTCAAAAAGGATCACCAGTAGCAGTGCAACAGAAGCTGCATAGGCATTATGTTCTTATCTGACCTTATCCCTTACAAATTGTATGAAAAATACTGTGTGCACAGTTCTTGATGAAAAGAAAAGTGTGGCATTAACTTCCATTATTGTTACGAGAGAAGAAAACAATAACATTGAAGAAATGACCAGGCTTCAAAGAAATGATCCCAAATGGCATCAAATGAGACAGGATAGAGCCACTGCATCTCTTGCTGGACACAATGAAAGAGAAATAAAGGCAACAGTAGTATACCGCTGTTCAAAACTCATAAATCCATGGACAAAAAACAAAATCGGGGTAACAAACTAAAACTGAGGGAAACGCATTAAACATAAGAGGAGAACAACGACACAACATTAAAATGTAACACTCGCACAGAAACGGACTAAGCATTAGACAAAATCTTATGAAAATAACAAATATAACATCAAAACCAAATACATGAATTCGGGATAGATAAGTACCGTGATACGTCTTATAGTAAATAAACGACACAACGGAAACACAACGTAGGTAAACTTCAAAACTGCGTAAAACTTATCCTTCCAATCTACTCTTCTTGGTTCAACTTTTGTTTAAGTTGTTTAAATGGAGTGTTGAAACATTATAGTGTTTTATTAATTGTTGAAAGGAAAGTATTTTTACTTTAAAGTTATTAATCTTCAAAGAAGAAGATGGTATATGATTCACAAAGAGACAATTTCTACCATAGACGAAATGACATAGAGGTTGACAAATGTTATTTTTATAAATTACAGTATGCAAAAGACATATAAAACATGTTTAAACCAAATCATTTGATTAGTTGTTTTGATTTATTTTGTACAACAATATGGACTGGTCAATGGCACTGGAGAATAAATATTTTAAATGCTGCACCCTTTATTTATGTGGCACATCATCACTTTCCTCTTGTAATCACTCAAGATGATTAATATCAGATCTGTCCTTTACGTCACAATTACAGTGCATGCGAATCAACTGAATTATTAGCGTCTGTCAGAAGCTGCGTCAAAACAAATACCTTAAAGTCAATATCGATACATGGGTAAAATGTTAAAAAAATTCAAGATAGGAAGGTAGGAGTACAATTCGTTCTCAAAGTCAAACCGATAAAAGCGGATTCAGTATAGACCGAAGTATTAGTACAGATAATCTTAGCGGCTAACGAGTGTTTTTTTAATGTGATTTCCAAGCTTCCACCTCCTTCTCCTTGATTGATCGCTTGATTGTTGGTTGCTAAAGACCTCTTGTATAGAGTTGTTGCAGGTGTATTTAATGAGCAAAGAACGTGGAACTTTTTTTTAACACTTGGGACGTTATATATATCCACAGTCTGACCGGACGTGTTGCGTACTTTTACATCCCTCACAGCAAAACTGACGATCTATTTAGCGAAGGTTTAACAGCTGGTCGGAAGAAGACCGAATGTGACTATAGTTTTATTCCCAAGCTACTGTCACTCTTAGGGAGAGAGCAATTGAAAGAAATATATCTCGACTTTTACTTCGACGATAAACTCAGTACCTAGCCGAAATTAATGAGGTACAGTTTTGTGCGAAGGAACAAGGCTTTAATCGATAAAAGAACAGTGTTCCAAGATCTTCCAATGTCCCCCGTGTTCTTGTTTGATTTCTATCTTTCCAACAAATATACCTATACAAAACATTTTCTGAGTTTTTAAACCATTTTTATATATTAAATATCTTGTAAAAAGAAGGCGATTGTTCAACTATTAAACAGTTGTTAATATTAATGTCATTTTGGTGTCTAGTTATCTCATTGGTAACCATACCTACTCTTGTTAATTATTATATTGAGAACAAGGACAATGCAATTTCCAATATATTTAAGTAATATTTCCAACGGGTATATTAAAGTCTTTAAAAAAAAGAATGATCGGCACTGATTTTTGCGTCTCGCAGGAGCATAAAACTTATATGCATTTACGTTTTAGAACTGTATACTACTCTATGCATCATGTGTAAATATGGTATTGATAATGTATGCAATTAAATTAAATCAACTAATATTGAAAGTTCGCCATTCAATTAAATTTCCAAATGAACCCCCGGAAACGTGTCTCCTGTTTTCAGTAACGGTTTGACGTCATCTAATCTATGACGCCAATGGTAAAGTACACAAAGATCAATTATATACTTTTGTTGAAAATAAACTTAAATACCAGGATTAGATTTTGTATTTACGCCAGACGCGCGTTTTGTCTACAAAAGACTCATCAGTGACGCTCGAATAAAAAAAAAGTTAAAAAGGCTAAATAAAATACGAATTCAAAGAGTATTGAGGACCAAAATTCCTAAAAGTTTTGCCAAATACAGCAAAAGTAATCTAATCTATTCCTGAACCCATTCAAGCAATATTTATCAACGAGGATTGTTGTATATTTATTAAATAAAGGCAACAGTAGTATACCACTGTTTAAAACTCATAAATCCATGGACAAAAAACAAAAGTCGGTGTAACAAACTAAAACTGAGAGAAACGCGTTAAATATAAGAGGAGAACAAC